>NC_134865.1:21366500-21683500 GCF_049852395.1 Peromyscus maniculatus bairdii
CTTTTATGCAAGAACGTATTTCTGAGTTTCTGATATATTGTAGACTGTGACAAATCAGTATTTGCTCTATGGAATTCAATCCCGGCTTTGGGCTTTAGAACAACCAGTTTATCAAGTAGAAATTACTTGAAACATCATTTGAAAAACATCAGTGTCCCTACAAGGTTATTAGTTACTAAATTTTGTCTGCTCATGGTGGAAATTCAAGCATTGTCATATCTATCATTTTCACATTGCAATTAAATATCTTCAGGGATCAGTTTTACAAAGGTTAAGGGTATAATGTTCTCAATGAAACAAAATTTCAGGGAATGCTGAATAGCCATTTAGCTTAAAGAATTGGATATGCTGACTATTAATTTCTGTGCATCTCTAAGTACAGTGTTCATACACCCTTTAACTTTCTATTCCCCTTTGGTTGTAAGATGATTCATATATTTATCCATAATGACAAAAAAGTAAAGTGTTACCTTTGCTGTCATTCATAACAGAAAAATGCCAATTATCTTAATATTCTTTCAAGTCTTTAGTATATCACTTCTTGTATTATAACCTTGTAATGAACATTGTTGCGTAAGAAGTGTAACTCAACAAAAAAGAAGTATACTGAAACTTTATCATGCTTTGAACCCCTACACTTTCAAAATTCTAAGAAGTGAGAATGTATTTCTTATCATAAGGGTTTAAAATTAATGATCCCATTTAAGGTATATAAATGTCAGAGAATATATATTTATGATAACTAAGGAAGTGCCAAGATGCTTGTCTTACTTAAAAGGTAATTACAGGGAAAGGGGGTATTGAAAAGGTACAGGAATGTGGTTTCTACATTATGGTATATAATTAACAAACTCTCTACATATATTCAGGGAAGTAATAAGCCACTTGTAAATAATGGCAATGTTAGGTTCTGTATACTTAAATGTCAATAATCAGAATGTAAATTTTCTCTTGCTCTCATTATGGACGTGTTTTTGAGATAGTGTTAAGACAGGTATCATTACCATTGTTGCAAGTCCATTTTCTGTAGATGTAAATGTATTAATGTGAAACATAGAGGGTAAATGAAGAGGCCTAGCACTATTGAAAACTCAAGTGCATGGGAATTAAATCAATATGTGGCTTTTAGAACAGCAAAGAAGTGAAACCTGAGTGCATTTCAGGAAAGACACAAAAGAAGTAGGTATCTATTAAAATAAAAATCTCAGGTGCAAGAAATGAGAGTATATCTTTTCTACAGTTTGATTGCATGATGTTCTTCCCTTTGATTTTTCAAGATTAACAACTTTCGTAAGGAGGGTTTTTTTTTTTGGTAAAAATATGTGAATAAGGACAGGTTTTAGAATAAGTGTAAGAGGGAATGTTTTTTCTTCATTATTTGAAATGGATTTGATTTTACAATGGTAACTTCTGGGTAGCTAGGTTATATACTCAAACACTACCTTAGTCAATGAGGTGCTCAATAACTAATGTCAAGAGAGCAACTTCCTCTTACAGACAACAAAGGTACATAAGGATGCTGTACATCAACCATGAAATAATACTTGTCCAGTTTTTGAAGAGTGAAAAGAAAATGCATGCCTTGATATGGGGAAATTTTTGGTGACAGTTATCTTAGTAAGAAATACCCCAATGGTTTATTCAAGAGCTTTAATAGTTTGTGTGTGTGTGTGTGTGTGTGTGTGTGTGTGTGTGTGTAAAATTGCTTTGTTTTGTTCTTGTGGTGCCTAGAGATTGAATCCCAGCCATGTTAGGTAAGTTCCATGTAAGAATATGATGGAAGAAAGCAAAGTTCAGGGGAAAATGTTATTACTACCCATCAAACAATAATTAACAAATAGTTCTAGTCCAAATAGAGTTTCTAACTGAATTGTTCTTTACTGACTTAAAGAAAGTGTTAATTAGAAGAGAGACTGAGGCTACTTATAGTAAACATATGGCCATGGTGTGTGCAGCTAATCCAATCTGAAAATAAATAGTAACACATGTCAACTTAATAGGATGGTGCTGAGGTGATGTGATTTTTCCATACACATATACACCATGCACTAATCATGTCTACTCAATATGTATATATGTATAGATAGCAAAAGAAAAGGCACCCATGAATTTGAGAGCTAGTAATGGAGTTGCATGGGAAGGACTGAAGGGAGGAAAGGAAAGGCAGCAAATGACTTAATTACATTACAATTTCAATAAACAAAGTATTATGAAAAAAGAAGACAAAAGATATTTACTGGGTGGGGGTAGGGGTGAAAAAACTGGAAGGTCCCAGAAGATATGAAACATTCCATCCCACAGGAAAGCTTCTTCAGCTCAGGAAGTAAACAACTAAACAGTTTTAGGAAGTTTCCGAAATTATTTGCATTAATTATGTTCCTCCTTCCCTGAGATTATATAAGCATTTATATAAGTATATTATGTTATACTTTAGATAGATGCCCACAATCAAACTGAGTTGCATAAAGAAGACAGACTAGATGAGCTGCCTGAAAACATTAGAAGCCAGCAGAGATGTTAGAAAGATCCTGAGACCAACTGAATTGCCTGCTTTGGTTCTCTATTTGTTAAGGTGCCAGAAGGCTGTGCAGGGCACTCCAAGTTTCTTGCTTTTTTAAGTTATTACCTATGTTATGTAAGCATTTGGTGAGTCAGTTATCTTGGAGTCCTTTCTGCTCCTTTAGTAACCTGTATTCCTACAGATAAAACTCATTGGCTCAACAGGTTGAACTTTGATGGTATCATTAGTTTGGTTTGTCATTAATTACTGTCTGGGATGAGGAATAGTGTCACATAACAATATTTAAGAAAACAATATTAATATTTTTATTGTCTCAAGTAATAGTAAACATAATAACTATTTCATAAATAAGATTGCCATATCTGTATTTAGACAGTCACTCATATTAATTCAATGATATGCACTCATTCCAAGATGTAGTTAAGTAAATTACATGATTATGTATTCCAAACACACACATATATAGTGCAACTTACCTCCACAGACAGTATACATATATTTTGTTGATAAATTTGTCCCTTCCTTCTCCTTCTCTCCATTATTCATTTGTGTTCAATATATATATCACAAGCACATCTTGTATCTATACTTTGTCTTGCTTGTATACTGTCCTGCCACTCACAGCTACTTTTCAAGTAATTACAGCTTGCCTTGAATATAAATTTAAAGTTTAATTTTTAGCTAATTAATATTTATTTTCATTATGAAATTATTCTCACTTGAGTAGGTAATGAAACTGGAAGCAATGAAACTCTCAGTTAAGTGAAATCAATTTATAAGGATGGCAGTATTCTGTTTAAAAAATTATCCTTAATCTTAAACCTTGATGTTAGAACTAAAACTAATACTTTAGGTGGAATTTCTAGGATAGCACCAGAAAAAGGCCAGCAAATAATCTCAAAATTAAATATAACAGCCTCTCATTCCTCTCCCCATTCTATCCCATGCCCATTTCTTTGTGTCAGTCCACAAAACTGAGAAACAGTTTATACACAGGACCCCAAGTGGGCACACTTGTTAGGAACTCAGGTAGGGGCAGTCCTTCCTGTCCTCCATTATGATCTCTCTATTCTTACTCTGTCTGGTCACATGATTACAGGAGCCCCTTCCCCCACCTCAGCTCTATTCACTGGAGATTCCAAAGTCTTGGTTTAGACACAGGATCCCCCTAAATCTTTTTATCCCTATCATCCTAGATAATTCTTTGCCTTACTGGAAACTGCTTTCAGGATAACCTCTTCCCACCACACCTCCATCTTCCTGGGGAAACCCCTCTAGGTGTGAACAGGATACCCTTAGTTCTTTCCTAAAATCTCTCTCAGCCTTTTCACCTTGCCCACTTCCATTCCTCTCTGTCATTCCCCATGACCTACAGAAGCAAATCATTGCCCATACATTCTTAGGTAAGAGAAACCAAGGAATGGAACGAAACACTCAAACAAGAGCAGATATCAACATCTAGAATCACAATCATTCCAATTCCAGAACCCTAGACACCAGTGCAAAAACATAATCATTAACAGCAAGACACTGTATCTATTTAAGAAACCAGTAACTCTACTACAGAAGGCCTAGAGAAATTCAATAGAGCTGAAGCACAAGACAAGGACTTCCAAACAGCTGTTATGATTATGCCCAAGGACCTTAAGGTTATGAATATTCTCAAGTACCTTAGGGTTATGGATATGCTCAAGGACCTTAAGAGGGTATGAATAAATCCCTTAATTGAAGTCTGTGAAAACTCAAACAATCTGATGAAATAATGAAGGCAGTTTAAGACATAAAAGTAGAAGTGGAATCACTAAAGAAAATCCAATCTGAAATAAAACTGGAAATGAAAAATTTAGAAAGTCAACTCCTACCAGAAAAGCAGCTAGACTGATGGCAGATCTTCGCCTCTCCTTCTGCTTCTCCAAATCTAGCCATCCAAGTTCCATCCTCAGCTCTGCAGCAGAACACCTGCTGTGGTCTCACTTTCCTCTCTGACAACATCCAAAATGCTTTATGAAGATATTCTCCTCTGATGTTTCTTCCCACAAGTTATCCCATTATCCCACTCTCTAACACCAGCAGGCATTCCCAGGGAACATGCCAGCTGAGCAAGCCAGGGAAGAAGGTCAGCCAACTGAAGACCTTCACCACTCTTTCTTCTAGTCCCAACCCCATCCCCCAGTCTCTTTCCTAGCACTGCAACAAAAGATCTGCTGCAGTCCCCACATATCTACAACACTGTGGACCCCAAAGACTTTCTCCCAACCTCACTACCCCAACCATTGCTTTTTCCTAGCTTCCAACTCCAGCAGGTACTCCCTGATAACCTACAGGCCACCCCTGCCAAAGGAAGCAGGTAGGCTCATCTTGCCCCTCCCTCCATTTCTCCAGATCCCTAACTCTTCACAAGAATACCCATGGCAGCCTCCTCCCACATCATTTCTACTAGATCCCACATATCTTCTACTCCTCACCTCCCTCCCTCCCTCTACTTGTTGATTTTTCCCAATGGATAGGTCATCCAGATGAAAACTAAACAGAACTGGTGGAGATCCTGATGTTATAAACCAAGTGGACCTCATAGATATTTCAGAACATTTCACCAAAACAAATAAATATACCTTCTTCTCAGCACCTCATGGATCTCTCTCAAAAACTGACAACATACTCAGACACAAAGCAAGACTCAACAGATAAAAGAAAATGAAATAACACCCTGCATCCTTTTTGACCACCATGGATTAAATCTGGATACCAACAATTACAATTTACATGATCATGGAAAGTGAAAAACTTTCTACAGAATGAAAAAAAAAATAGGTCAAGACAGAATTTAAGAAATAAATAGAAGACTTTTTAGGATTGAATTAAAATGTATGCACATCACACCCAAACTCACGGGACACAATGAAGTTGGTTCTGAGATGCAGGTTCATGGTACTAACTGCCTCCATAAAATATTTGGAGAGGTGTCCTACTATCAACTTAACACCATACATGAGATTCTTACAACAAAGAAGAAATCACATCCAAAAGGAGTATTTGCAAGAAATAATCAAACTCCAGGCTGAAATCAATAATAAAGAAACATCATCAACAACAAAAAAGGACAATGAATCAATGAAACCAAGAGTTGTCTCTTTGACAAAATAAATATGATTGGTGAAACTTTTTGTAAACTAAAAGGCAGAGAGAGAATATTCAAATTAACAAAATCAGAAATGAAAAGGGAACATAGCAATAGACACCAAGAAAATCCAGAGACTCATAAGGACATACTTTAAAAATCTGTATTCCACCAAATTGGAAAATCTAAAAGAAATGAATAATTTTTTTGATACACAGAACTTATCAAAGTTAAATAAAGATCAGATAAATAATTTAAACAGTTCTATAATCCTTAATGAAATAGAAGCATTCATTAAAATTCACTCAAACAAATAAAAGCACTAGGCCTAAAGGTTTTAGTATCTAATTCTAACAGATTTTCAAAGAAGAGTGAACACTAATACTCCTCAAATTATTCAACAAAAGAGAAACAGAAGAGATATTTCCCACTTCACTGTAACTGAAGTTTTCCTGGTCCTGCCTGGCCCATGGTCAGGACAAATCTCTCTTACCCACCAGTCCTGCAGCCAAGTAAACACACAGAGACTTATATTACTTAAAAACTGTATGGCCGTGGCAGACTTCTTGCTATCTAGTTCTTATATCTTAAATTAACCCATGTCTATTAATCTATACCTTGCCATGTGGCTCATGGCTTACTGGTATCTTTACCCTTCCTGCCTGGCTACTGGCCAATCTGCATTTTATTTATCAATCAATCATAGCAATATATTTTCACAGCATACATAAAGACATCCACAGCAGTTCACTTTATGAGTCCACAGTTACATAGTTACCTTGATACCCAGACTACATAAAGATCCAACAAATAAAAAGAATTATAGACTAATATCCCTTATGAACATGGATTCAAAACTGCTCAATAAGATACTTGCAAACCAAATCCAAGAACACATCAAAAAGATTATCCATCATGATCAAGTAGGCTTCATCTCAGAGAAACAAGAATGGCTCAACATACATAAATTGTGAAATGTAATCTACTGAACAGACTGAAAGATTAAAAACTCCATAAATATCTTCTACAGCTCATAAACACTCTAACCAATAAAGCCAGATATAAAATTAACTTACAAAGTCAGTAACCTTCCTATATACAATGACATATGGTCTGAAGAAGAAATCAAGGAAACAGCACCTTTTGTAATAGCCTCAAATGATATAAAATATTTCAGGTAATGTCTAACCATGCAAGTGAAATACTTGAATGATAAATCTTCCAGTCACTGAAAGAAGAAATTGAAGAAGATACCAAAGATGGTAATATCTGCATGTTAATGGATTGGTTTAATGGTAGGATTAATATAGTAAAAATGGTCATCCTACCAAATTCAATTTACACATTCAATTCCATCCTCATCAAATTCCAAACTATTATTAAGATATCTTGAAAGGACATTTTTTCAGCTTCCGGTGGAAAACCAAAAACCGCAGCATAGCCTAAAGAATCCTGAATAATAAAAGACCTGCTAGAGGTATTATCATTCTAGATTTAAAGTTGTATTACAGAGATATGGCAATAAAAACAACAAGATATTGGCACAAAACCAGACACATTAATCAATGAAATCTAATTAAAGACCCTGACATAAATTCACACACCAACAGACACCTGGATTGGATAAAGAGGCCAGAAACACACATTGGGGAACAAATCAGCACCTTCAACAAATGGCTCTGGTCAAATTGAATGTCTGCATGTAGAAGAATTCATATAGACTCATAATCACTACTTTGTATAAACTCAACACTAACTCAATCAGATACTTCAATGTATTAGCAGCCATACTGCACTTGATATAACAAAAAGAGGGAAATAGCTTAGAATGCAGTGGCCCAGGAAAAGTCTTTTTAAAGGGAACATAATTAGCACAGAGACTAAGTTCACAATTAGTAACTGGGACCTCATGAAACTGAAGCTTCTTTTACAGCAAAGGACA
Source organism: Peromyscus maniculatus bairdii (assembly GCF_049852395.1). NCBI lineage: Eukaryota > Metazoa > Chordata > Mammalia > Rodentia > Cricetidae > Peromyscus > Peromyscus maniculatus. The sequence continues at coordinate 21,374,082 of NC_134865.1, forward strand.
CAGTCATTTGGACAAAATAGCAGTGTACAGAATGGGAAGAGATTTTTTTTACCAACTACCCATCTGATAGAGGGCTAGTACTCAAAATACATAAAGAACTCAAGACAGTAAGCCAAATAAAAACCAGTGTACTATTGGAACATGGTCCAAGAATAATAGTGTAAGGAGAATTCTGAGGGCTTGGTGAAAACTCCAAGAAAACAAAACAAGTGTCCTGTGACACTTCAAAATCATGGAATTGTTTTTGGGATGATGCTTTAGTGTCCCTCCCAGATATAGCACATAGGAATGAACTTCAGATTTTTCATTACAATTGGCTATTGTTATGTGTTTACATGACTATGGAAAAACACATTTCCTTCATGTGTTACTTTTCACAGCATGTGTGACTTTTCTACCACATGCAGATTGTCTCTCATTTGTGGCTTGCTCTTGTGATTGTACACTTTACTCATGTGTTTCTTCAACTCTTGGAATATAAATTATCTGATGCTCTGAATAAAGTTGGCTACTGCATGAGACTTTAATCTGCCTCATTTATTACCTCCATTCTCCCAAGTCCCACTGCTACTAGCACAGTAAACAAGTGGTGTCCAGACCAAAAACCTGAAGTAAGCTATGAGATAAGAGAGTGGGGACCTCACAGAAGAAAGAGAGTGAAAATAATGGGGCAGAAACCATGGAAGGTTTTGCCTTATATTAAGCTTGTGCATTATTTTTAAAGAAAGGAACTGCACAAGTATTAAAATCACAAGAACTAGCTTGCTTGCAAGTTGTTTGCAATTATAATCCCTGGTTTCAGTAGAGGAACTGTAGAGGATAGCCATTCCAGCTTGGATCTGGAAGTTCCAACCCCCATTGAGACTCTGGCAACTGTCACGCCTACGAGGCGGGGCAAGGGGAGGCGCCTGGGGACCTGAGAGCTGGATGGGCCAGCACTCTCTCTGTGCGCTCTCTCGCTCTCTCAGTGCCGGGATGCGGACCGGTGAAAGGTGGATTGTGCAGAGATCTGGAGAACACCGTTGGATTGCAATACACCTTCCCCAGACCCTGCGACCTACCCATTACTTAATTTGTGAGTTATGCCATTAAATAAATATCCTTTTAACTACGTGGAGTGGCCAAAATAATTTCTCCAATATCTGGTGCCCAACGTGGGGCACGAACCCACGATCCTGAGATTAAGAGTCTTATGCTCTACCGACTGAGCTAGCCGGATATGTTCTATGTTGGGGAAGGGGTTTTGCCTTTGTTTCTGCAGGAGAAGAAAAGCTATGGATACCAACAAAATTAATAAAAATTCGATTCGAACAGGAAAAACCCCTTGATGAAGAGAAGTAAAAGATCATCCACCAATGTGACATCTCTACAAGTTGTAAGAAAAATTTAACAATCAATGGGTGGGGTAGGGTTCTGTTTTTGTCTTTCCAGGATAATGGAAATACCTATCTTCCCAAACTCATAAGGCCTTGGATATCCGGATGTTTACAGCAGAAAGGAAGAATCTATTGGTACCAATCTACACATAGTAAAATCTCACTGTCTAATATCTTTCTCTCTATCAATCTAGAAAAGTTGTGGTTCCAATTCAATTATAGCCAAGCTGGCTTTGGAGATGGAATTGGCTCACTCCTTCTCTAAACCCAAGCATATTGCTAAAAGAAAAGTTTGAGAGATTCTTCAGTCCCATATCAGAAGAGCCCTCTGGTGTGAGACAGAAGGAAACCAATAAAAAGGGACCATTGTCTTCTAAATTCTAATTCTCTCCATGCTTACTCTTGATTTCTCAGAATACTTTCTTACATGCTATGTCCTCTTTAAATCCAAACCTCCCATTTTTGATAACAAATAAGTTTCTCCAATAGCAATCTCAGAAGTCTCCAGAAGGAAGATGGGGCCCCAACAACAACAACTCTACTCAATCCAGAATGATGCCATGGTAATCATTATCATACTACACTTCTTGCCAGAATTTCAGACAATCTTACCCATTACTCTAAAACTTGCTGCAGAACCTACAGTTAGTCTAACTGAGATTTAACTATCTGAGCTTTCTCACAGTACCCAACAGAGATAACATCACCCCCTAAATGGCAGGAAGCAATTCTAAGAAAACGACGCCCCTTCTCCCTTAGGTTTCATAATTCTCAGGGTTATGGATGACGGTTATAGGGTTGGGGGTAGAAGAAAATATTAACTCAGTATTGTAAAAAAAAAAGTGGGGGGGGGAGAAGAAATGGAACGGATAGGTATAAGATATGATGGTAAATCATTGTATATACTAGTAAACAAACAGTAAAATAGCAACCTTAGATAATTTGCACTGTAATTTGTACTGTTATAGATTCTTTTATGTTGATACAAATGTAAACTATTTTTATACTCCTGTTTAAGATAATTTGTATATTGATACAAATACACAACTATAATTGTTATAATGTACATATATTTCTACTCTTATTTGAAACATTTTTATATTGATACAAATGTAAATTTATATCTGTCATACTTTATATATGTTCTACTTCTGTTTAGGATATTCGGTATATTGATATATATTTAAGATTATTGTCATATTGCATATTGCACTATATATTCCTATCTCTATTATAAATATCTTGTGTATTGTCACAATTTTGAAGTCATCGTTCTTCACCATACATTTGCTTATAGACTGTTTACCTTATTTACATGAAGCCTTAGTCCTTAGGTTATTTCGGTAGATAAGATTTATAGATTTATAGTCGCCTATGCCTGTCATCTCTATAGTTACGTTAGTTAGGTTATCCAGATTTACAGATACATAGGTCAGATGGGCAGGTAATCTTCAAATACTTCACAGACCTAGAGAATATGGCATTTAAATAACTTAGAATTCTGTTGACGTGAGACACAATTGCTCCTGGCTGCAACAATTGATCCCGAGAGAATGTTGGGCTTCTAAGACATTTCCATTTGGAAGTTTGTCTTTTTGGCACAAAATGGCCTACTGGGAAAAGAACTGCCCTTGCCTTGATGGCTGACAGTACAAATGCAATGCTGTCCTTTCTGGACAAGCAGGACATAAGAAAAGCGACCACTGTACTCTGCCAAGACAGGGTACGATGGTCTTTCAGAAATCCTGCTTCTGAAAATGGTCTGTCAGATACTCTAGGCCTGTAGCCAATTTGAATGCACCAACAATGCTGAGAAACATTAGGTGACTGTCCAGGCTTCCAGCTGTCTTGGACTACTCTTGCAAGATTCCCGAAAGTTGCTTGCATCCATCTACCATTTCCCAGGTACCATTATGTTCCTTCTCAGGTCTTTGATGGGATTGAAGACTAGCAGTTATAATTACAACTTAGTATATATAATATCTTAGATAGAACATATTAAGTATTAGATTCAGGTTCTTTAGGATAGGACACCTTTGAATGATCTTTATAACATGCCGTTTACCTATGCTCTATACTTCTCTGGATTTTAGTATGTGTTTCTTGCTTGATATTGTTTGCATTGGCTGTAGTTACATCTTATCTAGGTCATTATCCCTCATTATTTCTGGACAATATTTGATAACCATTCCTTTGTATATAGTCTTGTATTAGTTTAGAACCTTCTTATTTAGACAAAAAGGGGGAGATGTAGTGGGTAGCCATTCCAGCTTGGATCTGGAAGTTCCAACCCCCATTGAGACTCTGGCAACTGTCACGCCTCCGAGGTGGGGCAAGGGGAGGCGCCTGGGGACCTGAGAGCTGGATGGGCCAGTGCTCTCTCTGTGCGCTCTCTCTGTGCGCTCTCTCTGTGCGCTCTCTCTGTGCTGGGATGCTGAACAGTGAAGGTGGACTGTGCAGAGATCCGGAGAACACCGCTGGACTGCGATACACCTTCCCCAGACCCTGCGACCTACCCATTATTTAATTTGTGAGTTACGCCATTAAATAAATATCCTTTTAACTACGTGGAGTGGCCAAAATAATTTCTCCAATAAGGAACTTCAGATGAAGAAGTATGAGGAAGAATCTAAAAGAATATTGAAAAGACATACAAACAAGAGCAAAAAAAAAAAATCCCCATTCAATTTTGGGTCACTTGGACATTGACTTGAACTGTTATTAAAATACTTAAGGGAGATAAAAAGGGTATTAATCATGAACAAGAGATGACTAATTTCTTGGATGACTACTAACTAAACAATCAAACCTTAAAGTTGATAAAAGGCAAAATGAGGAGATTTCCCAGTTCAGTCAAAATAGAAAGTAAAGACAGCACCACTGACTAATCTGTTGGCAATGGTTCTCTAGGTTCTCTTACTGGAGCCTCCTTTAGATACATGTCCTCCACTGTCTGAAAATGACCTTGAAACATAGGTAAGGATTTTGATATTCAATTAATCTTAAATTATTTCCACTTCCTGATGAGGATTTAGGAGAGCCTATGAAAGTGTCACATTTGCAACCTAGGCAAACTAGTGCACAGCAGGTAAACAGGCTTATCTATCTATCTATCTATCTATCTATCTATCTATCTATCTATCTATCTATCTATCTATCTATCTATCTATCTTAACTGATTCCTCCCTGGGCTCTTGAGTTGTGCTTGGTATTTTCAGAGAAATTTCAAAAGAGGGGAGGTATGGATAGTCTTTACATATTATCTCTAAGGGCAAGAAAAGAACCACAATTACTTGAATCCAGACTAAAAGAAGCATTTTTTTTTTTGTGTGGATCTTTCATGGCCTTTAAACTTACTTATTTTCCCCCACTAAATTGTCTTTCACAGCTATTATAACACAAGAGAATACACTGTTGGAATGGATTTATTCACATAGTGAGGTTTCAGAAAACACTAACTGTTTACCGCACTCCTCTTGATCAATTAGTAAAGCCAGGGAGAACCCAATGTCAATGATTATAAGGATATGATCCTTGCCATAAATCACTATTGTGATGTCAAGCTATGGATTTTCTCATATTAACTTAATTTGTGATTACAAAAATTTTTCCAAATTTCTCCCATTTCACTGGCAGATTTCATTGATGGCCCATCTAATGGTATAGGAGTGATTCATGGTCCAGATATTCATCAGTAGAATTATATTGCTTTTTCCTCAGCCCAACAGCTAGAACTGGCTATTTTTATTTATCTGTTACAGTTAATTCATAAACCATTAAATGTTGTTACAGCTTCTGCTGATCTTGTAGAATTATTTCCAGCAATAGACTCATACTCACACACATTCTAACCTTCCTGGTTTCATTGTACAAAGAAATAAGCAAGCTGGTGCATTAACCTGCTATATCTTTATTTCCCTGAAAGAATATTGCGAAGGGCTATGCATCTGTCATTTCGGATGGATCCACTGCAACATTATGGATTCCATTTCAGCTCCTCGGGCTCCAGGCTGTCAAGGGCAACAATGGAAAGTGAAAAGACAGTAAATGTCACCAGAAAGATGGTAAGCCTCCAGCTGAAGGGGTAAAGGGAGATATCAACCATATCGTCATCATCAGTCCAGTCTACCCACCTGGGCCTAAGTTAAGGTCCTATGCACCAAGGGAGGAGTTATTCTACAAAATAAACAGAGCCGTATGTCACCCAAGAATCGCTTTCTGGCAATACTGTCTATATTAACCTGTGCATCTGCTTCGAGTGCCTATGAATATGTGGTTTGGTCTTATGTTACTTATCCTCCTTTGCTTCAACTTGTAGAGTGGATGAATCCAGCTCTTGTTAACTTCATTAATAATACTATGTTTATGACTGGACCTTGGGACCATAATAGACTTATTTATTCATCTAGAGAAGGGGCTGTGTTTATTTTTCTTTGGTATTGAAATTATTTCCTATTTGCACAGGACATCATAACATTTGTATTCCTATTAAAGACAAATATGGGCTAATTTTTATAAGATAACAGGACTATTAATCATATGGGTCTTTTTTGAAGCTATTCTCTAGATTTTTCTGATCAATATAATAGTGTACTCAATAGTACAGGACATAAATTGGATCCCTGTTCTTGCTGCAGAGTGTTATACACAATGCTTTCATTATTCTAATATTATTCATTATGTTTATAATTTGCTTATAGAATACTTGTCCAAATAGCAATCTGCAACATTTCAGCTCAAAATCACTCTGAATATCTTGCATTTTAAAAAATAAAAAGGGTGTGTGTGTGGTGATATTTTATTTGTGCTGAAATATGGTGATATTTTATTTGTACTTTAACAATAAGTTTAAGCTTGCCTGGATATCAGAGGAAAAGTCTAGGCATTATAAGTAAACAAAGAAGTCAGGCAATGGTAGTACATGTCTTTAAACCTATCACTTGGCAGGCAGGGATCTGTCTGGATCTCTGTGGGTTCAAGGCCACACAGGGAACAGAGCCAGGCATGGTGGCACACACCTTAAATTCCAACACTAGTTAACCATGGAGGGCTGTAGGTCTGTACAAACAGACAGGAAGTGACAGAGCTGGGCAAGAAGAGGAATAGATGTAGCTGGACAAAGAGAGCAAATCAGATGGCAGAACAGCAAGGCATATAGGTGTCGGTAGACAGTAGCTTGCTTTTGGAAGCTGCAGAGTTGGTAAGGTGAGTTTGGCTGGTGGCTCTTCCTATTCCTCTGATCTCTCTCAGGCTTTAACCCCAATTTCTGGCTTCATGTTTTTAATTTAATAATACCATTTAGAAATTTATCTACAATAAGTTGCTTACAATGCATTTCCTGTTTACTTGGGTTATATTATATCTGTTTGGGGTCTTTGATGTGGTTGAAGACTAGATAGTTATATTTATAGTTTTCCTTAATCATGATAAAAGATAAATTAGATATGAAATTTTAGACTCACAAATATAGGATAGATGGAATATTTTCTTTAATTTTGTCAACTATAGATAGACTAAATATTATAACTGTAATTCCTGCTTGATTACTGTTCTATTATATGTAATTCTACTATGTTAAAGTTAAAACCTTCCCTTTCAACTAGAAGAAAAGGGGAAGTGCTGTGAGATGTCTTTCTGTATGCTGTGAATATGTGTTGCTCTGATTGGTTGATAAATAAAGCTGTATTGGCCTATGGCAAGGCAGCTTAGAGGCAGGCAGGAAATACAAGCAGAGAGACAGGAAGAAGAAAAAAGGAGAGAGAAGAGATGCCAGCCACCACCAGGAGAAGCAAGATGTGAGAATAAGCCACAGCCATGGCCACGTGGCAACTTATAGATTAATAGAAATGGGTTAAGTTGTAGGAGCTAGCTAACAAGAAGCCTGAACCATTAGACCACACAGTTTGTAAGTAATATAAGCCTCTGTGTATTTACTTGTTTGAGCAGCTGCAGGATGGGTGGGACACAGTAGAACTTCTGACTACAGGGTGGGTGTCATGACATGGCCCCCAAAAGGAATCATGCAAGGAGAATTCTGAGTGCTTGTGAGAAAACTGCAAGCAAAAAAAAAAAAAAACCCCAAGAATCTTGTCACCTCAGAATCTTCAAAAAGATGGAATTACTCTTGGATTATGCTTTGGTGCCCTTCTCATGTGTAGTGGATAGGAGTGAGTTTATTTCAGATTGTTTATTATAATTGGCAATTCTTATTTATTTGCCTATATGGAAAACCATGTTTCTGCTGTGTGTGGCTTTGCCTATCACATGCGGCTCTTCTGCCACCTGCATCTTGCATGTCATTTGCAGCTTGCCCTTGTGATTGTGCACCTTACTCATGTGATTCCTCTTAATTCTCAGATTATAAATTGCCTGATGCTTTGAATAAAGTTGGCTATTACATGAGACTTTGATCTGCTTCATTTGTTATCTCCATTTTCCCAGATCCCATGGCAATCTAGAGCGGTAATTCTCAACCAATAATTCTTGACAGAGGAAACTCAAAAGGCCAAGAAACACTTAAGGATGTGTTCAACATCCTTAATCACCAGGAAAATGCTAATCAAAACTACTTTGAGATTTTTATTTTATACCTGTCAGAATAGCTAAAATCAACAAAACCAGTGACAGAACATGCTGGTGAGGATGAGGAAAAGAGACAGACATTCATATGTTGCTGGTGCTAGTGCTAGCTCATACAGCGAGTATGGAAATCAGCATGACAGTTCCTCAGGAAGAGGGAATATATCTACCTCAAGATCTAGTTATATCACTATTGCCACATACCCAGTGTACACTTCATCCTGCCACACAGACCATTGCCCAACAGTGTTCATTGCTAGTCTCTTCATAACAGCCAGAAATTGGAGACAACCTAGATGTCCCTTGACAGAAAAATGGATAAAGAAAATGTGGTACATTTACACAATTAGTATTACTCAACTCTTTAAAAACTGACAGGAGCCGGGCGGTGGTGGCGCATGCCTTTAATCCCAGCACTCGGGAGGCAGAGCCAGGCAGATCTCTGTGAGTTCAAGGTCAGCCTGGGCTACCAAGTGAGCTCTAGGAAAGGCTCAAAGCTATGCAGAGAAACCCTGTCTCAAAAAAACCAAAACCAAAACCAAAAAAAAAAAAAAAATCCCCCCCAAAAAAACCTGAAATGAAATTTGCATGAAAAATGATGGAACTAGAAAAAGTCACCCTGGTGAGGTATCCCACACTCAGAAAGATTAATATGGTATGGTATGTTGTGGTAATATTATGTTCCCCAAAATTTTGTGCACCCTAATAAACTTATCTGGGGTCAGAGAACAGGACAGCCACTAGATATAGAGGCCAGAAAATGGTGGCGCGTGCACGCGCATACACACACACACACACACACACACACACACACACACACACACACACCTTTAATCCTAGCATTCTGAAGGCAGAGATCCATCAGGATTTCTGTGAGTTCAAAGTCATACTGAAAACAGCCAGGCATGATGACTCACACCTTTAATCCCAAGAAGTAATGGCAGGAAGCAGAAAGGTATATAAGGCGTGAAAACCAGAAACTAGGCTGGTTAAGCTTTTAGGCTTTTAGCAGCAGTTCATCTGAGAGCCATAAAGATGAGGACACAGAGGTTGCCAGTTTGAGGAAACAGGATCAGCTGAGGAATTGGCAAGGTGAGGAAGCTTTGGCTTGTTCTGCTTCTCTGATCTTCCAGCATTCACCCCAACACCTGGCTTTAGGTTTGATTTTATTAATAAGACCTTTTAAGATTCGTGCTACAGTGTGTATTTACTTATATGCAGATATTAGCTGTGAAGTCATTGATAATCTTACTATAATCCTTAGAATTATAGAGTTTGGGAATAGAATAAGGGACTAGATGGGCCAGATAGATCTTGTTAGGAAAGGGAGTAGAATAGACAGCCATGAATAGAGGTGTGGGCTGGAATTGAAATAAAAAATGGGGAGGGGAGGTGAAAGAATACATGAAGAGACAGCTAAAATTATGGGGTATGTTTTCCTTTTGGGGTGGTATTGTATATTATATTCTAGGTTTAAAGTGCTTTTGTTTTTGTACTGGGTTTTTTGTTAGCTAGAATATGTTATAAAGAGCAGGAGTCTTAGAGAGCACCTGGAGCCAATCCCTTATTGTACACACTTCTTTACCAAGTGGTTTAAAGTTGTTTTTCAAGCACTGCTGATTAGGAAATTTGCAGATTCAATAGGTATTCTGAACCAGTTTGATCCTAAATAGATAGGTGACCAATGTAGACCAAATTTAATTATATTAGTTATATATATTAATTTAAATTTAATTATATTAGTTATATATAAAATTTAATTATATTAGTTATATATATTTTTGTCTGACTGGTAATAGACAATGGACTCACAAACACAAAACCCAAAAAGGATTTGACCTGATGCTGATGATTTCAAAGGAGGACTAGGTCACATGGTAAGGAATGTGGGCTTCCTTGGTGAGTTTAGAGTCTCTTTGCCTGAAAGTAAGCAAAAGGGGTCTCAATCATAAATACCAAGAAGGTAATTTTTCCATGCCACACAGGACCATGGAATTGATTTTTCCCAGGCAAGAACTCAGACTGGTTGACACTCTAATTTCAGATCCAGAGATCCATGAGCTAGTAAATGAGTCCTATTATTCCTCTCCAAGTTTTTTTTTTTAACATAGCAATAAAAATGATCACCTAATGGAAGGATCAACCATTTATATTTTACTATTTTAAGGCAAGGTATAAAATAATTTCAAGGTGTTTGAGTATTTAATGAGATATGAGGATTAAATTAAAATGTCCTATAGAACAAGCAAAAACTTTGAAAAATTTTCCATCAGAAATGTGTTTTTTTTAATTTTATAATTTAATTTAATTTTACATATCAGCCATGGATTCCCTTGTTCTCCCCACTCCCCCCCCACCTTCTCCTCAGCCCACCCCCCATTCCCATCTCCTCCAGGGCAAAGACTCCCCTGGGGATTGAGTTCAACCTGGTAGATTCAGTCCAGGCAGGTCCAGTCCCCTCCTCCCAGGCTGAGTCAAGTGTCCCTGTATAAGCCCCAGGTTCCAAACAGCCAGCTCATGCACTGAGGACAGGCCCCAGTCCCACTGCCTGGGGGCCTCCCAAACAGATCAAGATAATCAACAGAAATGTGTTAAAGAAATGAACTTGAACTACATAATTATATCTGTTTGTCTGTCTATCTATCTATCTATCTATCTATCATCTATTTATCTATCTATCTATCTATCTATCATCTATCTATCTATCTATCTATCTATCTATCTATCTATCTATCATCTATCTAGCTATCTATCATCTATCTATCTATCTATCTATCTATCTATCTATCTATCTATCTATCTATCATCTATCTATCTATCATGTATTTATAATCTATTTTCTATAATCTTTCATATTTTAGCTTTAGATATTATTGATTACATCTCTATTCATATTCATATATATACATATATTTCAGTCAAAATTTAATGATGTAGTGACTCAGATTTGTTCATTTTGGAATGATTATAATGATCAGGATGGGAATATTATTTCCTGTTATTGTTAAAATTAATTCTAAGGACACTACTTTTTTATTAAGAAAATTTTTTATTCATTTTACATACCAATCAAAGGTCACCCTCTTCCCTGCTCCCGCCCCTCCAGCCTCCCCTTCTCAACCCACCTCCAATTCTTTCCTACAAAAAGGTAAGGCCTCCCATGGGAAAGTAAATTTAGTAGAGGCAGGTCCAAGGCCCTCCCACTGCATCTAGGCTGTGTGAGGTATCTTATCATAGGTAGTGGGATCCCAAAAGCCTGGTCATGCACCAGGGATGGATTCTTATCCTACTGCTAGGGGGCCCCTTAAGTAGATCAACTGTCTCATTATGCAGAAGGCCTAGTCCAGTCCCATACAGTCTCCACAGCTGTTGATCTGAATTTCATGAGTTCCCACTAGTTTGGTTTGGTTGTCTCTGTAGGTTTCCCCATCATGGTCTTGATGCCATTGCTTACAGAATCTTTCTTCTCTCTCTTCAACTGGATTCCTGGTGCTTGCCTGTGGATCTCTGCATCTGCTTCCATCAGTTACTACATGAAGTAGTACTCTATGATGACAGTTAGGGTATTCACTAATCTAATTACTGGGGTAAGCCAGTTCAGGCACCCTCTCCACTATTGCTGGTAGTCTAAGCTGGGGTCATCCTTGGGGATTCCTGGGAACTTCCATAGCACCCAGTGTTTCTCCCTATCCTCATGATGTCCCCTTTAACAACCTACATGTGCCTCACCCAAAGAATGGACTAAGAACATGTGGTACATATACACAATGGAGTACTACTCAACAGTGAAAAACAATGATGTCATGAAATTTGCAGACAAATGGATAGAACTAGAAAATATCATCCTGAATGAGGTAACCCAGACTCAGAAAGACAAAAATGGTATGTACTCACTCATAAGTGGATACTATATATAAAGCAAAGGATAATCAGACTACAACCCACAGCTCAAGATAAGCTAGCTAACAAGGAGGACCCAAATAGGGATGCAAGGATCACCCTGGAAAGGGGAAATGGATGAGATCTCCATGAGTAAATGGGATGAATGGTGGGCAATGGCAGGTAGGGGGTAGGGGATGAGAACATAAGGGAACGGAATGGTCGAGCTGGAACAGGGATGGAGTGGGAGAGCATTGAAAGAGACACTACTCTTTTTAACACAATTTTTAAATGAATCTTTGGGAACTACACATCATACACCCCAATCCCACTCATTTTCCAGTCTTTCTATATTTGTCCTCCACCCTGTAACCTCCCTCCCCTGAAGAAAATAAAAAATAAAAATAAAACTTAGAAAAGAAGAAAAAAAGAGAAAAATCTACCCAAATGAAACAAACAAACAAACAAACAAAAAACCCAAAAAGACCATCTTTGGGCCATGACCTGTTCTTCTTTCAACCACAACCTTCAAATGTGCCATTCTACTCCCCTATCTTTCAGTCCTCTCCATCACATATTTGTTAATAGTAGTGGCATCAGAAGTTGTGGTCTGCCACACAGTATACACTTTTGCCCAAACAGCTTTATTTGCCAATGTTCATTTCAAGTTCATTGCAATGAGTCATTGGTCTAGTTCAAGGTCTCTGGCTTCTGCTATACCATCAATACTGGACCCTCACAGAGACTCTCAGATATCCTGCTGTTTCTCTGGATCTTGGAGATCTGTAGGACTGGCCCCTTCACACACACTCCAGCAGCTCATAGATGAGAAAGATGTTTCGGTGGGCTTACTTAAAGCCCTGGGTCTGGGCCTGGGTGGTAGCTAAGCTGGTAAGCCCACCAGGTTTCCATTGGGTGCCAGCTCTTCCACTCTACCTAGGAGAGGGGAAGGGCAGCTCTCCCATGTCACTGCTGGCTTGCTGTGGACAGTGAGGGGCTACATTCAGGCTGCATTATAGACCAATGGCCCTCTGCATAGCCTTTGGTAGTAACACAGGCACGGAAATCAACATAATCCTCAGCTGCAATAGGACCATGGACCCAGACATGGCCCTCAGTGATAGCACAGGCCAGGCATCATCATGGGCTTGGAGGGCAGTGAAGGCCTCTCACAGCAGGCTATTCCTTCTCTTCATAGAGCACAAACCTTTCCATTTCTCTTTCTCCCCCATCATGCTCTGTGAGTGCTGGGCATGGCTCGGTAGACTTCACTCTTTTGATGGACATAGTGACATCAGTCCCATCACCTACTGCATTTTGACTTTGCTAGGGTGGAAAGAGTCTGATGATGCAGACAGTGTGTATGTTGCTGACATGGACAGCCTCATTCATTGTGCCTGATATGAGTCATAAAATTGTGCCTGATGGAGATCACTTCAGAAAACTCATGAACACATCCTGTAGCTTTGGTCAAACACAGTCTCTAATTAAATTTAGGATTATTTATTTGAATTATTAGGCATAGTTACCAATGACTGTGGAGTAGAGCATATAACATAGAAATGTATGCATTGCTACAAGCTAATTTAGTCTCAATCAAAGAAATAGTTCATTCAGTCTTAACCAAGGAAACCTCCAATGATTAGAATTAATTTCTAGGGCCATGAAGTTTTAGTTTCCTATGCTTATTTTTTTTTTTTAATACAAAATTGCCTTGTGACCTTGAACAAGTTTTCCTGAAGTTTTTTTAATAAGAACAACAACAAAATGGAATTCTGAAGTTCTCTCCTGAGGTTCAGGAAATTAATTTTATTATTTTGGCAACAACATTGAGAGTCTCAGAGAGATTCATAAAAAAAAAAAGCACAATCATCATAAATAACAAGGTTAACAGCTCAACAGATACTTTTTTCATTTTAGTTTTAAATCAGGGCTGAAAAAGAAAAAAATTATCGTTTTTGTTTGCTTATTTTCTAAACAGCATCTGACTATGTGGCCCTGGCTGCCTTTTCTCAGTCTCCCAAGTGGTAGGATTGTAAGCATGAGCCACCATGTCCAGCTTAAAAACAGAAAATTATTGACAATAAAATTTCAAGTTATTTTTCCATAGTGACTAGAATGAAGATATAGGAGCTCTCAGTAAATATCTGTGATCAGGCATGAGCCAGCCCAGTTTTAATTTTTAAAAACTTTTATAAAAATACCACCAGACATAACATTTTCAAGTAAAGAAATCATGTAATCAATATCAAATACTCATGAAACACTTTAATAATTATCAACTTATTACAAATATTGTTGTATTTATATCATCTTGGATTTTTGAAATTAATATACATTTTTCAATTTTATATATGTATAGAATACATTTTAATACTAATACACTCATTACTGTATGAATGCACTAATGTACTCATTACTGTATAGATGCACTAATACACTCATTTTGATACACTCACACATCTGCCATCTCTTACTTTCTTCCATTCTTCACCTGTCCTTCCTCTTACCAAGTCTATATATCACTCTTGATTCTTTCTTTTTTTACTTTGTGATCATTTGAGTTTAGTGAGGACCACTCACTTGGGCGTGGGTATGAAGTTGTTCAGTGAATTATGAGTAACTCACCAATGGCTACTTCACTAAGTAATGACTTCTTGTACTGCAGCATAACTCAACCTCCATCAGCTCCTCTACATGGGGCAAGCTACATCTACAATTTATTGTTTATAGGCTCTATCCTACGCAGGCCCTATTTAGGGAAAGGTGGCGGGTGATTTGAATTTATAAGTTCTGTAGTCATGTCATGACCATAAAGTAGCATTCCTTTGACTTCCTCCCAGTGTTTTCAATCCTTACATTTCTTTGCACTCCCTCTTATGTGGTATTTCCTGAGACTTGGAGAACATGATGTTTGTATGCCATTTAAGGCTATACATGTTCAACAATCATTTGCTTTCAGCACCTTAACCAGCCACGACATTATTCTTCCCATTAACCATTGTTCACTATATAAAAAGTAGGCCTGTTTAATTCTACCTTTGTATTATGACTATGAACCAAAATAGTGACCATCATGGCATGATAACCCTAAGAATGCAGTAGTGGCATGCATATCTTGGCAATAACCAGTTTTCTCTAATTAGACATAAGCTCTGATAAAGACAAACCTAGCCAACAGCCCAGGGCTAGTGAAGTAATGGATAGTGGAGAAGAATCTACAACCAGCATTATTTTAATTAAACTAGCACAGTCCCTAACTACATTTGAAATATTTATCCTGTATACACAGTTAAGAGTAGTCCTCACCTTTTACCAAGGAAAATTCTCTATGAAATTTATGGAGACCACTACAGAATATTACAACCAATTAAAATGCAGAGTTGTGGAGCATAGTCCCAACTTATACATGTAGAACACAATTCCTTCACCTAAAACTTGTGGATTATTGTGGAAGAGGGGCCAGAAAGATTTTAAGAGACAGAGGATCAGGGAGTTTGCTGTCAGAGTATGTCTTTAAAAAAATGCCAGAGGCTATTCCTATAAATCTTACTAACATGACGCTAACAAGGACAACACTAATAGGCATTCTAAATTGGATGGGGAAAAGCCCACAAAGCCTCCACAAAGATCTATAGGAAATGAAGGCATACTGGGAGTGGAAGAAATGGTCTTCTTCAGGTCAGAGAACACCAATTGGTTGTCCAATACCAAGTTGTCAGCCAGAAAAACATGCATATAAATAATATTATACAGATAGAGCTGCTCATATTTAGGAATATTTTATATATATATATATATATATATATATGCATGTAATAGCAATGTAAACTGAGGCCATAGATTTTAGAAAGGGCAAGAAGGGATTTATGGGAGGGTATGGTGGGAGGAAAGGAAAGGATGAAATGATATAATTATATTATAAACACAAAACAGAGTAATTACAAGGCTGAGGACAGAACTAGCCCATAGATATAAAACAAATATTTATCAGGCTTTGGCAACCTGATAGCATTTAGAAAGCAAAAGTAGTAGATTCACTCATAGTACTGCTGACATTACCACCTATGGGCTTTTGATGAGGTCCACAGTGACAGGCATAATTGACTTCTATAAATTGGGCCTCTGATCCAATCAGAAACCAGCTGGCTACCCACTAAGGTAATGTTATCTGGCAAGCTGGTATTATAGCATGTGAAGTACAAAGGTGAGAATAACCATTGCTGATCTTTCTTCCATACCTACCTGCACATCAGCATCTAGCACTATGAAGCCTGCCTAGCATAGAGGAAGCTTCCTGGTCAATTGCATGTGGTTTCTCTTTATTCTACCAATACTGTGTGTGGTTTCCTTGACAACAGGATCATCTGTTTCTTGCTGGCACCCGAGGGCAGTGGCTATAGCCTATGCAGTTTTGGGACTGTGATGGTTGGAAAGAAAATAACTCCCAAAGGGAGTGGCACTATCAGGAGGTTTGGCCTTGTTGGAATAGGTGTGGTCTTATTGGAGGAAGTGTGTCACTGGGGGGATAGGCTATGAGGTCTTTTTCTCAAGCTTCACTCAATGTGATAGTCAGCTGACTTCCTGTTGCCTCTGAGTCAAGATGTAGGACTCTCAGCTCCAGCACCACATCTGCATGCACGCTGCCATGCTCACCTTCATTATCATAATGGACTGAACCTCTGAAACTGTAAACGAGCCACCTTAAATTAAATATTTTTCTTTATAAGAGTTGCTGTGGTCATGGTGCCTCTTCACAGCAATAAAAACCCAAACTAAGACAGGGACCTACTGGCAGCAATTCCTAGGGGTATGCACCACATCTGGCATTGGGGCTTTTGTTTAACATCTCAGGGCTCAGCATCATCCATGCAAGTGAGGTACTTCTGTTCAAAGTCTATCATGTTTCCTTCCTTGTAACTGAGAATGTGCTTCACCAATCTATCTCTTCTAAAGCAGCACATATTTTCAAGTACAGCTATATTATTTTTTGTGTGTCACAAAAGAAAATTAAGCCCAAGAACTATCATGTTTTTCAGCCATTTGGCTGTATTTCCTAATGAGAACCAAATTACTTTTGCTTTCATAGAATATTAGAAGTACAGAAATGTGCTGACACTTGCCCTTCTCTCTCCACCTTCCCACATGTGCTGTAGCAAATCAGTGGTTTTATACTCCCTAGGAAGCCATAACACAATCAGATGAACTTTATGAGCACAGAGGGGTCTGTCAGTTTTGCTCACTGCTGTGTGTCTGTAGTCTAAAACTCTTACACAGGTAGAGTCTTAACACCCTTTAAAAAAGCAAAATAAGTGACTAAGTTTAAGATAAAATATTCTTAAATTCTACCAATTTAAAGAGTGATAAAGCTTATTTCTTGCTTTCAGGAAGAATCCAAGTGAGCCCTCCAGGCCTGGGAGACAGAATACCATGAAGTCTGCTGTGAAGCAGTCTCTCCTAGAAATGGGTGTATAAACAAGTTTGGAACAACAGCAACACCAATGGACATGGTAATGTGATGGGGGGAGGATTTCATGGGGTCCCACCTCCAGACAAAGTGCTATAGGAAACAAATGACTGCTGGGCAAAGGAGAATTAGAGTCTCCCAGAAATGAACCACTTATTGGTTGACCAAAGCAGAGTGATCAGCCTTGAAATCATATACATACATGGAGCAAAATAAATTTGTATTTATATATACTTGTGCATACACATATACACACACATAACAATAATAAAGGAAAAGAGGCTATTAACTTCAAGTTTGGGGGTCGGGTGGGACAGGCTAGAGGGAAGAAATTGAGGGGGAGACAGTGATACAATTCCATTCCAATTAAAATATATTAAAATGAAATAATTTATCAATATAAACAGAAGTCACAAAAAGATGAGAAGAATAGATAGTACTCACAGAAGTCAGCAAGAAAATATGTCCCTGGACCTAAGAGTACATTGCATGTGCAAAGAAGAGCAAGCATTACAGTGAAAGAATACATGAAAGAGAGAAGGAAAAATATCATTGGAAAGGCAAATATAATAAAGGACAATAGGGGCATGGGTGCAGAGTTGTGCATGGTAGATGCACGTTTTACATTTTATCAGCTTTTGTAAGAAAATTAACTCAAACTCAAGTCTTAGAAAAAGTGCCTTAAAGCCAGATATGATGACACTGACCTGCAATCCCAGATACTTCAGAGGCTAAGTCAGGAAGACTGGGAGTAGCAGGCCAGCCTGTACTAGTTGGTGAGCCTCTGTCTGAAAATAAAGATAAAAAAGAAGGCAGGAAATATAACTTTGTAGTAAAGCATTTTCTAGCATGTTCATTGACCAGAATGAAAGAAGAAAGAAAACACAAAGAGAGAAAGAGAAAGCAGGGAGAACAAGAAAACTTAAAATGTCCAAAGAGAGGTTGAAAGATTTAGACACAGACAGCACAGTATGTAAGTTTTTTATATTGTTATTTGAGTGTCTAAATCAAAGCTGATAGGAAGGCATGGCTCCATTCAGTTCAATCTTTCCAGCTTTAAAGAACATGTGTTTGAATAACTTACTTCAAACAAACAGAAACCTTTTAAAGGCTAAGTACTGCAAAATGAGAGCAAAGCATTCTAGGATCATCATTCTTCTATATTTTTATTTATTTATTTATTTATTTATTTATTTATTTATTTATTCCTTTTTATTTAATTTATTTGTTAAATTTAATTTTACATATCAGTCACAGATTCCCTTGTTCTCCCTCCTCCGTCCTCTCCCCCTGCCTTCCCCCCAGCCTACCCCCCATTCCCATCTCCACAGCAAAGACTCCCCTGAGGATTGGGTTCAACCTGGTAGATTCAGTCCAGGCAGGTCCAGTCCCCTCCTCCCAGGCTGATCCAAGTGTCCCTGTCTAAGCCCCAGGTTCCAAACAGCCAGTTCATGCACTGAGGACAGGACTCGATCCCACTGTCTGAATGCTTCCCAAGCAGATCAAGCTAATCAACTGTCTTATTTATCCAGAGGGCCTGATCTAGTTGGGGGCTCCTCAGCTATTGGTTCATAGTTCATGTGTTTCCTTTCATTTGGCTATTTGTCCCTGTGCTTTTTCCAACCTTGATCTCAACAATTCTCCCTCATACAAACCCTCCTCTTTCTTGCCACCTGGACTCCCGGAGCTCCACCTGGGGCCTGGCCATGGATCTCTGCATCCGGTTCCCTCAGTCATTGGATGGGGTTTCTAGCATGACAATTAGGATGTTTGGCCATCCTATCGTCAGAGTAGGTCAGTTTGGGCTGTCTCTTGACCATTGCCAGTAGTCTATTGTGGGGGTATCTTTGTGGATTTCTGTGGACCTCTCTAGCATTTTGCTTCTTCCTATTCTCATGTGGTCTTCATTTATTATGTTCTTTTATTCCTTGTTCTCCCTCTCTGTTCTTGATCCAGCTGGGATCTCCCGCTCCCCTAAGCTCTCTTTCCCTCAACCCTTGCCCTTCCTTACTCCCACTCATGTCCATGTTGTTCATGTAGATCTCATCCATTTCTCTCTCATTGGATGATCCCAGGCTGTTATGCACCAACAGTAAACAGTCTTTAGAAAAGAAGTTAGAAACACAGGAGAAAAAAAACATCCAGGGGTGATTAATTTCAATAATGAGAAATCCATATTTTGCAGAAAAGGGGGAAAATAAGCATGTGGGAACTATGAGAGGAGTGTGGAGGAAACCAACTCAAGAATGCTCCACAGAAAGAACTCCACATTATAGACCACAGACCAGGATGAAGAGAGAACATTCGAGAGAAAAGGTGAAATTCAGTTATAGGAATTTGTAACAAGGGAGTTATATCCCACTGATATTAGTTATCTTAATCCCAACTAAATGAGGAGATTCATCTTGGCATTTCCTACAATCCCAGAAAGTAAACCTAGGAGGCAAAACACTTATGATAAAAAAGCAGAAATGCAGTTTCCATCCAGATGTGCCTGAAAGGAAAATTAGTTCACAAACTCTAATGACATAAGGTGAGAAGGCAAAAAGTCAATCCACTTTTGGAATGTACTCCCTAACTTATTATATATGATTGAAATCCTCCCTGACTCAATATATAATTTTATTTCACATTGTCATTTTCATTTGAATTTTCGTATTGATTTACCATTTCTTAGAAAAAAACCCTACTATTTAAAGGAGAAATTTCTGAATCTGGCAATATTCTACCAAATATCCTTTAATGTTAAATTGTCTTTAGTCAAGATTGCTCATTCTTCATGTTGTCTCTTTTCTTTAGAAAGAGAAGAGTAGGAAAATAGTTCGTACATGACAGGCATTCTGAAAGAAAAAAAAAAAAAGACACGAAAGCTGCATGCCATGTAGCTATAGGGCCTGAAGGAGGCAGTGCTTGGTCATGGGTGGAGCAAATACCACTGCATTCAAACTATAAAAGCCATATATTACAATGGCTGAGAATCATCCTTAATTTCTAATTATGAACCAAGCACCAGTGGTTGAAGGGAAGCAAAGGAAATAATCATTGGTGGACCATGAAAAAAGAAAAGAGCAGAAGTGGATTTAAACTACCCACTTGTATGTGAGCATGGGGATTTTCCTGAAGGCCAGACAGAGCATGTAACTTGGCAGAGACAAGAAAAACAAAACAAAACAAACAAATAACAACAACAAAACCCCGAAGAACACGGGAGAGGTATTAGAACTAGAATTTATGGCTAGGTGTCTTAGCTAGGGTTTCTATTGCTGCAATGAAGCACCATGCCCAAAAAAGCAAGGTGTAGAGGAAGAGTTATTTGGCTTAAACTTCTCTATCACTATTCATCAGCAAAGGAAATCAGGACAGGAACTCAAATCAGACAGGAACCTGGGGGTAGGAATCTAGAGGCAGGAGCTGATGCAGAGACCATGAGGGGATGCTGCTTACTGACTTGATATATATAAAATCCAGAACCACCATCCCAGAGATAACACCACTCACATTGGGCTAGGCCCTTCCTGATTAATCACTAATAAAAATACCATTAAAGGCTTACTTGCAGCTCTGTGTCATGGAGGCATTTTCTTAATTGAGGTTCCCTCTTGTCAGATGAATTTAGCTAGTGTCAAGTTGATACATCCAGCACAACTGACCCCTTGTCAAATTAGTACACAAACACATCACTGCTAAGCCACAATCTTTCCTTTCTCATTTATCCCCCAAATCTCACATTAAAAAAATACATAAAACCCCCAGTCTTTACAAATTCAAACATGTTAAAAGTTCAGTCCTTTTTTTTTTTTTTTTTTTTTTCGAGACAGGGTTTCTCTGTGTAGCTTTGCGCCTTTCCTGGAACTCACTTGGTAGCCCAGGCTGGCCTTGAACTCACAGAGATCCGCCTGGCTCTGCCTCCCGAGTGCTGGGATTAAAGGCGAGCGCCACCATCGCCCGGCTAAGTTCAGTCCTTTTAAAATATCATTTCTTTAAAAATTCAAAATCTCTTTTAAAGGGTTAAATTCTTTCAGCAGTAGCCTACTATAAAATTAAAAACTGAGTTAAGTACTATCTTCAAGCAGGAAAAACCAGGGCACAGTCACAATAAAATCAAGTCAAAACTAGACTCCAACAGTGTAAGTAACTCTATATACAATTATCTGCAATTGACTCACAATATTCTATGCTCCTCCAAGGAACTTGGGTCACTTCTCAGGCTCTGCTCTCTGCAGAACACACAGCATGTCTTCTAGGCTCCAACTTGCTCTGTTGATGTTCTTCCTAATCACCTCATGGTACTGGCTTCTCCAAAATGCCTGGGTCTTCTGTTGAAACTGGGCTGCATTTTCACCAGTTGCTTCTCATAGGCTCTCTTCATAGTGCCAAGCCTCAACTTCTCTGCATGACCCCTTTCAGTCTTGGGCCTTCAACTGCCACTGAGACTACACCTTCACCATTGGCCTCTCCTGACCTCTCAATGCCAAGCCTCAGCATCTCTCCATGACCCCTTCATGCTTACAAAACCAGCAACACATAGGTGACTCTCAGACTACCAAGTTCAGTTGCCAGCATGAGGTACAACCTTGGCTGACTCTGGAACACAACTTCACTGTGCTTTCAGAAAATAATTCTCAAATTTCACCTCAATGGTGTTGGTCTCTTCTTAGTCACCACCAGTTTTTCAGCTTCAGCAGACCAGCCTTTAGTATTCCAACAAATAAAGGGTTTCACTTTATCATTGTAGGTATCTTGTTATTTACAATTGATTCTTCAGCCCCAGCTAACCAGAGTCTTAATTTAAAATAACAAATGGCCCTGATCGAGTCTTTAAATTTCCCTCTGAAACTTCATAAGTCATAAGCTTTCTTCATCTGCCCTACTCTCAACATTCTTATTTTCCATGCTCACAGAGAACTGCTCACTAAGCAATGAACGCTCAATGGCTTTTCTTGCACTGAGTGCCAAAATCCTTCCATTACCCTCCCCAAAACAACATGGTCATGTCTGTCACATCAATACCCCACTCCTGGTACCAACTTGTCTTAGAGTTTCTGTTGCTGTAATGAAACACCATGACCAAAAAGCAAGATGTGGAAAAGGGGGTTGTTTGGCTTACACTTCCATATTACTGTTCATCATCAAAGAAAGTTGGGACAGGAATATGGTGATATTTTATTTTGTACTAAAATGTTAATTGTATGTTAATGAATAAAGTTGCCCGGGGGTCAGAGCTATTAGAGCCATAGCAAGAGCGTAGCGGTGGTGATGCATGCCTTTAATCTCAATACCATAGAAGACCTGGAAGTCTCTACAGACAGGCAGTGATGAGGCAGTCATGTGTTTGGGTTTACAGCCAATGAGAAGGCAGAACAGAAAGTCTATATAAAGTCAAACAGACAGGAAGTAGCTCTCTTTCAAAGAGGTCTCTTTTTGGAAGAGCTAGCTGCAGCAGGAAGGCTCTTAGCTCTGATCTCTTGGCTTTCTTCTTTGCATTGGTTCTGTGTTTATTATTTAACAAGACAGTTGGTTACATCTACACAGGAACTCAAATAGGGCAGGAAACTGGAGGCAGGAATTGATGTAGAGACCACATAGAGGTGCTGCTTACTAGCTTGCTCACCATGACTTGCTCAGACTGCTTTCTTATAAAAAACCTAGGGCCACAAATACACAGATAGCTCTACCTACAATGTACTAGGCTTTCCTCCATCAATAACTAATCAAGAAAATGCTCCAAAGGCTTGTTTATGGCCCAATCTTATGAGTAATTTTTAATTTGAATTTCCCTACTCTCAGATGATTATAGCTTGTATCAAGCTAACATAAGACTGTCCAACATTCTAGGGTTGAATATTTATCATAAGAGAAATGGAGTGAATGATAACCATATTTTAGCTCACAAATTCTTTGAATATATAAATTGCCTTCTTATATACATTCACATATCTTGCCCCAATCATTAAAGAAATTACACCCTTGGTCCATATAATCTGACAGCCAAAACCAAAATCATAGACCATCCCAAGAGAAGACCTTAGGAAATACATTCAAATATGCAATAAATCAAGTATTTAAAGCATAGAAGACATAAGTTAAAGGCATCTGCCAAGCAATGCTTCTTATGTAAACTATGCATCACTGGCCTGGAAGGGATGAGACTCAAGTATAGAACAGAAAGTATGTATACCAAGAAATATCCATTTTATACTCCAGTATAGAAATCTGTGACTCTCAAGAAAGTCATGTCTCTTCTTTCTATAATCCTTAGACAGGGAGATCCTGCTAAGGGCATTTTGGTGTTAAAATCACTAATTGTATTTTCTTGTAGGTCCAGCTGAGATCAGATCTGGTTACACACTTTTTCCTTTTCTGTGAACAGCTCTCCATCTGTACTCAGTTAGGATAGATTGTTAGGACACTGTTCCTGACTCCCTCCCTCATTGGGTAAGTTGACTAATTATTATAGATGAAAATGTGTAATGCTACATTTTTATGAAGTTGATTCCCATATTGTGTGATTTTTATCAGTGTAATATTGAAAATTATTTGTCTTCTAACTTAAATGCTTTTTTTGCATTAATTCATGAGACTATAGGTTTTTCTACACTGTCTCCCTTGTTAAAAAAAAATCCAAGCTGCTTCTTATGGTGTTAATTGAAGTATGTAATTAGAAATTTAAGAGTAACTGTTAACATTTTGAAATTATAATGTAATTATATCATGTTACCCTTTCATCTCCTTTCTTCTCTCCAACTCCTGCTAACCTCCTTCCTCTCTCTCAAATTCGGGGCATCTTTCCCTTTCATTGTTAATATATAAATATATAAATACAACCTACTCAATCCATAAAATGTTACTTGTATGTATATAATTTCAGGATGACAATTAGTTAGGTGAATTAGTTAAAGGCTCTACCCTGGAAGAGAATATTTCTTCCACTCTCATGTATCCATTCATTATTCCATGAGGAGTTGTTCAATCTTCATGAGTTTGTGTACTTACTAGATACTTGTTTGCCACTGATTTCTAGTTCTATTACATTGTAGTCAAGTAGGGTACACAGCTATTTCAATATTTCTGAATTCATGAAGCTTTGCTTGGTGTCCTAGGATGTGGTCTGTTTTAGAGAAATTTGCATGCTGATGAGCAGAATGTATATTCTCTCATATTTGGGTGGAATATTCTCTAGATGTATGTGTAAGTCTATTTGATATAAAATGTCATCTAATTCTGTTGTTTCTCTGCTGATTTATTTGTCCAGATAACCTGTCTTTTGGAGAGAGTGGGGTATTGAAATCATCTACTATTAATGGGGTACATTAATCTTTGACTTCAGTTCTAGTAATAAGCATTTTATGAAATTGTGATGAAAGTTTGGTACATATATACTTAATAGAGCAATGTCATCTTAGGTAATTGTTCCCTTGATTAGACTAAAGTGTCCTTCTTTATTCCTTCTGACAAATTTTAATTTGAGGTCTATTTTGTTAGGTATTAGAATAGCAACACCTACTTGCTTCCTAATGCATATGATTGAAGTACTTTTGTCTATTCCTTCACTCTAAAAAGGTACCTTTTTTTAAGCTAAGATGTGTTTTTGTAGAAAAAAGAAATAGATTGTGTTTCTTAAGCCATTTAGCCAGTCTTTTAATTGGAGAATCGAGACTTTTAATATCTAGTTATCATTTAAAGGTATGATAATTGCAGTCATTTTATTATTTTTGTTTTTCTCTTTTGGGGGGAATCAGTTTGTGGTCTTAATTATCCTTTATGGTTCAGTAATTATACCTTCATTTATTTGTTTCTACAATTTTTTGACTGTACTTATTGTTTTTTTAAGTTTGAAATATTGCTTCCAGAATTCTCTGTAAGACTCCTTTCAGGGACATGGATTTTTTTGTTTTTTGTTTTTTTTTTTTTTTTGGGTTTTTTTTTGTAGTTTATCTATGTGATGGAAAGTTTCTTTTTAACTACAATGATGGCAAACAGTTTGCTGTAGTTTAGCCTGGGTTTACCACCATGATTCTTGTGTTCCTTTAGGTCACAGAATGAATTACTCCTGCTTCTACAAATTTCTATCAAGATACCAATTTCTGTTCTGTTGCATGTATGTGTGACCTATTTATTTTCACTTACAGCTTTCAATACTCTTCCTCTGTTCTGTATATTTGGTGTTTTAATTATGACATACTGTGGAGAGATTTATTGTAGTCTTGCCTGTTTGATTTTGTGTGCTTCTTGTTTGGTGTGGGTGTCTTTCCTTAGCTTGTGGAAGTTTTCTTTTCTGATCTTATCAAATATATGGATTATGCCATTGACTTGGGATTCTTCTTCCTCATATATTCCTATATATTGAAAGTTTAGTGTTTTTATGGTGCCCTGCATTTCCTGTTTGTTACTTTCATGCATCTTTAAAAAAATTCATATTCTTTGTTTCCTTTGTCTAGATTCTGTACTTTACCTTCAGGCCCTGATATTCAAGCTTCTACTTGATTCATTATTTGGGTGCTCTTTAAATTCTTGGAATTCTTTGATGAAGTATATGCTTATTCTTTTAAATTCTGTATCCTGGTATTCACTTAGGTAATTGGCAAACATTTCTTTAGGACTATTGGATTTTTTGAGGGGGGGAAGGGTGGAGGCTGAGATCTTGCCCTGATATTTCATATTGTTTATCTTCTTGTGATTAAAATCAGGGCATGTGGATTTGTTTTGTTAGTTCTGTGTTTGATATGGACTAGCAGATTGGAGTAGAGCACAGGGTATGCAGGCAGGGTTGGGCCTGAAGTTTGGTATGGAGGCCCACAAAGGTTTCTAGTGAGATCTGGGCTTGCTTTACCCAGCAGAGCTGCATTAGGGGCTGAATTGACCATGTTCATGATTACTAGGTATTTGGAATGGTCTGCACTTGGCTGTGCTACAGGGAGGTCTTTTGCTCTACCCCTTGGCATTCCTTTATAAAGGCCTTTAGAAGAGACAGAAGGGGCTGGTCACTTTGATCCAGGCTCTCCCTAGGCTATCCTGTGTTTCTGTCTCTCTCCCCTCTGTATTTCTATTTAAATATTTCTCACTTCTCCCTACTCAAGAGTACCCTGGGAAAAAAAGTGGGAGTGGGTCTCCCACAGTTTGGATGTGGCTTAGGTGGTATGAAATCGTGTGGGTACAGGGGGCAGGAAAGTATGCAGGGTGTGCATCCGGGTCCAAGACTATATTTTTGAGGAGTATATCTGGATGTTGAGGAGGTGGCATATAGAAGAGGATCAGTTAGACTCACTTGTTAGACCCAGGTAGAAGGTATGGTGAAGAAGTTGGATGTAGTGCATATGGGCCTTGTGAGTAGAGATGGGCAAGGTGGGATCATGACAAAAGTTTAGATGTTGGATTTACTGCAACATTGGGCTGCTAGACTAGGCCAAAGCACTGGATGTGGGACCAGGGATAGATCCGAGGTGTTTAGAAAGATACTTGGAGAGGAGGATTAGTATGACGAACCTAGCTAGACCTTTGCCAGAGCAAAGGATGTCACCTTTAATTTTAAAGCAGTGTGTCTTTGTAATATTATAACTTTAAAATTTCTATGTTGAATGACGAGAAGCTTTGTCTGGTTTGGTAGTCCTTGTGTCTAGGTGTTTCTACACACTTGGTGGTTTGTGTGTTTCTCACATTCTTTAACAGGTCAAAATACAAATCTTTCTGTAGACCCTGTTCAGCAAGACCATCAACCTGAAGGTAGAGCCTAATGACACAATTAAAAATGTGAAAGCCCAGATCCAAGATAAAGAGGACACCCCCCAGCTCCCCATCTTCCCCACTCCTCCACCCCCACAACCAGCAGAGTCTCATCTTTCAGAAAAGCAGCTGACTACAACATTCAGAAAGAGTCAGCCCTGCACCTGGCCCTCTCTCTGAGGGGTAGCTATTAATTCTTCAGTCTGTATTTCCAGATGGTCTTGCTCTGCACTATAGTCACTTACCTCAATTTAAATTTAGAAATTATAAGTTTCAGTAATGGCTGAACCTCTGTTAAAATGTTAATGAGGGTTTTGTTCCATGATAAACAAGAAAAGAAAAGAAAATTTTTATTTGAACCAGGAATTGACAGACATTTTCTAAGGTGATTTTGTGGTTATGATTCAGATAAAAATTAAGATAAGAATCATATAAGGTAGGAAGCAGGTAGGAATCTTTAATCTCCATTTTCTACTCCAAATCCAAAACTCCCTACCCTCATTTCCAGCTCTGTAGCAGGACATCTCCTGCAAATTCTGCTTTCTTTTTGCCCCTACCTCTAGGATATCAAGCAGATCTACAATAGCCTTTATCACCACCCTATCCTCTGTCTCAGATACCAACTCCCACAGGCATTTCCTGATAATGTTCAGTTTATGAGAGCCATGGAAACAGGTAAGTGGTCTTCACTCTCTTTCCTCTCCTCCAAATCTAACCAACTATTGTTACCTACAGCTGTGTAGCAGACCATCTTCTGTGACCTCCTTCCTTCTCTGCCCTAGTTACCAGAGGTCTAGAAATACCTGATCTTTATTTAACCTTCATAAGTAGTATCTATCAAGAAAATTGTCCATTTTGTTTAAGTTTTCCAATTTTGGGCAGTATAAGTTTTGAAGGTATGACCTAATGAATCTTTGGATTTCCTTAGTGTCTGTTTTATGTCCCCCTTTGTAGCTAGAGTTTTCCTGCCTTGACCACAGTCAGGACAAATCATTGTTACCCGCCAGTCCCACAGCCGCTCAGACCCAACCAAGTAAACACAGAGACTTATATTGCTTATAAACTGTATGTCTGTGGCAGGCTTCTTGCTAACTGTTCTTATAGCTTAAATTAATCCATTTCTATAAATCTATACCTTGCCACGTGGCTGTGGCTTACCGGCATCTTCACATGTGGCTTGTCATGGTGGCGGCTGGCAGTGTCTTCTTCTGCCTTCCTGTTCTTTCTTTTCTCCTCTCTGTTAGTCCCACCTATACTTCCTACTTAGCCATTGGCCAATCAGTGTTTTATTTATTGACCAATCAGATCAATTTGACATACAGAACATCCCACAGCACCCCTTTTCATTTTTAGTTTTGTTAATTTGGATATTATCCATCTGTCTTTGATAAGGATTTGTCTATATTGTTGATTTTCTCAAAGAACCAACTCTTTGTCTCATTGATTCTTTGTATTTTTCTTCTTGGTTTCTATTTTATTGATTTCAGCCCTTAGTTTATTTCCTGGTGTCTACTCCTCTTAGGTATGTTTTCTTCTTTTTGGTCTAGAACCTTCAGGTATGCACTTAAATTCCTGGTATGGGATCTCTCCAAATTTTTCATGATGGCACTTAGTGCTATAAACTTTCCAATTAGCACTGCTTTCATTGTGTCCCATAAGTTTGAAGATATTGTACATTCATTTTCATTGAATTCAAGGAGGTCATTAATTTCTTTCTTTATTTCTGTCTTGACCCAGCTGCCATTCAGTAGAGATTGTTCAATTTTCATGAGTTTTTTGACTTCCTGTTGTATTTGTTGTTGTTGAAGTCCAGCATTAATCAATCCATGGTGGTCTAATAAGGTACATGGGGTTGTTTCAATTTTCTTATATCTGTTTAGACTTACTTTATGACCAATATGTATGTGGTCCATTTTAGAGAATGTTCCCTGAGGTGTGGAAAAGAAGGAGTATTCTTTTGTGCTTGTGTAAAATGTTCTGTAGATATCTATTAGGTCTATTTGGCTCATAACATCTGTTATCTTCAGTATTTCTCTTCTTTTTTTTTTTTTGTGTGTAGATGACCTGTTCTTCAACAGGAATAAGGTATTGAAGTCTCCTGCTATCAATTCGTAATGTTCAATGTGTGGTTTAAGCTTCAGCAGTTTTTTATTTGCTTGTTTTATTTATTTATTTTTAACAAACATGGTTGTCCTAGTGTTTGGGGCATAGATCTTCAAAACTGAGGTATCATCTTGGTTGATTTTTCTTTTGATGAGTGTGAAGTGTCCCTCACAGTCTCTTTTGATTCATTTGGGTTTGAAGTCTATTTGTTAGATATTAGGATAGCTACATCAGCTTGTTTCTAGGTCCATTTGCTTGGAAAATCTTTTTTCAACACTTTACTCTGAGGTAATGTCTATCTTTGATGGTGAGGTGTGTTTCTTGCATGCAGAAGAAGGATGCATTCTGTTTTTGTATCCATTCTGTTAGCCTCTGTCTTTTTATTGGCAAATTGAGTCCATTGTTATTGAAAGATATTAATAACTACTAATTGTTAATTACTGTTATTTTGTTGTTGTTGGTGGAAGTAGTAGTAGTAGTAGTAGTAGTAGTAGTAGTAGTAGTAGTGTGTACTTCCCTATTTTTGGTTCTGCTGGTGTGAGATTATTGTTTACTGAGATCCCATAGGAGTATTTAACTTCCTCAGGTTGAAGTTTTCCTTCTAGTATCTTCTGTAGGGCTGGACTTGTGTGTAGATATTGTTTATATTTGACTTTATCAGAAAACATATTGTTTTCTTCACTTATTGTGGTTGAGAGTTTTGCTGAGTATAGTAGTCTGCACTGGCATCTGTGGTCTCTTAGAGTCCACATGACATCTTTCTAAGCTCCATTGGCTTTTAGAGTCTTTGTTGAGAAGTCAGTTGTAATTCTAATAAATCTTCCTTTAATGTTACTTTGCCTTTTTCCCTTGCAGCTTTTATAATTCTGTCTTTGTTCTGAATGTTTAGTGTTTTGATTATTATGTGGTGAAGGGACTTTCCTTTCTGATCCAGTCTGTTTGGTGTTCTTGTAAGCTTCTTGTACCTTTATAGGCATTTCTTTCCTTAGACTAGAAAATTTTCTTTTATGATTTTTTAAAAAATACTTTCTGGGCTGTTGAGCTGTGATTCTTCTCCTTCTTCTATTCCTATTACTCTTAGGTTTGTTTTATTTTTTCAGTGTCCCCAGTTTGCTGGATATTTTGTGTCAGAATTTTTTAGATCTAAGATTTTCTTTAACTATGTATCAATTTCTTCTATCATATCTTCTGTGTCTGGGATTCTCTTCCATGTTTTGTATCCTGTTGTTGTTTGTTTGCATCTGTAGATCCTGTCTGCTTACCTAGATTTTACTTCTTAGAATTCCCTCAGTTTGTGTTTTCTTTATTGTTTCTATTTCCATTTTCAGGTCTTGAACAGTTTATTCATTTCCTTCACCTCTTTTTTTTTTGAGACAGGGTTTCTCTGTGTAGTTTTGGTGCCTGTCCTGGATCTCACTCTGTAGACCAGGTTGGCCTCATACTCACAGAGATCCCTCTGGCTCTGCCTCCCAAGTGCTGGGATTAAAGGTGTGTGCTGCCACCACCAGGCTTATTCTTTTCCTCTTTAAGGACCTCTATAATCTTCATGAAGTTGGTTTTAAGGTCATTTTCTGGTGCTTTAGCTGTGCTGAAAAATTCAGGGCTTGTTGTAGTAGGATACCTGGCTTCTACTGATGACATATTTGCTGTGGGATAATGCTTTTGTACACTGGTTTAATAAAATGCTGATTGGCCAGTAGCCAGGCAGGAAATATAGGCAGGATAAGCAGACAAGCAAAATTCTGGGAAGAGGAAGGCTGAGTAAGGAGACACCAGGCCACCATCCAGGGAACAGCATGTAATGGCACACAGGGAAAGCCACAGAAAATGTGGTGATATAAAGATTAACAGAAATGGGCTGAGTTTAAGTGTAAGAGCTAGTCAGTAGTAAGCCTGAGCTATTGGTTGAACAGTTTTAATTAATATAAGCCTCTGTGTGTTTACTTGGGTCTGAGCAGTTATGGACTGGGCGGGACACAGGAAAACTTCTGGCTACACATATTACCCTGGTTGTTGTTGATTGTGTTCCTAAGCTGGCCTCTAGGCATTTGTATTGAAGGTAATTATAGGTTTAGGTGCATATTTCTGAGTTTGAGTTTGTTTTTGCTGGATGGGTAATTTTTCCCTTGGTTTCTATTTCCTCTCTGGTCTTCTGACCTTAGTGGCATGTGGTTCTGGTGGTCATCTGGTCTTCTGGTCCAGATGGATGCCTCTGCTGTGATTCTAGTAATTCTTGCATTACCTCTGGGGTTCTGGGGTTCTGGGATTCTGGGAACTGGTGAGGCCTCTGGTAGAGCAGGGGGCTTCCACTGGAGTTGTGGGTCAGGATATGGTGATGAGTAGATGGGAGCTGTTAAGGGAAGGCTGGATGGGCTCTGGGGAAGTGTTGACCATCTGCCAGCAGGGGCTTGCCTTGGATTCTGGGTACTATTATGGCCTCTGGTTGAGTAGGGGGTTTCTGCAGGGAGTTGTGGGCCAGGCTATGGTTTTGATGGGAGGGGGTGTTTGGGGAAACTTGGGTGGGTCCTGAGGAAATGTTGGTGGTCTGCAGGTGGAGTCTTAACTGTGGTTCTGTGTGCAGGCATGGCCATTGGTAGAGCAGAAGGCTTCAGCTGAAGTTGTGGGTTGGGATATGGTGATGGGATGGGGGGCAAAAATTAATAACTTCTTAGAATTGAATAAAAATGAACATAAAACATATCAAAGCTGATGTGACCAAATGAAGACGGTTCTAAGAGGCAAGTAAATAAAACTAAATGCCTACAAAAATGGAGAGATCTCCTATTAATAACTTAATAGCCCACCTGAAATCTCTAGAACAAAAAGTACAATATAACATATAGAAGGGGTACATGGAAAGAAATGAACAAACTCATGTCTAAAATTAATAAAAGAGAAACAAACACAGAACAAAAAATAGAATAAATCAGTGAAACACAGAGTTGGTTCCTTAAATAAAGCAATAAGATTGATAAACACTAAGCCAAATTAACTAGAAGTCAAAGAGAAAATAAATATTAATAAAATTAGAAATGAAAAGACTTAACAATAGACACTGAGGAAATTCAGAGAATCATAAAGACACTTTAAAAACCTGTACTACACAGAATTATAAAATCTAAATGAAATGGATAATTTTTGTGATACATACTACTTACAAGAGTTAAATAAAGATTAGATATGTAATTGAAACAGACCTGTAAGTCCTAATTAGAATTATTAGTTAAAAGTCATCCAACCAAAAAAAAAAAAAAAAAAAAAACCTCAGAGGTAGAAAGTTGTAGCGCCTAATTCTACCTGATTTTCCAAGAAGTGTTAATTCCAATATTCCCTAGATTATTCCACAAAATAAAAATGAGAAAAACAATGACCATTTACCTTAAGAGGCACAGGTTCCCTGGCAACCAAACCGCCTAAAGACTCAACATGGAAAGAGAATCACATAGCTATTTCTCTTTGGAACATACATGCAAAAATTCCCAGTAAAATACTTGGAAATGTAGTCTAAGAACACATAAAAATGTTCATTCACAATGATCAAGTAGACTTCATCAAAGCCATGCGGGGATGGTTCAACACATGTGAACTGATAAGTGTAATCAACCACATAAACAATCTGAAAGAAAAAACCACATTATGATCTTATTAGAGCAGAAAGGGCCTTTGACAAAACCCAACACCCTTTCATTAAAAAGGCCTGGAAAGTTTAGGGATGCAAGGAACATACCTGAGTGTAATAAAGGCAGTTTACAGCAAGCACATAGATAACACCAATTTAAATTCAGAGAAATTTAAAACAATTACAATAGAATTAGGAACAAGACAAGGCTGTCTATTCTTTCCACACATATTCACTATAGTGTTTGAAGTCTTATCTAGAGCAATAAGATGGATGAAGGAGATCAAGGGGATACAAATTGGAAAGGAAGAATCAAAGCATATTTATATATGCACATGTAATGATAGTATACATAAGTGACCTTAAGTGTTCTCCTGGGAAACATCCACAGCTGATAAACATATTTGTCTTAGAAGCACACAAAATTAACTAAAGAAAACCAGTTGTCCTCCTATATACAAATGACAAATGGACAGAGGAAAAAATCATGGAAACAATATTTTTGACAATAGTCTCAAAAATTATAAAATATCTGGGTGCATTTCTAACCAAGCAAGTGATAAAAACTTAAAGAGATTGAAGATGCTATCAGAACATGAAAGATCTCCCATGCTTATGGATCAATAGGATTAATATTATACAAATTGCCATCCTACCAAAAGTAATCTACACATTCAATGTAATATCCATCAAAATTCTAGCACAATATCTACATTTGCTTTTTTAAGGAAGGGTTTCTGTGTGTAGCCCTGGCTTTCCTGGAACTCACTCTGTAGCCCAGCTGGTCTGAACTCAGAGATCCTCCTGCCTCTGCCTCCCAAGTACTGGGATCAAAGGCATGAACCACCTTCAAGTTGTACTACAGAACTATGAGAACTTGAATCTTGATCCTACTGCCAGGGGGCCCCTTAAGCAGATCAAGCTACACAACTGTCTCACTTATGCAGAGGGCATAGTCCAGTCCCATGGAGGCTCCACAGGTATTGGTCTAAATTTCATGAGTTCCCACTAGTTTGGTTTGGTTGTCTCTTGCACAGCCTTGAGGCGGGGAAAGGGCTTGCACCTGCCGCTACTGAATGTACCAGACTCTGCTGACTCCCCATGGGAGGCCTTACCTTCTTGTAGGAGGGAATGGGGGGGTTGGTTGTGAGGGGAGGCTGAAGGGGTGGGAGGAAGGAAGAGAGGGATCTGTGATTGGATTATAAAATGAATAAAAACATTTCTTAATAAAAAAGAACATGGGATTGTCAAAAAACATACACATCAATCAGTGGAATTAAATTAATACTCATATGGAAATCCACACACCTATGGGAGCCTGATTTTTTGATAAAGAAGCTAGAAATAAATACTGGGAAAATACAGTGTCTTCAACCATGGTGCTGGTCAAACTGGATGTCTGCATTTGGAAGAAATAAAATAGATATATTCTTATCACTCTCAGCAAAACTCAACCTCAAATGGATGAAAGAGCTCAACACAAAACTAGATACACTGAATGTGATAAGAGAGAAAGTTGGAAATAGCCTTGAATTCACTAGCATAAAAACAGACTTTCTGAATAAACACCACTGACACAGGCACTTGAATAAGCAATTGATAAATAGGACCTCATAAAACTGAGAAGTTTCTGGATAGTGAAGTATACCATCACTCAAAGTGGCTGCCTACAGAATAGGAAAAGGCTTTTGTTCACCACTTACTCATCTGATTGGGTGCTAATATTCAAAATACATAAAGAACGAAAAAATACACATCAAGAAAACAGAGAATTCTTGAAAGGACTTCAGATGGATGAAAAGCACTTAAAGAAATGTTCAATGTCATTAGTGATTAGAGCTGCAAATTAAAACTGCTTTGAGATTTCATCTTACACTCGTAGAATGGCTAAGATCAATAAAACAAATGACAGCTCATGCTGATGAGGAAGTGGAGCAAGGAGAACACTCATCCATTGCTAGTGGGAGTGTAGACTTGTAGAGCAACTATGGGAATCAGTATGGGAGTTAATCAGGGAGACAGGAATCAATCTACCTCAAGTTTTTATACTATTCTTAGGCACAATGACATTTCATCCTACTACAGAGACATTTGCTCTATAGTGTTCATTGCTGATCTATCCATAATAACCATAAATTGGAAACAACCTAGGTGTTCCTCAACAGAATAATGGATAAAGAAAATGTAGTACATTTATACAATCAAGTATTACCCTGCTGTTACAAAAAAAAAATCAAATCATGATGTTCACAGGGAAATGGATCAAACCAGAAAAAAATCGTGAGTGAGGTATCCTAGAGCTAGAAATGCAAATATGGTCTGTATGTGCATATATGTGGATATTAGGTTTTACCTCTATCAAATCCCTCCCCTCAAGGCTCAGAGAACCCTGTGGAAGAAGAGGCAGAAAAAGTATAACAGTCAGAGGGATGAAGGTCAACAAGAAAGCAAGGCCCTCTAAATCACCATGATCAAAGCTGATATGAACTCAGAGATTAAGGCAGCATGACCAGGCCTGTGTGAGCCTGTACTAGGCCTTTGTATGTATTTTATAGCTTACAGTTTAGTATGTTTTTGAGAATTCCTTAGTGTGCAAATAAGTAGGTCTCTGTTTCTTGTGTCTTCTCTTGGCACAAGTTTTGAAGTTTTTGGGTTTTTTTTTTTTGGTCCAATTCAAATGTGTTAGTTTTTGTTTTATCTTATATTTTATTATCCATTAGAACCCTGTTTGTTATCTAATGAGAGACAGAAAGAGAATGGATCCAGGTGAGAGGGGAGTTGGGAGGAACTGGGAGGAGTACAGGAAGGGGAAACTCTAATAAGGATATATTTTGTCAGAAAAAAATGCTATTCTTAATAAAAAGAAAAAAGTCTTCAACATCCTTTGTCATCAGGGATGCAAATCAAAAGTACTTTGAGATTTTTGTCTTATACCCATTAGAATCAAGATCAATAAACCAAATGATAGTTCATGCTGATGAGGATATGGTGTTAAGGTATATACTCACTCATTGCTAGTGGGAGTGCAATATTGTATAGCTATTCTGGAAATCAGTGTGCTGGTTCCTCAGGAAATTGGGAATCAATCTACCTCAAGATCCAGCTATACAACTCTTGGGGATATACCCAAAGAATGCTTCATCCTACTAAAGAGACAGTTGCTTAACCATGTTCATTACTGTTCTATTCATAATAGCCAGAATTTGAAAAACACCTAGATATCTGTCAACAGATGAATGGATAAAGAAAATGTGGTTTATTTACACAAGTGAATATTAAGCAGCTTTTAAAATTATTAAATTCAAAGATGAATGGATAGAACTAGAAAAATTCATCCTGATGGATGTAAGTCAGATCCAGAAAAAAAAATTTACTTATATATGGATGTTGATAAGCAAGGTTACAATCCATACATCCACAGAGGTTAGTGGGAAAATAAGGGACTAGGAAGGATGAGTGGATCTCCCTAGAAAAGGGAAATAGAATAGAAAATTATGGATGGACAAGGGGGGGATGGAACGAGAGGACCAAATGGTGAAGGGTAGGAAAGTGAAGGATGAGGAGGGAATACAGAGAGGGAGAGCTAAAATTAAGGGTTAGGAAGATATGCTTTTAAATTTCATCTTCCTTTAACATTCATAGGTCATTGATTGGCGTAATATTTATCCATTACTTCTTGAAAGCTGTTGTGGGGATACTGGGAACAGCAATAAAGTTAAGAAAGATGTTTCCTTTGCTATTAGGGAAGTTAAGATTTAAAATGTGTAAGTCACAGAAATAGGCTTAAGTATATACCCAGAGCTAAAATTATTCTGACAAATTTACAGTGAAGAAATTTGAGGTGGCACAGGTGTGAGGCTATTAGCATGATTTTTTTAATAATCATAATTTAAATATTATGAGGTTACTAGACAACTGGAGTGCTCTTGTCAGTTGCATATACATAAACAGAGTATTCATTTAGTTCTAGGATCAAGTATTTTAAATCTAGGGAAAGTTATCTCCAGGCTTACATGTTTTTTAAATATACTTGACATAAAAATTATTGATTGTATTCCCAATCAGAAACCAATGGCTGAGGAGGTCTTAGGTCTTGGGGGAGGCAAGGTTACTACAGATGTTTAGCTAAATTGATGTGGTACCAAATTGTCTTATAAATATTTTTGTTTATATCCATAAACAGGTGCTACTGTTGGCCTTAATCAGAAAAGATTCTTTTTGCAATGAACTGTGGTGAATGCAGAGCCACAGATGTTCAGTGTGATGACAACAGGGGACAGTTGAGTTCTCATATGTGTTATCTCCCCTACAACTCAGGGTGTCACAAATAAGTGTCACAAAGAATGCAAGAGTGTGAAGACAGAGGTGGGGGAAGGAATGTGTGTGACATGCTCTCTTCTGGGTATGACATGGCCGCTGGAATTGTGCTGCCGCCCTTGCTGCCGTTGTCCCCTCTGAGCTTGTAGAAGACTGAGACTTTCGTGGATTGAGGAAGGGCTGATGGCTTCCAGGGAGAAGCAAGCATTGTCTTCATTTGTGTGTCCACGGGTACTCCCACCAGGTTTTAATGGATATTTCAAAACCCATAGTTACAAAGGGAAAGTTTTTTTAAAAAAGTATATTCCTTTTTTAATAATAAAGGTAACATCACTTTAATAGACAACAGGTTACCAATTTAATGTAAAATAGTCCCAGACTCAAGTGACAAATCAACACTATTTGAAGATTGGTTCAAGTTTCTAGATTCTATCTAAGAAAAGAATGGACTGCCTGAATCTACTTACTATCCAAGTGCAGATGAATAATGAACCCACTCATTCATTAGAGACTGGAATATATTTCTGTAGTGAGTACTAATTACTTATCTGACCCAATCTCACCTTCTTTCACTGCATCAATTAATACTATCACTGAGCAAGAAAAGCTTCTGAATTTCTACAAGAATGAATGGTTGTCACTTTATGCAACACATTCAACCTCTTATTCAGTAGATTCACATGCAGAATCTGTCCAATGATAATGCTAAAACTGACACACTATTTACAACATGCCAGATGCTATATTGAACTATTTATTTATTTATTTTCCTTTTTTAAAAATTATTTTATTTTATTTTTCTTTATTAAGAAATTTTCTACTCACTCCTCATGCTAGCCACAGACCCCCCTCCTCTCTCCTCCCATCCCCCATCCCTCTTTCCCAAGCCACCCTGCATCCCTACATCCCCCAAACCGAGGTCTCCTGTGGGGAGTCAGCAGAGGCCAGCTCACTGAGCGTAGGCAGGTCCAAGCCCAAAGGGAAAGTTTTAAACTCAGTGAGTTAAAAGATAAAATCAAAAGACCACGATAAAGGGACTTGTAGAGATAAGCATGGCTTGACAGGGATGGGAGGGGGACAGCAGATGGTGGGGTGTGAAAGCAATCAGAATTCATTATGTGTATGCATGACTGTCAAAGAAAACCTCTAGTAAAGTCTAAGAAAAGGAAAAAAAAGCAACGAAAATACACCTATGGAAGCAAAGACAAGTATTAAAAGAAACAAAATTTAGAAAGTTAATGAAAGTGTGAAGTGTGACTCCGTAATTCATCAAATGACACCCCCATGTATTAGCTGCTCCGGCCCAAATAAAGCCATTTTTTAACAGAATTTCAGACATATAGTCAATCAATAAGCCTTCTTGAGTTTATATTATTGTTAGTTTTAAATGTCAAATTAATGTAATCTAGAATCATTTGGGAAGGGACTCAAGTTGGCCTGAGGGTAGGTACGTAAGGGATTTAGAAAAGGGAGATGAGAAGACCCACAGTGAAAGTGGTTAGCAGTACTTCTTGGGCTGAACTGTGTAAGATTAAGCAAAGTAAGCTGAGCAGTCAGCACGCATGCATTCTTACATCTCTGCTCTTGCCTGATGATGTTATATTACTGGCTGCTTCAAGTTTCTATCTTGTCTTCCCTGTAGTGATGGACTTTAGCCTGGAGTTGTAGCTGAATGAACTTAACTTGCTTTTTGTCAGGGTATTTCTTCACAGCAACAGAAGCAGAAACAGAAGAATTCAATTCCTCTGTATTTTGTGTTTTTATTATTTATAAATGAAA
Organism: Peromyscus maniculatus bairdii; assembly: GCF_049852395.1. Taxonomy (NCBI): domain Eukaryota; kingdom Metazoa; phylum Chordata; class Mammalia; order Rodentia; family Cricetidae; genus Peromyscus; species Peromyscus maniculatus. The sequence goes on from NC_134865.1 coordinate 21,412,921, forward strand.
ATCATTTGGCCCAATATACCATCATTTTCATCTTAAGAATTGAAATGATTTGTGTTAATGACTTTTGTATAACAGTAATAGGATACTTGAGACAGTCAGTCAGGAGAGGTAGGATTCGTTTTGGCTTATAATGTTAGAGGTTTTAATCTAGGTGGCTCAGCTTCATTGCTGTGACCTTTTGTTAAAGCAGAATATCTCTGTAGCCCAGAGACACAATATGTTCTTCAATTAATGTCTCAGTGACACAGTTGTACTGGTGAAGTTTCCCATCAAAATAGCTTCTTCAGTTACAAACTCATGAGTCGATTAATGCATTGATAAGCTACTGCCCTCATGAAAGAAAATCCCTGTAAATCATATCAGCTTTCAACTAAACTTTTGATATATTTTATTGTGAATACTTTATCAACCTATAATATTGTCATGACATCAATTCCCAGTATACATTTTCTCTCTACTCGAATCAATTCTTTGTGATTGGTGAGCATTTCCCTCACATTTGTTAAGACTTGATTTATGGCCCACATTGTGATCTGATTTAGAGGAAATTGCATGGACTGCTAAGAATACTGTGTATATTATAGGTGGTACATGAAATATTATATAGAAGCTTCCTAAGGTTTTTTGATCTGTGGTAGAGTTCAACTTTGAAGTTTGTTATTGTTCTTTGAAGTTTTTTTTCTCTTGATTATATTGATGTTAATGGGATACTGAAGTAACCCATCATTACTATTGCTAGTTCTGTCTGTCCTTCTCTCTCTATAATTTTATATTATGAAATTAGGTGAAGCCACACCCATTCTCTCTGTCTCTATTCAGTTTTTGTGCATTCTTGATGGTTTGCTCACTTGGGTAATATCTAATTGGTTTATTTCTTTGGACTCATTTTGGACTGTAACCAACTTCATCAGATGTTGGTTGCTATGCTTGCATATTGGCAGCTGCCATGTGATTGGTGTATACACACACCTTCATCCTCTCACTTTGTGTGCTTTGCTAATGAGATGTGTTGTGTAAAGATAACAATCCATTGGATCTTTTTTTTTTCAGTTTTATCAGATATTCTATTAGTAAGAGGATTAAGAACATTTATATGGAACATAATTACTAGGGAGGTGTTGTACAAATTTTAAAAAGGTCTTTTAATAAAAAACCCAGAGCCAGATATTGGGGTTAATGTTGAAAGATCAGAGAGACAAAGGAACAAGCCACTGCCACGTCTCACCTCACCAACTCCATGAATCCTCTGACTGAATGCCTCTGAGTCCTCAGCTGAAGCTCTCCAGCTGAAAAAAAAAACCTTAGTTCCTGTCTCCTCATGCCTTATATACCTTTCTCTGCCCACCAGTTCACTTCCTTCTTAGTGCTGGGATTAAAGGCCTGTGCACTTCCCAAACAAAGGCATGAGATCTCAAGTGCTGGGATTAAAGGCATATTACTTCCAAGTACTGGAATTAAAGGTGTGTGCCACCACTGCCTGGCTGTTTCTCTCCTAGACTGAGTCAATCTCATGTAGTCCAGGGTGGCTTTGAACTCACAGAGATCCAGACAGATCTCTGCCTCCCAAGTGCTAGGATTAAAGGTGTGTGCCACCACTGCCTGGCATCTATGTTTAATCTAGTGGCTTGTTCTGTTCTCTAATCTTCAGGGAAATTTCATTAGGGTATACAATATATCACGATAGGGGGGTGTTGATTTCCATAATTTTGTAGGTTGTTTCCTGTTTGATTATTGTTTATTCCTTTCTTTGTCTCTTTTGTGTATTAGGGATTTGCTGGCTTACTGAGTCCGAAATGATTTGTCTCTTGCCTAGTTCTGCACTGTCATCTTCAAGAAATTTATCCTTTACAGTGCTCTGTTGATTGAGACTTTCTTCTTTGTGTATGTGGTTACTTCAGTTATTTTTTTTTATAGTGATAGCTTTGTGGTGGTATGATGTTTTATTTGTGCTTGTTATGAACTGTCTTTAATTTCCTATTTACTTTATAAAATAATTTTGCTGGGTTTAAAATGTATCAGTGTTCACTTTCTTGCCTTTAGAGTTTTGCTGAGAGGTCTGACCCTATTCTGACAGGTTTGCCTTGATAAGTGGGCATTTTTCACTTGAAACTTTTAATATTGTCCTTTACTTGTAGTTCTGTCATTTGAATATTATCTGTGTGGAGAAGTTGATTTTTAGTCATGACTATTTTAACACGTCCAATTCTTTCTCCAGCTTTCAGAATTTTTTTCCTGCACTTTTATTGAGTAGATTTTCTATATTTTTAATTGTTATCACTTGGCCTCTTTTTTGTTGTTGTCAGGTTGTTTTTTGTTTTTTGTTTTCAAGTCAGAGCTTCACTGTGTAGCTTTGGAGCCTATACTGGAACTCACTCTGTAGCCCAGGCCAGCCTTGAATTCACAGAGATCCCCCTGGCTCTGCCTCCCTAGTGCTGGGATTAAAGGTGTGCACCACCACTGCTTGGCATCACTTGGTTCCTTGATCATGTTCAGAGTTCTTGGATGTTGCCCTTGCACTTACTCATTTACCTGCTATTGCTTTCAACTATTCTTTCTTATGGTAACATGAAATATGAGTAGAAAACATTGTACAAACATGGTTTTCATGACATGGGAATGAAGTTAACACACAGCTTTTTTTTTTTAACCAGAATCTGTAACACTGAGCACTTTTGTTAGTAAAATGGAGTTTTACTCTTTACAGCTTTCTACAGAGGTTCTCCTGTTCCTGTTTTATCATGAATAAAGAAGCTCAGAGCTCTTTTCACCCAATGCAGATTTGCATTCTCTTAATATTTCTCATTAAGACGCTTTGGAGAATGGCTAATACAAAGTTCTCTAAGAGTTCTGAATTGGTAGTATTTTCTAGCTTTGATCAAGTTCTTGCTTACACTGGCATCACAAAAATACAGTGCACCTATTTGGGATGGAAACTGTTGTGTCAATCGCCCTAAACTGAGTCAGAAAGCACATTAAGTTTCCGAAAGTCCAGAGTTTCAGAAAAGCTACTGGCTAAGCAGTAATACATAAAACCCCATTCATCGATGATAACAGCAACAAAGGACCATAATATCCTGTGAATACTAAAGACACACACACACACACACACACACACACACACACACACACATATATATATATATGAAAATCTGTCTTTACTTTCTCTAAAAGGTTTCTCAAACCAAGTGAGAGTAACATCAATTAATAGAGAAAAAGTAAACTCCCCTAGTGCCTTGCACTCAGCTTCTATAGCGTTCCTCACAGGTTTTGGCCATTTTTGTTTAGAGTTGTACAGTAGATAAAATAAAACAAGAACGATATTAATTTTGTTGAGGAATGTGCTAAGATACTGTTATTTTGTGAAATAATTGAAGATAATTTTGATTTTATTATTAAATGAAACGATTTTTTAAAAATTTTCATTTTATTGCTATGAAAAAAGTCATGCAAAGTCACAATTCTTTAAAGATAAACACTGGCTTATTTAACATAACATGGTAGGAAAGCCAAATATAATTTTTGATTGCCAGTGTTGTGCTTTGTCTTTGGTAGAATCATCTTTTTTTTTTTTAAAATCGTTTTTATCTATTTATTTTACATCCCAGCCGCAGTCTTCCCCCCTCCTCCCTTCCCAATCCTTCTCCTTCATGCTCTCCTCCCAACCCCTCAATCTTCTCCTATTCTATCAGGAAAGGGCAGGTCTTCTGTGAGTATCAATAAAACATGGCATATCAAGTTGCAGTAAGACTAAGCACCTCATCATGTATTAAGACTGGGCAAGACACCCCAATATAAGAAGATATGTGCAGAATGCCTAGGTCTGTCCCATGCAAACTCCCTGCTTGTCAGTTCAGTCTCTGTGAGCCCCTTTGAGCTCAGGTTAGATGTCTGTGTGAGCCTTCCTATGGTGTCATTGACCCTTCTGGCTCCTACAATTCCTTTTCCTTCTCCTCTGCAGGATTCCTGAACTCTGCCTAATAATTGGCTGTGGATATTTGCATCTGCCTCCATCAGCTGCTGGATGACTCCTTTGATGCTAATTGGGCCAGGAACCAATCTGGTCATTGGAGATGGCTAGTTTAGGCTACTCATCTGTTATTGCTAGGAATCTTAATTGGTGTCCTCTTCATATACTCCTGGGAGATTCTCCTGATCCAGGATTTCACCCACCCCCAAATACCCTACTCTAGCAGTACCCTGCAGCACTCTCTCCCTCCATTCCCCTGCAAACTGATCACTCATGTTCCCATCCCTACCTGCTCTCAGTTGACTCACAAAATCTCTTCTATTTCCCCATCCCAGGGAGATCTGGGTGCCCTCCCCCATGAACTACACTTGTTATCTAGTCTCTCTGGGTCTGTAAACTGTAGCTTAGTTACCCTTTATTGTACAGTTAATATCTACTTATAAATGAGTACATACCATGTTTATCTTTCTCAGTCTGGGTTACCTCACTCAGGATAATTTTTTTTCCTGTTCCATCCATTATCCTTCAAATTTCCTTGTGTCCTTGTTTTTAACAGCTGAGTAATAATCCATTTTGTAAATCTACATTTTCTTTATCCAGTCCTCTCTATAAGAGACATCTAGGTTGGTTCTAGGTTCTGACTATTGCAAGTGTCCTTGTGGTATGATTGAGCATCCTTGGGTATATACTCAAGAGCAGTATAGCTGGGTCTTGTGGTAGGTTGATTCCCAGTTTTCTGAGGGACCACCACACTGACTTCCAAAGTCACTGTACAAGTTCATATTCTCACCAGCAATGGAGGAGTGGTTCCCTCACTCCACATCCTTTCCAGCATGAATTGTCACTCATGTTTTTGATCTTAGCCATTCTGATAGGTGTGAAATGACATCTCAGAGTTGTTTTGATTTGCGTTTCCCTGATGGCTGTCAGGGATGTCGAACACCTTCACAAGTGTTTTTTTAGCCATTTGAGATTCTTCTGTTGAGAATTCTGTTTGTATCTGCACCCCATTCTTTAATTGGATCATTTGGTTTGTTGATATCTAGTTTCTTGAGTTCTTTTTATCTTGGAACTCAACCCTCTGTCAGATGTCAGGTTGGTGAAGATCTTTTCCCATTATGTAGGCTGATGTTTTGTCCTATTGATCATGTCCTTTGCCTTATTGAAACTTTTCAATTTCATCAATTTCCATTTATTAATTGTTGATCTTAGCACCTGTGCTATTGGTGATCAGTTCAGGAAGTTGTCTCCTGAGCCAATGTGTTTGAGGTATTTTCCACTTTCTCTTCTAAGAGGTTCAGTGTATCTGGATTTATGTTGAGGTCTTTGATCCATTTGGATTTGAGTTTTGTGCAGGGTGAAAAATGTGGATCAATTAGCATTCTTCTACATGCTGACATCCAGTTATACCAGCACCATTTGTTGAAGATGCTTTCTTTTTTCCATTGTATAATTTTGGCTTCTTTGTTGAATATCAGGTGTTCATAGGTGTGTGGGTTTACATCTGGGTCTTCAATTCAATTCCATTGATCCATGTGTCTATTTTTACTCCAATACCATGTGGATTTTATTGTTAGAGCTCTGTAGGAGGGCTTAAAACTAGGGATTGTGATACCTCCTGAAGTTGTTTTATTGTACAGGATTGTTTAGTCAACCTGGATTTTTTTGTTTTGTTTTTCCATTTTAAGTTGAGTATTGTTCTTTGAGGTTTGTAAAGAATTGTGTTAAGATTTTATTGGGATTGCATTGAATCTTGCTGTGGATAGCACTCTATATAAACAAAACACTAATTGGCCAATAGCCAGACAGGAAGTATAGGCGGAACTAACAGAGAGGAGAATTGAGGGAACAGGAAGGCAGAGGGGGAGACTGCTGGAGCCTCTGCCAGGACAAGGAAGATGTAAGGTACCAGTAAGCCACGAGCCACGTGGCAAAGCATAGATTAATAAAAATGGGCTAAATATAAGAGTAAGAGCTAGATAATGATAGGCCTGAGCTAATGGCCAAGCAGTTTAAATAATATAAGCATCTGTATGTTTATTTTATAAGTGGGCTAAGGGACTTCCGGGGATTGGCAGGACCCGGAGAGAATTCTCCAGCTACAGAATCTGTAGATTGCTTTGGTTAAGATGGCCATTTTTACTTTATTCATCTTACCTGTCCTCAGGCATGGGAGATTTTTCCATCTTCTGATGTCTTCTTTAATTTCTTTCTTAAAAGATTTGAAGTTCTTGTCATATGAGTCTTTCACTTGCTTGGTTAGAGTTACACCAAGATATTTTATATTATTTGAGGCTATTGTAAAGGGTATTTATTCTCAGATTTCTTTCTTGGCTCATTTATCATTTGTATATAGAGGGCTACTTTTTTTTTGAGTTAATATTGTATCTAGCCACTTAACTAAAGATGTTTATCAGTTGTAGGAGTGCCCTGGTAGAGGTTTTGGGGTCACTTATGTATAGTATCATATTATCTGTGAATAATGATACTTTGACTTCTTGCTTTTAAATTTGTATCCCTTTGGCTCCTTTTGTTGTTTTATTACTCTAGCTAGAATTTCAAGTATTAAATTGAATAGATATGGAGAAAGTGGACAGTCTTGTCTTGTTCCTAATTTTAGTGGAATTTGTTTTTAATTTCTCTGCATTTAATTTGATGTTGGCTCTTGGCTTGCTGTGTATTGCTTTTATTATGTTTATGTATGTACCTTGTATGCCTTAGCTCTCTATGACTTTTATCATAAAGGGGTGTTGGAGTTTTTCAAAGGCCTTTTCAGCATCTAACAAGATGATCATGTTTTTTTTTTTTCTTTCAGGTTTTTTATATGATGGATTACACTGAGTGATTTCTGTAGGTTGAACCATCCCTGCATCTCTAGGATGAAGGCTACGTAATCATGGTGGATGATCTTTTGATGTGTTCTTGGATTTGGTTTCACAGTATTCTATTTAGAATTTTTACATCAATGTTCATGGGGGAGAATGGTGTGTAATTCTATTCTTTTGTTGGGTCTTTGTGTGGTTTGCATATCAGGGTGACTATGGCCTCATAGAAAGAATTTAGCAATGTTCCTTCTGTTTCTATTTCATGGAACAATTTGAAGCATACTGGTATTAGCTCATCTTTGAAACTCTGGTAGAATTCTGCACTAAAACTGCCTGACCCTGTGCTCTTTTTGGTTGGGAGACTTTTAATGACTGCTTCTATTTCCTAGGGTGTTAGCAGTCTATTTAAATTGTTTGATATTTTTTTATAATTAAAAAATTCTTTCCTCTTACATATCAACCCGTGTTCCCCCTCTCTCCTCTTCTTCTGCTTGCTCCTCCCACCTACCCCCATCTCACCCCCCATCCCCTTCTCAGGGAGAGTAAGGACTCCCTTGGGTAGTTAACACAGGCTAGGATACCAAGTTGGGGCCTGATCTAGCCCCTCCCCCTGCATCAAGGCTAGGTAAGGCATTGCAACCATAGAGAACTGGGCTCTAAAAAGTCAGCCCGTGTACCCTGGATAAGACCTGGTCCTATTGCCAGGGGCCCCACAAAAACATCAAGCCACACAATTTTTACCCACATTAAGAGGGCCGAGTTCAGTCCCATTCAAGCTCACCAGCTATCAGTCCAGAGTCCATGCGCTCCTACTAACTTGGGTCAGCTACTGCTGTGTTTTTTCCCATCATGGTTCTGACCCCCCTTGCTCTTATATTACTTCTTCCCTCTCTTCAACTGAACTCCAGGATCATCGCTAAGTGCTTGGCTGTGGGTCTCTGCATCTGCTTCCATTAATTATTGGATGTACGTTCTATGATGACAGTTAGGGTAGACACCAATCGGGAAGGCTAGTTCAAGCACCCTCTCCACGATTGCTATGAGTCTTAGCTGGGGACAATCTTGTGAGTTCCTGGGGTTTTCCCTAGCTGCAGATTTCTCCCCATCCCCTTAATGGTACACTCTGTCAAGGTATCTCTGTCATTGCTCTCCCTCCCTGTCTTTCCCCCAACTTGACCATCTCAAGCCCTTTAATTACCACTTCTCACACCCTCTCTTTTAGACCCCCTCCCAGTTTACCCAGGAGATCTTAACCCTTTCCTTTTCCTGGGGTGATCCACGTGTGTTCCTGTTAGTGCCCTTCTCTTTACATAGCTTCTCTGAGGTTGTGGATTGTAGCCTGGTTAGCCTTTGCTTTGTGTCTAATATTCACTTATGAGTGAGAACATACTGTGTTTGTCTTTCTGGGTCTGGGTTACCTCACTCAGGATGATTTTTTTTTCTAGTTCCATCTATTTGCCTACAAATTTCATGATGACAATACTCTTTATCACTGCGTAAAACTCCATTGTATAAATATACCACATTTTCTGTATCTATTTTTCTGTTGAAGGGTATCTAGGTTGTTTCCAAGTTCTGGCTATAACAAATAACACTGTTATGAACATAGCTGAGCAAATGTCCTTGTAGTGGGGTCGAGAATCTTTTGGGTATATGCCCAGGAATGGTATTGCTGGGTCTTGAGGTAGATTGAGTTCCAATTTTCTGAGAAACTACCATATTGATTTCCAGAGTAGCTGTAAAAGATTGCATTCCTGCCAGCAGTGGAGGAGTGTTCCCCTTTCTCCACATCCTCTCCAACATAAGCTGTCATCTGTGTTTTTGATCTTAACCAATCTAGCAGGCATAAGATGTTATCTCAGAGTTGTTTTGATTTGCATTTTCCTAATGGCTAAGGATGTTGAATATTCCCTTAAATGTCTTTTGACCATTTGAGATTCTTCTGTTGAGACTTCTCTGTTTACCTCTGTAGCACATTTTTTGATTGGAATATTTGATGTTTTGCTTTCCAGTTTCTTGAGTTTTTATATATTTTGGATATCAGCCCTCTATCAGATATGGGGTTGGTGAAGGTTTTTTTCCCATTTTGTAGGCGGCCTTTTTGTCCCATAGACTATGTCCTTTGCCTTAAAGAAGCTTCTCAGTTTCAGGAGGTCCCATTTATTAATTGTTGCTCTCAGTGTCTGTGCTACTGGTGTTGTATTTAGGAAGTGGTTTCCTGTGCCAGTGCATTCAAGACTACTTTCTACTTTCTTTTCTATCAAGCTCAGTGTAACTGGATTTATGCTGAGATCTTTGATCCACTTGAACTTGAGTTTTGTTCATGGAGATAGATATGGATCTATTTGCACTCTTCTACATGTTGACATCCAGTTATGCCAGCATTAATTGTTGAAGAAGCTTTCTTTTTTTATTGTACAGTTTTGGCTTTTTTGTCAAAATTCAGTTGTTCATAAGTGTGTGGATTAATGTCAGGGTCTTCAATTCAATTCTATTAGTCCACATGTCAATTTTCATGCCACTACCAAGCTGTTTTTATTACTATAGCTCTATAGTAGAGCTTGAAGTTGGGGATGGTGATGCCTCTAGAGGTGTCTTTATTGTACAGGGATGTTTTAGCTATCCTGTGTTTTTTGTTTTTCCATATGAAGTTGAGTATTGTTTTTTCCAGGTTAGTGAAGAATTATGTTGGGATTTTGATAGGGATTGCATTATATATGTAGGTTGCTTTTGGTAAGATTGTCATCTTACCAAAGATATATTAATCCTACCTATTCATGAACATAGGAGATCCTTCCATGTGGTGATATTTCATTTGTGATGAAATGTGATATTTTATTTTTATGTTAATAAATAAAGTTGCCTGGAGATCAGAGGTCAAATAGCCATTAAGCAAAAGTCCAGCAGTAGTAGCACATGCCCTTAATCCAATCACATGGCAGGCAGAGTCACTGTGTGGTCAAAGACACAGCCAAGGGTGGTAACATGAGCCTTTAGTCCCAGTACCAATCATAGAGACCTGGAGGTCTTTTTAGACAGGCAGTGATAAGGAAGTCATGTGGCTGGCATTAGAACCAATGAGAAGGTAGAACAGAAAGGCAATAAAAACACAAGTCAGGCAAGAAAAATCTCTCTCTGGGAAAGCTACTGCTGGTGGTAAGCTAAAGCTAGTCATGGCTATTGCTCTGATTTATTTGGCTATTTCCTCTATATTTTGCTCTGTGTTTTTTATTTACTAAGACTGTTTAGAATTTCGTCTACACTTCCATTTTCTGATATCTTCTTCATTTCTTTCTTCTTAAAGAAAGTTCTTGTCATATGGGTCTTTCATTTGCTTAGTTAGAGTTACCTCATATATTTCATATTATTTGTGGCTAGTGTAAAGGGTAATGTTTCTCCTATTTCTTTCTCAGCCCATTTATCATTTGTATATAGGAGGGCTACTGATTTTTTTTAAGTTGATCATGTATCCTGCCACATTACCGAATGTGTTTATCAGCTGTATGGTTTTCCTGGTAGAATTTTTGGGGAGACTTATGTATACTATTATATCATCTACAAATAGTAAAAGTTTGACTTCTTGCTTTCCAATTTGTATCCCCTTGACCTCCCTCTGCTGTCTTATTGTTCTCACTAGAACTTCAAATACTATATTGAATAAATATGGGAAGAGTGGACAGACTTGTCTTGTTCCTGATTTTAGTAGAATTGATTTGAGTGTCTCTCCATTTAAATGGTGTTGGCTGTAGGCTTGCTATAAATTGCTTTTATTATGTTTAGGTATGTTCATTGTATTTTTTATCCCTCCAAGACCTTTGTCATGAAGGGGTGTTGGATTTTGTCAAAGACTCTTTCAGCATATAATGAGATAATTATGTGTTTTTTTAAACTTTCAGATTGTTTATAGGGTATACTACATTGACAGGTTTCCTATCATATGTTGATCCATCCTTGCATCTCTTGGATGAAGTCTAGTTGGTCATGGTGGATAATTTTTTTATGTGTTCTAGGATTTGGTTTGCTAGTATTTCATTGAGAATTTTTATGTCAATGTTCATGAGGGATATTGGTCTGTAATTCTCTTTCTTTGTTGCATGTTTGTATGGTTTGGGTATCAGGGTAACTGTAGCCTCAGAAAAGAGTTTAGTAATATTCCTTCTGTTTGTGTTGTGTGGAAAAATTTGAAGAGTATTGGTATTAGCTCTTCTTTGATTTTCTGGTAGAATTCTGGGCTGAAACCATCTGGACCTGGGATTTTTTGGTTGGAAGACTTTTTTGTTGTTGTTGTTTTTGTTTTTTGAGACAGGGTTTTTGTGCCTTTGCCTGGAACTCACTTGGTAGCTCATGCTGGCCTCAAACTCACAGAGATCCACCTGGCTCTGCCTCCTGAGTGCTGGGATTAAAGGCATGCACCACCACCGCCCAGTTGGTTGGAAGACTATTAATGTCTGTTTCTATTTCCTTAGGGGTTATAGGTCTATTTAAATTGTTTATCTGGTCTTGATTTAATTTGGTGTGTGGTACCTATCCAGAAAATTGTCCATTTTTTTACATTTTCCAATTTTGTGGAGTACAGGTTTTTGTAGTATGACCTGATGATTCTTTGAATTTCCTCGTTGTCTGTTGATATGTCTTACTTTTAATTTCTGTTTTGTTAATTTGGATGTTCTTTCTCTGCCTTTTTTTCTTATTTATTTATTTATTTATTTATTTATTTATTTATTTATTTATTTATTTATCTAATATCAGCTTGATACAGTATAAATTCTTATCCCAATATTGAAATGTTTCATTGAGGCTTGCCCAGTAATTGAGTAAAACCAAAACTTATTATAAGCCACAGTCATCCTAGGGTCCCCCCTGCCATATAGCCTCCCTGGTTCTGTGGATTGCAGTCTGATTGTCCTTTGCTTTATGTCCATTTATGAGTGAGTACATACCATGTTTGTCCTTCTGGGTTTGGGTTACCTCGCTCAGGATGATATTTTCTAGTTCCATCCATTTGCCTGCAAATTTCATGCTGTCATTGCTCTTTCTCTGCTGAGTAGTACTCCATTGTGTATATGTACCACATTTTCTTTTTTTTAATTTTATTTTATTTTACAATACCATTCAGTTCTACATAACAGCCACAGATTCCCTTTTTCTCCCCCTTCCTACGCCCGTCCCCTTCCCTCCAGCCCATCCCCCATTCCCACCTCCTCCAGGGCAAAGCCTCCTCCGAGGACTGAGATTGACCTGATAGACTCAGTCCAGGCAGATCCAGTACCCTTCTCCCAGATTGAGCCAAGCATCCCTGTATAAGTCCCAGGTTTCAAACAACCAACTCATGCAATGAGCCCAGGACCTGGTACCACTGCCTAGTTGCCTCCCAAACAGATCAAGCCACTCAACTGTCTCACCTATTTAGAGGGCCCGATCCAGTTGGGGGCCCCTCAGCCTTTGGTTCATAGTTCATGTGTTTCCATTTGTTTGGCTATTTGTCCCTGTGCTTTATCCAACCTTGGTTTCAACAATTCTCGCTCATATAAACCCTCCTCTTTCTTGCTAATTAGACTCCCAGCGCTCCACCAGGGGCCTAGCCGTGGATGTCTGCATCCAGATTCCTCAGTCCTTGGATGGGGTTTCTGGCATAACTATTAGGGTGTTTGGCCATCTCTTCACCAGAGTAGGTCAGTCCTGGCTGTCTCTCGACCATTGCCAGCAGTCTTTTGTGGGGGTATCTTTGTGGATTTCTGTGGGCCTCTTTAGCACTTTGTTTCTTCCTTTTCTCATGTGGTCTTTATTTACCATGGTCTCCTATTCCTTGTTCTCCCTCTCTTTTCTTGATCCAGCTGGGATCTCCTGCTCTCTTTCCCTTGACCCTCGCCCTTCATTGCTCCCACTCATGTCCAGGTTGTTCATGTAGATCTCAGCCATTTCTCCATCATTGCGCGATCCTCGTGTCTTTCTTGGGGTCCTGTTTTCCAGACAGCCTCCCTGGTGATGTGAATAGTAGTCTAGTCATCCTTGTTCCACATCTAGTATCCTCCTATGAGTGAGTACATACCATATTTGTTTTTCTGAGTCTGGGTTACCTTACTCAGGATGATTTTTTCTAGATCCATCCATTTGCCTGCAAACCTCATGATGTCATTATTTTTCTCTGCTGAGTAGTATTCCATTGTGTATATGTGTCACAATTTATTTATCCATTCTTCAGTTGAAGGGTATCCAGGTTGTTTCCAGGTTTTGGCTATTACAAACAATGCTGGTATGAACATAGCTGAGCAAGTGCTCTTGTGGTATGATTGAGCATTTCTTGGGTATATGGCCAAGAGTGGAGATTGCAGGAACTTCCAGGGGACTTGGAGAAGGGGATCCTTCCCGGTGGGGCTAGAAGGGGCCCTGCCCAGTGGCCAGAATCTGGGGCCAAGTTGGGCAGGTCTTCCCTGGAGTGGCTGGTGCCCAGGGATGGGGTCCGGGCTGGGCCCGGATACTGATCTCTGGTCCAGAAGGGACGTCGGGGGCAGGATGGGAGCTGGGGGCTGGTCTCTAAGTCTCAAGAAGTGGCTAGGGTCTCAGGCAGATGGGTGTGGGGGCAGGGTGTAGAGATTGCAGGAGTTGCTGGGGGGCTTGGAGAAGGGGATCCTTCCTAGTGGGGCTAGAAGGGGACCTGCCCAGTGGCCCGAACCTGGGGCCAAGTTGGGCAGGTCTTCCCCGGAGTGGCTGGTGCCCAGGAATGGGGTCCAGGCTGGGCCTGGATACTGACCTCTGGTCCAGAAGGGGAGTTGGGGGCAGGATGGGAGCTGGGGGCCGGTCTCTCGTACCACATTTTCTTAATCCATTCTTCAGTTGATGGGCATCTAGGTTGTTTCCTGGTTCTGGCTATTCTGCCTTTTGGTTAGTTTGAATAAAGGCTTGTCTATCTTGCTGATTTTGTCAAAGAACCAACTCTTTGTTCATTGATTCTTTGTATTGTTGTCTTTGTTTCTATTTTATTGATAACAGCTCTCCATTTGATTACTTCTTGGCATCCATTTCTCCTGAGTGAGTTTGCTTCTTTTTGTTCTAGAGCTTTTAGGTATGCTGTTAAGTTTCTAGTGTGAGATTTCTCCAACTTCTTAATGTGGGCATTTAGTGCTATGGATTTTCCTCTTAACACTGCTTTCATAGTGTTCCATAAGTTTGGTATATTATACTTTCATTTTCATTCAATTCTAGGAAATTTTTAATTTCTTTCTTGACTCATTGGTGATTCAGTTGAGCATTGTTCAGTTTCCAAGAGATTGTAGGCTTTCTGTAACTTTTCTTGTTGTTGAAATCTAACTTTAAGCCATGGTGGTCTGATAAAATAAAGGAGGTTATTCCTTTTTTTTGTATCTGTTAAGATTTTCTTTGTAACTGAGTATGTGGTCCATTTTAGAGAAAATTCCATGGTGTGCTAAGAAGAAGGTATAGTCCTTTGTGTTAGGGTAGAATGTTCTGTAGATATCTATTAAGTCCATTTGAGTTATAATTATAATATCAGTTCATTCTCTTATTTCTCTGTTAATTTTCTGTCTGGCAAACCTGTCTATTGTTGAGAGTGGGGTGTTGAAATCTCCCACTAGTAGTGTGTGAGTTTGATGTACGATTTGAGCTTTAGTAATGTGTCTTTTCCAAATGTGGGTGCCGTTGTTTTGGGTGTATAAATGTTCAGAATTGAGACTTAATCTTGGTGGATTTTTCCTGTGATACATATGTAATGTTCTTTCCAATCTTTTTTGATTGATTTTAGTTTGAAGTGTATTTTGTTAGATATTATGATAGCTATACCAGCTTGCTTCTTGAATCCATTTGATTGGAAAGTCTTTTTCCAGCCTTTTAATCTTAGGTAGTGTCTGTCTTTGAAGTTGAGGTTTGTTTCTTATATGCAGCAGAAGGATGGATCCTGGTTTCATATCCATTCTGTTAGTCTCTTTCTTTTATAGGGGAATTGAATCCACTGATATTAAAGGATATTAATGACCTGTGATTGTTAATTCCTGTTATTTTTGGTGATAGTGTTGTGTGTTTCCCTTCTTTGGTATTTTTTGTGTGGCATTATCTATTATCTGTGTTTTCGTGGCTATAGCTAACTAATTTAGGTTGAATTTTTTTCTTCTAGTGCTTTCTGTAGGGCTGGATTTGTAAATAGGTATTGTTTAAATCTGGTTTTGTCATGGAATATTTTGCTTACTTCCTCTACGGTGATTGAGAGTTTTGCTGGGTGTATTAGTCTTGGCTGGCATTCATGGTATCTTATAGTCTGCATAACATCTGTCCAGGACTTTCTAGCTTTCAGAGTCTCCATTGAGAAGTCAGGTGTTATTCTGATAGGTCTGACTTTATATGTTACTTGGCCTTTTTCTTTGCAACTCTCAATATTTTTTCTTTATTCTGTATGTTTAGTGGTTTATTATGTGGTGAGGGGACTCTTTTGGGGGGTCCAGTCTATTTGGTGTTCTGTAAGCTTCTTGTATCTTCATAGGCATTTCCTTCTTTAGATTGGGAAAGTTTTCTTCTATGATTTTGTTGAATATGTTTTCTGTGCCTCTGAGCTGGAATTCTTCTCATTCTTCCAATCCTATTACTCTTAGGTTTGGTCTTTTCATGGTGTCCCAGATTTCCTGGACATTTTGTGTTATGACTTTGCTGGATTTAACATTTTCTTTGATTGATGAATCTACTTCCTCTGTTGTATCTTCAATGCCTGAGATTCTTTCTTCCATCTCTTGTATTCTGTTGGTTATGCTTACATATGCAGTTCTTGTTCATTTTCACAGATTTTCCATTTCCAGCATTCCCTCTTTTTGTATTCTCTTTATTGCCTCTATTTCAGTTTTGAAGTCTTGAACTTTTTCCTTTACCTGTTTGATTGCTTTTTCCTGGCTTTCTTGACTTTCTTTAAGGTTTTTTTTATTGATTTCTTCCAAGTTTTGTTTATCTTTTTCTCCATTTCTTTAAGGGATTTTTTAAATTTCCTCTTTAAAGGCCTCTATCATCTTCTTAAAGTCATTTTTTAAGGTTGATTCCTTCTGCTTCTTCTGCATTGGGATGTTCAAGTCTTGCTGATGTGGAACCACTGGATTCTGGTGGAGCCATATTGGTCTTTATGTTGTTGAATGTATTTTTGCACTGACATCTACCCATCTCTTCCTCTAATTGGTACAGACAACGTCTATGTCTGAGATAGTGTCTTTTGGTCCAATCAGTATTCTTGGTCCAGTTGGAGCTCTTGGTATAATCAAAGCTGGTGCAGTCTGTGTCTCAGGGAGCAGGTACACTCTTGGAGGATGGGTAGGTTTGGGAGGGGGAGTGCTTACAGGGTCCAGTAGGGGATGGTGGTAGTGAGGTCTGCCTGCATAAGTCCTGCCTGCTGTCCTGCAACTGGGGCTGCAATGTGTGGAGGTATTGGGGTACAGGTTGTGCCCCTGGGCCTAAAGCCTAGGGGCTGGGTTGATCAGCTATA
The DNA here is from genome assembly GCF_049852395.1 of Peromyscus maniculatus bairdii. NCBI lineage: Eukaryota > Metazoa > Chordata > Mammalia > Rodentia > Cricetidae > Peromyscus > Peromyscus maniculatus. The sequence continues at coordinate 21,429,185 of NC_134865.1, forward strand.
AAAACAAAGACTTACCTCTTGATCCATTTGGAGCTGGCAGGGTATGTGTCTCAAGGAATAGCTGTGGTCTCAGAGGATGGGAGGGTTTGGGGGATGGGGGATGGCTTGTAGGCTACAGGGTTCGGTGAGGTGGAGTGGTAGTCAGGCCAGCCTGTAGGAGTCCTGCCTGTTGGTTTGCAACTGGGCCTGCCAAGAATGTATATTCTTTTGTGTTTGGGTGAAATGTTCTATAGATGCCTGTTAGGTCCTTTTGAGTCATAACATCTGTTAGTTCCCTTATTAATCTGTTAAGTTTCTGTCTGGCAGACCTGTCCATTGCTGAGAGTGGTGCGCTGAAGTCTCCCATTATTAGTGTGTGGGGTTTGATGTGTGATTTGAGCTTTAGTAATGTTTCTTTTACAAATGTAGGTGTCCTTGTATTTGAGGCATAGATGTTCAGAATTGAGATTTCATCTTGATGGATTTTTCCTGTGATGATTATGAAATGTCCTTCTTCATCTCTTTTAATTGATTTTAGTTTGAAGTCTATTTTGTTAGATATAAGGATAGCTACACTGGCTTGCTTCTTTTTTTTTTTCATTTTTCTTTATTAAGAAATTTTCTACTCACTCCACATACTATCCACAGATTCCCCCTTCTCCCTCCTCCCACCCCATGGCGCTCTTTCCCAAGCCACCCTGCATCCCCACATCACCCAAATCGAAGTCTTCCGTGGGGAGTCAGCAGAGCCCAGTACACTGAGCCTAGGCAGGTCCAAGCCCCTTCCCACTGCACCAAGGCTGTGCAAGGTGTCACACCACAGGCATCGGATTCCAGAAGCCTGCTCATAGACCAGGGACAGATCCCGATCTCCCTGCCTGGTTGCCCCCCAAACAGTTTGAGCCAAACAACTGTCTTCTGTATCCAGAGGGCCTAGTCCAGTCCCATGGGGGATCTACAGCCACCAGTCCACAGTTCATGGGCTTCCACTAGTGTGGCCCATCTTCTCTGCATGTCCTTTCATTATGATCTCGATGTCCCTCACCTGCAGAATCTTTCCTCTCTCTCATCAGTTGGATTCCCAGAGCTCAGCCTGGTGCCTGGCCATGGATCTCTGCATCTGTCTCATTCAGTCATTGGACAAAGGCTCTATGATGACAGCTAGGTTATTTGCTAGGCTGGTCACCAGAGTAGACCGGTCCAGGCAACTGGCTTGCTTCTTAAGTCCATTCGTTTGGAAAATTTTTCCCAATCCTTTACTCTGACATAATGTCTGTCTTTGAGGTTGAGATGTGTTTCTTGCATGCAATAGAAGGATGGATCCTGTTTTCATATCCATTCTGTTAGTCTGTGTTTTTTAATAGGTTAATTGAGTCCATTGATATTAAGGGATATTAATGACCAGTGATTGTTAATTTGTGCCATTTTTGGTGGTAGTGTGTATGTGTGTTTCCCTTCTTTGGGATTTGCTGGTGTGAAGTTATCTGTTGCCTGTGTTTGGGTGATTGCAGCTAACTTCCTTGGGTTGGAGTTTTCCTTCTAGTACTTTCTATAGGGCTGGATTTGTCGAAATGTTATGTTTAAAATCTGGTTTTGTCATGAAATATCTTGTTTTCTCCATCTATGATGACTGAGAGCTCTGCTGGGTATAATAGTCTATGCTGGCATCCATGGTCTCTCAGTATCTACAGCATGTCTGTCCTGGAACTTCTGGCTTTCAGAGTTTCCATTGAGAAGTCGGGTGTAATTCTGTTAGGTCTGCCTTCTTATGTTACTTGACCTTTTTCCATTGCTGCTCTTACTTTCTTTATTCTGTATGATTAGTGTTTTGACTATTATGTGTCAAGGGGACTTCTTTTGGTGGTTCAGTCTATTTGATGTTCTGCATGCTTTTTGTATCTTCATAGGCATGTCTTTCTTCATGTTGGGAAAGTTTTCTTCTATGCTTTTGTTGAATATAACAAATTCTGTGCCTTTGAGCTGGAAATCTTCTCCTTCTATTCCTATTATTTTTAGGTTTGATATTTTCATGGTGTCCCAGATTTCCTGGATGATTTCTGTTAAAAATTTGCTGCATTTAACATTTTCTTTGATGAACCTATTTCCTCTGTCATATCCTCAATGCCTGAGATTCTCTCTTCCATTTCTTATATGTTGTTGGTTATGTTTGCCTCTGTAGTTTCTGTTCATTTACTCAGATTTTCATTTTCCTGATTTCCCTCAGTTTGTATTTTCTTTAGTGCCTCTATTTCAGTTTTCAAGTCTTGAACTTTTTCCTTCATCTGTATGATTGTTTTGTCTTGGGTTTTTTGACTTTCTTTAAGAGATTTCTTGATTTCCTTCAATTTTTTTTGTTTGTCTTTTTTTCCATTTCTTTAAGGGAATTTTTTATTTCCTCTTTTAGGGCCTGTATTGTCTTCATAGAGTTATTCTTAAGGCCATTTTCTTCTAAATCATTCTTCTTTGGAATGTTCAGGTTTTGCTGTTGTAGGATCACTAGGTTCTGGTGGTACTGTATTGCTCTTTATGCTGTTTCATATGTTCTTACACTGCTGTCTACCCATTTCTTCCTTTAATCTGAATAGGTGAAGCTCCAGGTCACTCTTCTTTCAATTGGTGTAGGTGGTGCCTTTGGCTCCTGTGGTTGCTCTTTTTCCCAATCATTCCAGGAGGGGGTTTGTCACTCCAGTGGCCATTGTTCTCAGTTGGTGCAAGGTGGTCATTGGTGATGGTTGGCTTGGAGAGAAGGGTGGGGGAGGAAGCTGCTGCCCAGTCTCTATGGCTCCAATGGCTGGAGGAAGGGCATGGAATGTGCCTCAGGGCCTAGGGACTAGAGAACTGGACTGACCAGTTCAGAGATGGGGGCCTTACCTCGTCCCAATTGGTGTACAGTGGGTGTATTGCTCCAGTGTCACTGGTGCCACAGGGGATGTTGGCTTGGAGAGGGGACAGGAGAAGAAGCTGCTGCCCAGTCTCTGGGGCCACAATGTCTGGCATGTTTATCTGATCTTGATTTCACTTTGGTAAGTGGTATTTATCAAGAAATTTGGCCATTTATTTTAAGATTTTTTTCCTATTTTGAGGAATATAGGTTTTTGAAGTATGACCTAATGATTCTCTGGATTTCCTCAGTGCCTGTTGTTATGTCCCCCTTTTCATTTTTTATTTTGTTAATTTGGATATTTTTTCCTCTCTGTCTTTTAGTTAGTTTGGATAAGGGTTTATCTATTTTGTTGTTTTTTCTAAAGAACCAACTCTATGTCTTATTGATTCTTTGTACTGTTCCTTTTGTTTCTATTCTATTGATTTCAGCCCTTAGTTTGATTATTTCCTGGTGTCTACTGCTTTGTGGTGTGTTTTCTTCTTTTTGTTCTAGAGCCTTCAGGTATGCACTTAAGTTGCTGGTATTAGATCTCTCCAAATATTTCATGATGACACGTAGTGCTATGAACTTTCCTATTAGCATTGCTTTCATAGTGTCTCATAAGTTTGGATATGTTGTACACTCATTTTCATTGAATTGTAGGAAGTCTTTAACTTCTTTATTTATTTCTTCCTTGACCCAGTTGTAACTCAGTAGAGAATTACTAAGTTTCCATGAATTTGTAGGCTTTCTATTGTTTCTGTTGTTGAAATCCAGCTTTAATGCACGGTGGTTTGATAAGATACAGGGGGTTATTTCAATATTTTTGTACCTGTTGAGACTTGCTTTGCAGTTGAGTATATAATTACTTTTGGAGAAGGTTCCATGTGGTGCTGAGAAGAAGGTATATTCTTTTGTGTTTTGGTGAAATGTTATTTAGGTATCCGTTAGGTCCATTTGAATCATAACATCTGTTAGTTCCATTATTTCTCTGTTTAGTTTCTGCCTAGATTACTTGTCCATTGGTGAGAGAGGGGTATTAAAGTCTCCAGCTATTATTGTGTGGGGTTTGATGTGTGATTCAAGTTTTAGTAATGTTTCTATTACAAATGTGGGTGTCCTTAAAATTGGTGCATAGATGTTCAGATTTGAGACATCATCTTGGTGGATTTTTTTTCCTTTGACAAATATGAAATTACCTTCTTATGTCTTTTGATTGGAAATAAATTTTGTTAGATGTTAGGATAAGCTATAGCACTTTGCTTCTTAGGTCCATTTGGATGGAAATTTTTTTCCAACTCTTTAATCTGAGGTAATGTCTATCTTTGATGTTGAAGTATGTTTCTTATATGCAGCAAAATGTTGGATCCTGTTTTCATATCCAAGCCATTAGTCTGTTTTTTTTTTAATTGGTAAATCAAGTCTATTGATATTGAAGACTATTAATGACTAATGATTGCTAATTCCTGTTATTTTATTGTTGTTGTTGGGTGTGTGTGTGTGTGTGTATGTGTGTGTGTGTGTGTGTGTGTGTGTGTGTTTATGTTTCTGTTCTTTGCTTTTTGCTGGTATGAGATTATCTAAAACCTGTGTTTTTACGGGTGTAGTTCACTTTCTGGAGTTGGAGATTTCCTTCTAGTACCTTCTGTAGGGTGGGATTTGTAGATAGATATTGTTTAAATTTGGCTTTGTCTTGAAATACCTTGTTTTGGAGTTGGGGATTTAGCTCAGTTGTAGAGTGCTTGACTAGCAAGTGCAAGGCCCTGGGTTCAGTCCTCAGCTCTGAAAAAAAGAGAAATATCTTGTTTTCTCCATCTGTGGTAATTGACAGTTTTGCTGTGTATAGTAGTCTGGGCTGGCATCCTTGGTCTATAAGGGTCTGGAAGACATCAATCCAGGCCCTTCTAGATTTTAGGGTCTCTGTTGAGAAGTTGGGTATTATTCTAATAGGTCTGGCTTTATATGTTACTTGGCCTTTTTCCTTTGCCACTTTTAATATTCTTTTCTTGTTTTGTATGTTTAGTGTTTTAATTATTATGTGGTGAGGGATTTTCTTTTCTGATCCAATCTATTTGGTGTTCTGTAAGCTTCTTATACTTTTATAGGCATATTTTTATTTGGATTTGGAACATTTTCTTCTGTGATTTTGTTAAATATATTCTCTGGATTTTTTCGAGCTGTGTTTCTTTCCTTTCTTCTAGTCATACTTTTCTTATGTTTGTTCTTTTCATAGTGTTCCTGATTTTCTTAATGTTTTGTATTAGGAATTTTTTTAGATTTAATACTTTCTTTGACTGATGAATCTATTTTTTCTATTGTGTCTTTTGAGACAACAGTTGAGATTCTCTCTTCCATCCCTTGTATTCTATTGGTGATGCTTATATCTGTAGTTCCTATTCACTTACCCAAATTTTCCATTTCCAGTATTCCATCAATTTGGTTTTTTTATTGCTTCTGTTTCCATTTTCAGATCAGAACAGTTTTCTTTATCTGTTTGTTTTTTTTTTGGGGGGGGGATTTATTGATTTATTCCACATTTTTTGTTTGTATTTTCCTCAATTTCTTTTAGAGATTTGTTCATATTCTCTTGTAGGACCTCTATTATCTTCATAAAGTAATATTTAGGACATTTTCTCATGCTTCAGCTGTGTCAGATTGTTCAGGTCTTGCTGTTCTGGATAGCTGGGCTCTGGTGATGCCATATTGCCTTTTCTGTTATTGTTTGTGTTCTTACACTGGCATTTAGACATTAGGATTTGGGATGATTTTAGGTCCAGCTGTTAACTCCTGCATTTGTATTTGATGGATGTGTTTTCTTCCTTGGTTTCCTTTTTCCTTTCTGGTCTTCTGGTTTAAATGGCCAAGGGTTCTGATGACTAGTGTGTCTTCATGTTCAGTAGTGTGTTCTCTCTGGGTTTTTTGGGACTAGGGATTCCTAGACCAGGCCTGGCTTTTTCTAAGTGTTAAGTCCTCTTCCAAAGTTGTAGACTAGGATGTGAAGACTGGGGAGGGGATGCAGACCTGCATCCCTACATCTATTCTGGCCTCTGGGTTCCTTAAGATCAGCCTGGCCTCCACTATGATGCTGGGGTCCCTAGATCCATCCTCTGCTTCAGTAGACTAAATTTATCTGAAGTTGTAGACCCAAGGTTTGAAGATCTAGCCTAGCCTCTGGGGTTCTTAGGAGCAGCCTGGCCTCCCATAAGGTAGTTGGGGTTGTGTGTCCTAGTATGGAGTCCAGGGCAGGGAGTTATTGAGCTGGTTTTAAGGAGTATTAGCTGGTGGTTGGTGGTATCTTACCTGGGCTTCCTTGATCCTGTTTGGTCTCTGGTAAAGTAAAAAACTTCTTCCAAAGTAGTGGGCCAGGATATGGGCTGAGAGATGGGGGTGTAGTCTGGAATTGCTGGACAGGCTTAGATGGTTTTAGTGGACAGTGGGCAGTGACTACCCTGGAGTCCCTAGGACTGCTCTAGCCTCCTATACAACTGCTGGGTGCTGTGGGCCCCAGTGTGGAGCCCAGGCAAGTTAGTATAGTCTGGGGTTGCTGGGCAGGCTTTAAGGAGTGCTAGTGGGCAGTGGGAGATGTTTTATCTGGGGTAACTAGAATTGACCCAGCCTCTGGTAAAGTACAACTCTTCTTCCAAAGTTATAGACCAGGATACAGAGCTAGGGTGGGGGGTGGTGTGGTGTGCGCAGTCTGGGATTTTTGGACAGGTTTAAAGGGGTTTAGTGGGTGATGGGCAGTGTCTTGCATGGGGGTTCCTAGGAACACTCTGGCCTCCAATACAGCTGCCAGGGTCTGTGTGCCTTTGTGTAGAGCCCAGGTGATGTGGTACAGTGTGTTTTTTAAAAAATAAATTTATTTATTATACATTCTGACCACATTTCCCCCTCCTCCCTCTCCCTTTACTCTGCCCTCCATCCACTCCTCCTCTGTTTCTGTCCTGAAAGGGGCAGGCCTCCCATGGGTATCAACAAAGAATGGCATACCAAGTTGCCACAATACTAAGCACATCCCCCTCCTTGTACTAAGGCTGGGCAAAGCAATCCAGCCTGAGAATAGAGTTCTAAGAGCCAGCCAAAGTATTAGGGACAGCCCCTGCTCCCATTGTTAGGAGTTCCACAAGTAGACCAAGCTACATAACTGTCACATATGTGTAGAGGGTCTAGGTTGGTCCCATGTAGGCTGTTGGTTTAGACTCTGTGAATTCCTATGAGCCAGGTTAGATGTTTCTGTGGATTTTCTTGTGATATCCTTGACCTCTTTGCCTCCTACAGTCCTTCCTCCCTCTCTTCAGTAGGATTATCTAAGCTCAGAATAATGTTTGACTGTGAATCTATGCATTTGTTTCCATCAGTTACTGGATGAAGGCTCTCTGTTGACAATTGAGGTAGTCACCAATAAGATCATAGGATATGGCAAGTTTAGGCTATATATCCACTATTTCTAGAAGTTTTACCTGGAGCTATCCTTGTAGATTCATGGTAGTTTCCCTTGTATCATGTTTTTATCTGACTCCAAAATGCCCCTCCCATTCCAGTCTTCTCTTTCAGTATTCTCCCCCTTCACCCATCCCCCAAATGGATCCTTCAAGTTTCCATCCTGACCTCCCCCAGCCCACCTAGAAGGTCTCTTCTATTTTTCCTTCCCAAGGAGAGCTATAAATCCCCACTTTGGGGGCCCCTTGTTACTTAGCCTCTCTTGTTGTGGAATATTATGTTAACTAGGCAAAGATGTGTTACATTTGTTCATGTTGTGGAATATTGCTTTGACTATGTAAAGGTATGTTACATTTGTTTATGCTGCATTTATTTAATAATGTGGAGATATGTTACATTTGTTTCACCTTGCCTGCTTATGGCACCTGATTGGTCTAATAAAAAGCTGAAGGGCCAGTAGCTAGGCAAAAGAGGGATATGTGAGGCTAGAAGGCAGAAAGAATAAATAGGAGGAGAAATCTAGGTTCTAGAGAGAGAAGAAGAAAAAAGAAGGAAAAAAAAAGGGAGAAAGAAGGTGACACATCCAGACCAGAAGCCAGGCAGCTGCCGTCTCTACCATGGATACTGGATGGAATTGTTTAGGTCTGAAGATGATACTAAAAATAGTTAAGAAAGGATAGGTAATAAGTAAACAATTCTAGAACATTGAATTTAATGAAGTTTAATAAAAGACAAAAGCAACAAAATGCCAGGAATTAATACACACTGTTCAATAAAACTATTAATATTAAATGATCTTAACTCCCCAATAAAGAGACACAGACTAACAGATTAGAAAACACAATCCTTTTTTTTTTCTATCTCAAAGAGACATCTTACAACCAATAATAGACACCACCTTAGGGTTAAATGATGGGAAAATGTTATTAAGCAAATGGAGCTCAGGGACAAGCAGCTGCAGCTGTTTTTCTTTTTGTCCTGATTTTTTTGTTAGTACCCATTCTAACATGTTTAGGGTGGTACATTACTGTGAATTTGACTTGCATTTCCATAACACATACTGACACTGATCAATTTTCATATACCTATTGTCTACTTGAGCTTCTTCTTCTTCTTTTTTTTTTAAAAAAAGAAAAGTATTCAGGTCTTTTACTCATTTTAATAGAGTTGTTTAATTATGGCTATTAAGGTATAGATGATGTCCTATATACACTGCCCTATTAATACTGAAGAGAACTCCAGTTTTAAATATAATGCTATCAGATTATTCATTCCACTATTGGTAACTCGAATTGCTAAACAGTCTTATTAATAAAACACCCAGAGTCAGCTATTGGGGTGAAAGCTGAAAGATCAGAGAAAGAGAACAAGCCAGTCATGTTCTTACCTCTGCAAATCCTCAGCCTCAAGAGAGAGACTTCCTGTTTACTCACACCCTATATACTTTTCTGTGCCCTGCCATTTTCCTTCCTTCCCAATGCTAGGATTAAAGTCATGCCCACCATGCCTGGCTCTCTTCCTAGTGTGACCTTGAACTCACAGAGATCTGGATTGATCTCTGCCTCCCGAATGCTAGGATAAAAGACATGTACTACCACTGCCTGACCTCTATGTTTAATATAGTGGCTGGCTTTTTCCTCTGACCCCCAGGCAGGCTTTATTGGGGTACAAAATATATCACAACAACTATTAACAATAGTTGGGATATTTCTGTTTGGGTTTGTTATGAATTGTGTTACATGGCATATTCTTATTAAAATCCACAAGTGCTATTAGAGTTTTTTATTTTAGTATACTGTTAAATCATTAGCTCACAATTTGTGATTTCATCCTAAAGGATTAAGACAGAAGTTTTGTTACTTTTAAGAATTTCAGCTAAGGTAATAGCTGTCTTCTTAGAATGAAATTAAATTGCTAGTGTGTTTTCTCAAATGTGGTATCAGATAGTGTGGCAGTTTGAACAGGGAGGAGACTGACATATAATAGCTATCCGAAATTGCATCTTTTTCTTCTCAATACATTGCAGGGTATCCTATTCTAGATTTGTTTTAGCCTTATTTAGAGTAGAATTTACTAGAATTTATTTTAGATATCATACAGAACTTAAATATAGTAAATTTTGAATGCCACTTTTACAAAATATGGAATTCTTTGCCATGATAATGTGATAGGTATACCATTGTTGTTTGGGACAGGACTTATTTTTCACATAGACTTTAATACGGATTTTATACATTTTTAAGAAAAATAGTTGAGTTGATGTATCATAGAACTATGTTTATTGTACTTCCCAAAGCCAATTCAAAGCCTATTCAATGCATAGATTAGAATGTGAAAGATCATGAGAAGAGTGGATTCTTTTACCACTTATGTTATCTAAATGGAACACATATATGCTATCCTCATAAAATAGTTTCATCTAACTTAGTGTCTGTTAGTGTAACTTCCATTGTAATTCAGTAAATAATATACCTACAAACTCTTTGTTTCTAGACACTGTGCTCTGCAAAATGTAAAGCTATCAGTAGTAAATCTCTTTAAAAAGCATAGTAGCCTTTGCAAATTGTTTAGAATTAATTTGTTTTGAGTAAATGGAAATTAGTCTGCTAAATGAAGCTTATATAAAACAGAATTACAAAGGACTAGGGAACTATCATCCTAGGATAGATTAAAACCTACACATTTTATGAGTCAAGAGATGTCCTGTCCATTAAAAGTGATCTTTTTCTTTCTAACCATGAGAGCTTTGTGCCTCCTGATGTGATTCAGAGATCAGGCAAAATATAAATATATTTAGAACCTTAGTCCTTAGAATACTGAGTTCATCCATCAACAGGATTGACAAGGTCTGAGACAAAGTATTATGCTTGGCACACAACCTGCTTGAAATTTTCCTGTGGCTATAATGTAACACACCTGACAGATGTTTGAGTCACTTAACACAGCAGGGGATATTCATAAACACCACTGGCTTCAGCATCACAGGGATTATTTTTCTTTTGTCTGCCTGAAGTTATATGTCATGCAATCAATAAAGGATTGGAGCATAACTAGGCAAAGCATATGATATAATTGTCATGCAAAGTTTCTCTTGCTTGCAAAGGTTATAACATAGCCCAGAAACTGAGATGCATTTCACCTTGGAAGAAAGCATGCTACAGTTGTCTCCCTTTTTATGACCTGGACTAGTTTGCAAAAGAAAGCATCAACAGTTATTTGCTCACAGAGAAAGGTGGTATGCCATATATATATATATATATATGCATTTTTGTTACTTCCTTAAGGCTGTGATGGTGTTACTAAATCCATGTTAATTTTACATTCAACATGGTGAACAGAAACAGCTACAAGTAAAACAATTACAAGAACAGTGCTTTATATTTGCAGTAATAATGTACTGATTCAGGGGAAAAAAAGGGCAGAAATGAATACACACCATCTGTAGATTTTCCAAATTATATCGTAAATCCTAAGGGGTAGAGATAGATGCTATTAATTTAAATGTCATGCTTGCACAGAATGAAGCACAGCAATTTTAAATTTGGCTTTATTAAGGTTTCTTTTTTAGCTCAAGTTTCTCATTTGGTAAATAGCAATTGGAGCAAATGCTCACTGATAAAGTTTATTTAGGCCCTTTGGGGAGCAGTAACAAGCAGGGGGCACAGTTCTTTAAAAATAGCATTTTATTGCATTTATAAATTATTACATAATCAAAATCTTCTTTTAGTATACAATTATATAGAGTTCAGAAATAGGAAAATTAACAGCACCTTAAAAGAACAAATAAATTGCACATTTGAACCATGGTGGTCCCTCTGCAAAATGCTAGCTCTGCATACATACCTCTTTGTTGTTGTTAGTGTAGATATGCTAGGACAGGGTCTGGCTTTGTTTTCATAGGTCATAGCCTTTTGTGTTTCACTTTAGGGTTTAGTGATTTGTTTGATTAACCTACATATGCAGATTCAGAAATGGTTCCATCTTCGAAAATAACCAGTGCTTAGCATCTTTGTGCCAAAGTAAGTCTGTAGAAGTTAAAGAAATCATTCTCTAAGGTGATGCCAAAACACAAAAGATGGTTTGCCGTTCAGAGACATGTACATTTCAGAAAGTCAGAAATTAGTCCAAGAATTTCTTTCTAATATTTTATTTATCTCTCTCACTAGCCATAGGATACTAACTGTTTGCTGTGGATATCGTTCTATATTAATAAAACACTGATGGCCAGTGACCAGGCAGGAAGTAGGTGGCCAGGCAGGAAGTAGGTGGGACAAGGAGAGAGGAGAATTCGGGGAAGTGGAAGGCTGAGGGGAGAGACACTGCAGCCACCGCCATGACCAGCAGCATGTGAAGATGCCGGGAAGCCACCAGCCACGTGGCAAGGTATAGATTTATAGAAATGGGTTAATTTAAGATAAAAGAACAGTTAGCAAGAAGCCTGCCACGGCCATACAGTTTATAAGTGATATAAGCGTCTGAGTGATTATTTTATAAGTGGATTGTGGGACTGCGGGGCTTGGGGAACCTGGAGAGAAGCCCTCCAGCTACAAATGGCGCCCAACGAGAGGGCAAGAGTTTCCACCTAAAGCCTGAGAAAAGATTCTAAAACAGAACTAAAAACAGCTTCCTAATTGTCTCTCTCAAATGAGCAGCAGCTGCCGGTTTGAATTACTGGCGGGATCCTGGCGTGCGCGCTCAATCTGCAGTATAGCGGGAATGAGGCCTCTGCAAGTGGCACATTAAGCTGCATGGTGGATTTAGCCTTTGCTAGTACAAAACAAAAAGAGGTTTCTGGGCTACACGCTGCTTTGATAAGAAGCAGAGACCCACTATTTCTGAGACTTGATGACTCCCAGAGCTGGCGGAAAATGTACCACCACCATGTTGGGAAGCTGAAGTGGGCGGAAGTCAGCAGCCACAGTGCTAAGAAGGCTGCAGTTTAAGGCAATAGTCTCAAGGTAATATAAAACATAAGCCACATAAAGATGGCTACCACACAGAGAATCTGGATTATGTTCTCTTTGATATTCGTAACTGAAGAAAAACATTTGATTGCAAAAGCTGTTGAGTTATGCCAAAATGTATATTTTAAAGGTACCTTGACTTCAAAATTTGGATATAAGGATATATTGCTTTGGAAAAGAGGCTCTGCTTTTGTTTCTACAGAAAGCCAGAGGCTATGGATTTGTTCCAGATTAAGATACATCAGGTTTGACCAGCCAAGACCCCCTGAAAGGTCTCCGATGACACCATGGTCCAGATGATCCAACATCCAGAATCATTTCAAGGCAACTGGCTCAGACCATACAGCCTCACGGACTACTCCATGATCCTAAAATTTTCTTTGTGTCCCCATAAGATACAGCGCCCCCCTCCAGCAGGAAGTAGTAAGAGATGCTACGCCCAAATTCCCAAATATACCAAGCTGGCTTTAGAGGTGGAATTGGCTCACTCCCCCTCTAAACCCAGACATATTGCTTTAAAAAAAAAATGGTTAAGAGATTCTTGTGTCCCAAATCAGAAGAGCCCTCTGGTGTGGGACAGAGAAAAACCAATATTTTTATTTAAAACAGGTTGATTATAAAAGTGATCTCTTTCTAAAAAAGAAAAAGGGGATATGATTAGATATATAGGAGGATATGGAGATGATAAGATAAAAGGGTAGATTAATGAACCTACTTTTAAAGAACAACTTTTTTAAAATGTTTTACATTGGTATAGATTTTAGTTTATGTTTAAAATGTTTTACATTGGTATAAATTTTAGTTTATTGATACAAACTTAAAGTTAATTTTGTTATACTGTATATATATATATATATATATATATATATATATATATATATTTCTATTCTTGTTTGAGGTATTACGTTTATGTAACTCATTTAAAATTGTAATAGATAATTAAAAATAGATTAATAATTAGTCATCTATGATAATCATATTTGTAGCCATGTTAGTTAAGTCTTCTAGATATACATAGATATATTTCAGATAGATAGGTAATCTTCAAACACTTCATAGACCTAGAGAATATGGCATTTAAATAACTTAGAATTCTGTTGACATGAGACACAATTGCTCCTGGCTGCACCATTTTGATCCCGAGAGAATGTTGGGCTTCTAAGACATTTCCATTGGGAAGTTTGTCTTCTTGGCACAAAATGGCCTACTGGGCAAAGAACTGCCCTTGCCTTGATGGCTGACAGTACAAATATAATGCTGTCCTTTCTGGACAAGCGGGACACAAGGAAAGTGACCACTGTACTCTGCCAAGACAGGGTAAGATGGTCTCTCAGAATTCCTACTTCTAAAAATGGTCTGTCAGAGACTCTAGGCCTGTAGCCAATTTGAATGCACCAACAATGCTGAGAAACATTAGGTGACTGTCCAGGCTGCCAGCTGTCTTGGTCTATTTTTGCAAGATTCCCAAAAGTTGCTTGCATCCATCTACCATTTCTCAGGTACCATTATGTTCCTTCTCAGGTCTTTGATGTGGTTGAAAACTAGATAGTTGTAATTTCCTCAGTTATGATAAAAGATAAGTTAGATATAAAACCTTAAACTCACAAATATAAGATAGATAGGACATCTTCTTTAATATTGTAACTGTAATTCTTGCTCGATAATTGTTTTCTTATATGTAATTTTACCATGTTAAAGTTAAAACCTTCCTTTTTAAAAAAAGAAGAAAAGGGGAAATGCTGTGGATATCGTTCTATATTAATAAAACACTGATGGCCAGTGACCAGGCAGGAAGTAGGTGGCCAGGCAGGAAGTAGGTGGGACAAGGAGAGAGGAGAATTCGGGGAAGTGGAAGGCTGAGGGGAGAGACACTGCAGCCACCGCCATGACCAGCAGCATGTGAAGATGCCGGGAAGCCACCAGCCACATGGCAAGGTATAGATTTATAGAAATGGGTTAATTTAAGATAAAAGAACAGTTAGCAAGAAGCCTGCCACGGCCATACAGTTTATAAGTGATATAAGCGTCTGAGTGATTATTTTATAAGTGGATTGTGGGACTGCGGGGCTTGGGGAACCTGGAGAGAAGCCCTCCAGCAACAACTGTTCTAATAAGTAAATCCAGACTCCTGGATGCCCAGGTTGACCACTTGAATTATGATCCATCATTAATAGTGCTTCTTTGTTGTTGCTAGTTTCAGGATTAAATATCTTTGGACAGAAATTTCTTAAGTTCAGTATGATTTATAGATTTATAGCTGGAGTGTTATTTTAATTTTACATTTATTCCTAAGGAAAGTGAGGACCACTTTGAAGTTATCTAAACAGACTACAGCATGCCGACTGGATGCTTGATAGTTCTTCCCACCGGAAAGACTTTCCTTCAGATCTTAGCTCGATGTCAGTTTCCTCAGGAAAGTCATAAGCTGCCTTAATGACCCAATCCCTGTGGTTCCTGCAGAACTCCTTTTTAATATGTGGGGATGGTACCGTTTCACATTTATTTTTGACTATTTGGTTAATCTCTCTCTCCTACTTCTTTACAGGTTCACAGTTAAAGGGATTCCGTATTTGGTCTATTCTCATATTGCTGGGACCAGCATGTTTTAGGGATAGGATAGACTTTATTTTATTTGAGCACTTAATTAAGGTGAATGTTTCTGACTATGTTTAGTAGAGAAGACATTTTGAGGGAATTTTAGTCCAGGATTAGGAGTACACAAGAAAAAAGAAGAAGACTTGCATGACTTTAAAGCTTATTTCTTCTTTTATAAAAAAAATCTTTTCTCTTACAATATATTCTGATTATAGTTTCCCCTCCTTCCTGTTCTTCCCCACTTCCCTCCCATCTGGTTCTACTCCCTACTGTCTCTCATTAGAACAGAACAGGCTTCTAAGAGAACAACAAAACAACAAAATAAAAGATAGTAAGATTAAAAAAAAATATTACTACTCATTCATAAGTGGATACTAGATATAAAGCAAAGGATAACCAGACTGCAACCCACAGCTCCAGGGAGGCTATCTAGTAAGGAGAACCCTAGGAAATATGCATGGATCATCCAGTGATGGACAAATGAATGAGATCTACATGAGCAAACTGGGGGTGAGGGGGGTAATGGAGGGCAAGGGACAGGGGATGAGAGCCTAGGGGAGTGGGAAGTTTGAGCTGGAATGGGAACAGAGTGGGAAAACAAGGAAAGAGATACCATGATAAATGAAGACATCATGGGAATAAGGAGAAACAGAGTGCTAGAAGGTTCCCAGGAATCCACAAAGATGACTCCACCATAGATGATGGGCAATAGTCGAGAAGGTGCCTGAGCTGGTATACTCTGGTGATTGGATGGCTGAATACCCTAACTGTCATCATAGAACCATCATCCATTGACTGATGGAAGCAGATGCAGCGGTCCATGGCTGGGTCCCAGCCAGGCAGAGCTCCAGGAGTCCAGCCGATGAGAGAGGAGGGATTCTATGAGCAAGGGATATCAAGACCATGACTGGAAAAAATACAGAGGCAACTAGCCAAAATAATGGAAACGCATGAACTGTGGACCAATAGCCGAGGAGCCCTCTTGGTACTGGACTAGGCCCTCTGGATAAGTGAGACAGTTGTTTAGCTTGAATTGTTTAGGGGGCCCCCAGGCAGTGGGATCGGGACCCATTCCTAGTGCATGAGCTGGCTTTTTGGAGCCTAGTGCCTATGGTGAGACACTTTGCGCAGCCTTGGTACAGAAAGGAGGGGCTTGGACCTGCCTCAACTGAATGTACCAGGCTCTGCTGACTCCCTATGGGAGACCTTGCCTTGGAGGAGGTGGGAACAGGAGGTGGAATGGGGGGGTGGGGGTGGGAGGAGGGAGGACAGGGGAATCTGCGGTTATTGTAAAGTGAATAGAAAAATCTCTTAATAAAAAAGTTACAATGAATTTGAATAAGGCAAACCAAAAGAAAGAAAGAGCCCAACAGAAGGCACATGAATCAGATCCTGTCATCCACACACTCAGGAGTTCCATGAAAATACAAAACTTAAAGTTATCATATATACAGAGGAGATCTGGAGCAGATCAGTCTCTCTGAGTTCATATGAACTTTGTTCAGTTGATTTAAAGGTCCTTGTTCTCTTGTTATCCTCAATCTCCTGTGTTTTTTACACTCTTTCCTGATCCTCTTCCACAGGGTTCCCTGAGCTATGAAGATTTGATGGAGACATCCCATTTAGAGCTGTGTGTTCTGAGGTCTCTCTTTTGGCATGTCTGGTTGTGTATTTGTTCCCATCTGCTTTGGGAGGAAAATTCTCTGATGGTGACTGAATAAGGTACTGACCTATTAACATATAATATTGTTAGGAGTCCTGTTATTGTTACTTTTTTGTCAGAACAATAATATTTGGTTTTTATCCTAGGTCTCTGAGGTATCTAATTTCTGATATTTGGTCAACACAAGATGTGTCATTTACTTGTTCTATCTCCTGGATTGGGTTTTAAGTCAAATTGTATGTTGGTTGGTTACTCCCACAAGCTTTATGCCACCATTCCCCTAGCATAGTTTTTTTCTCAGGCAGGAGGAATTGTAGATCAAAGGTTTTGTGGCCGAGTTGAAGTTTCTGTTTCTCTTTTGGGCACTTGTAGGATAACTTCCCTCACCAAAGACACTAAAACATGGGGGTGAAGGCTCTCTCTAGGTGCAAGCCAGACCTCCCCATATTCAATTAGTTATGTGGTATTGTCCTTGGCAATGGAGCCTTGCTGTCAGTTTGATGAGAGTAACCCCTTGACAGCAACACATGAGTTATTTGGGGATTTCCATGAGACTCCCATGGCCAGTGACTTAATTGAATACAAGCCTTGCCTGTTAGCAGGAGATAACCAGCTGACACTCCTTATACCCAAATCCATTACTAGCAGTTATCATTAGGACCATCTTCATAGATTCTAGGCAGTTTCCCCAGCACTAGGTTTCCACACCACCCCCCTAAATCCTACCAATTCCAGCTGCCTCTGCCTGCATTCTCCTTCCACCTCATTTCCCTGGCTATGTGACCTCACTGCTCCTGCCCACAAATATTCCCAGTCCTCCCATAAAATATGTTCTGTTCCTCCCCCTGTGGAAAATCCACATATCCACCTTAGACTTCTCCTCTTTATCTAATATCTCTGGGTCTGCAGATTGTAGCTTGGTTATCATACACTTAATGGCTAATATCCACTTACAAGTGAATCAATATCATATTTATCTTTCTGGGTCTGAGTTGCCTCACTCAGAATGATTGTTTTTCTAGTTCCATTCACTTGCCTGCAAAGTTCATGATGTCATTTTTCTTAACAGCTGAGTAATACTCCACTGTGTAAATGTACCACATTTTAAAATATTCATTCCTGTGTTAAGGTACTTCTAGGTTGTTTCTCATTTCTGGCTATTAAGAATAAAGCCACAATGAATATGATTGAGCAAGTGTTCTCGTGGAGCATTCTGTGGGTATATGCCGAAGTGGTACAGCTGTATGTTGAGGGAGATCAATTCCCAACATTCTGAAGAACCACTATATTGACTTTCATAGTGGCTGTACAAGTTTGCACTCCCACCATCAATGGAGGAGTGTTCCCCTTGCCAGCTTGAGCTGCCACTTGTTTTATTGATTTTAGCCATTCAGACAGCGGTAAGATGGAATCTCAAAGGAATTTTGATGTGTATTTCCCCGATGGCTAAGGATGTTGAACATTTCTTTAAGAGTTTCTCAGCTATTTCAGTTTCCTCTATTGTAGACAAGTTTCCAAATGGTCTTATTAAATAAAAAACATGGACCCAGAAATTTGAGTTAAAGCCTTACAGAGATGAGGGAAATATGGAAAGTTACCAGCTAACATCACCTCATCAACTCCTCAGCTTCCAAGGAGGGCAACTTCCTGTCTACCCAGGCTTCTACGCCTTGCTTTTCTGCCGTCTCATTGGCTCTTAACTTAGCTACCTTACTTCCTCTTCCTATACAGCTCGTTCACTCTCTGTCTGTCTGTACAGACCTCCAGTTCTCTGTGGTTGGTATGGGGATTAAAGTCATGTGTCACCACACTTGGCTCTGTTCCCTAGTGTGGCCTTGAACACACAGAGATCCTGCCTGCTAAGGGATTAAGGGTGTGTGCTGTCTGACTTCTTTTTTTACTTAAAATGTCTGGCCTTTTCCCTCTGATCTCCAGGCAAGCTTTATTTATTAGTGGACAAATAAAATATCACCACATTTCAGCAAAATAAAATATCACCACACTCTATTAAGAATTCTGTTTAGATCTGTATCTCATCTTTTATTTTGGTTATTTAGATGTTGAGTATTTTGAATACTATGGGATCTGGAGTTGGTAAAAAACAATCTTTTCTCATTCTATGGGCTTTTGCTTTGTCCTATATCTCATAGAAGTTTTTTGATTTCATCAGTTCCCATTTATTAATTTTTTATCTTACTGCCTGTGCTATTGGTGTTCAGTTTAGAAAGGCATCTACTGTGCCAATGCATTCAAGTCTATCCCTGCTTTCTCTTCTATCAGGCTCAGTGTATATGGTTTTACATTTATGTCTTTGATCCATTTGTAGCTAGTTTTTTTTTGATGGGTAATAAGTATGTGTCTATTTGCATTCTTCTTCATGCAGACATCCAGTATGACCACTACCATTTGTTGAAGTTGATGTCTTTTTTCCAGAATGTATTTCTGGATTCTTTATTAAAAGTCAGGTGTCCATATATGTGTGGATTTATGTCTGTGTCTTCAATTCAATTCCATTGATCAATGTGTCTGTTTTTATGCAAGTACCAAGGTGTTTTTATTACTATAGCTTTGTAGTACAACATGAAATCTGGAACAATGAGATTTCCAGAAGTTCTTTTATTGTTCAACATTGGTTTAGATATCCTGGTTCTTTTGTTTTTCCATATGAAACTGAGAATTGTCCTTTCAAGATCATTAAAGAATTGTATTGGTATTTTGATGGGAATTGCATTGAATCTGTAAATTGATTTTAATAGTATGACCATTTTTACAGGTGACCCTACTAATCCATGAGCATAGAACATCTTTTGATCTTCTGATATGTTCTTTGATTTCTTTCTTTAAAGGCTTGAACTTTTTATTGTAAAAGGATTTTACTTTCTTGGTTAGATATTTTATATTATTTGAGGCTCTTTATATCTTTTGAAGCTATTATGAAAGGTGTTGTTTCTCTGATTTCTCTCAGTCCATTTGACATTTATATGAGGATTACTAAGTTTTTTGAGTTAATCTTGTGTCCAGCCACTTCACAGAAAGTGTTTTCAGCTGTAGGATCACTGGTGAAATTTTTTTATCACTCATGTATACTATCAAATCATTTTTTAAAAAAGACACTTTGACTTCTTCTTCTCAAATTTGTATTCCCTTGATTACTTTCAGCTTTCTTATCAATCTAGTTAAAACTTCAAGTAAGATGCTGAGTAGATACGGAGAGGTGGACAATCTTGTCTTATTCCTGATTTTTGGGGGATTGCTTTGAGTTTTACTCCCCCTTTAATTTGATGTTGACTGTAGACTTGCTGAAAACTGCCTTCATTATGTTTAGGTATGTCCCTTGTATCCCTAATCTTACCAGGACTTTTTTTTCAGTGTGTAGGATTTTGCCAAAGGCCTTTTCTGCATCCGATGAAATGATCATGTATTGTTCTGTCTTTCAGTTTGTTTATATGGTAGATTATATTTATTGACTTTCATATGCTGAAGCATTCCTACATCTCTGGGATAAACCCTACTTGATCATGGTGAATGATCCTTATGATGTGTTTTTGGAATTCATATGAAAGGACTTTATTATGATAGTTTTGCAACTATGTTCATAAGAGAGATTGGTCTTTAATTCTCTTTCATCATTGAGTCATTTTGTGGTTTGAGTATCAGGGAAACTCCAGTTTCATAAAACATATTGGGCAATGTTCTTTCTGTTTCTGTTTTGTGGCATAATTTGAGGAGTATTGTCATAGTGTTCTTTGAAATTCTGGTATAATTCTGCTCTAAAAACCTTTTGACCATTGGCAATTTTTAGTCGGGAGACTTTTAATAATTGTCTCTGTTTCACTAAGGGATATAGATTTGTTTAAATTGCTTATCTGATCTTAATTTAAATTTGGTAAGTGGTACCTATTGAGAAAATTATCCATTTATCTTACATTTTCCAATTTTGTGAAGTAAAGATTTTAAAGTATTTTTTATGATTCTCTAAATTTCCTTGGTGTCTGCTTTTTATGTCCCTCTGTTTATTTATGATTTTGTTAGTTTGAATACTCTCTCTCCATCATTTAGTTAATTTGGATAAGGGTTTGTTGATCATGATGATTTTCTCAAAACACCAACTCTTTCTTTTGTTCATTGTTTTTTCTCTTTGTTTCTATTTTTTAAAATTTATTTCAGCCTTGACATTGATTTTTTTGTACCATCTACCCATATTGACTCTGATTCCTTTTTTTCCTCTAGAGTTTTCAGATTGCTGTTAAGTTGCTAATATGAAATTTCTCCATTTTTATGTTTTTACTTGGTGCTATGATCTTGCTACTTTTTATTATTTAATTTTTATTATTAAAAAATTTTGTATTCATTTTATATACCAACCACAGATTCCCCTCTCCTCCCTCCTTCGGCTCCCAGCCTTCCCCCAAACCACCTACCATTCCCACCTCCTCCAAGGCAAGATCTCCCATGGGGCATCAGCAGAGCCTGGTACATTCATTTGAGACAGGTCCAAGCCCCTCCCTTCTGCACCACAGCTGCTTTTGTAGGGCAAAGGACATGGTCAATAAGGTAAAATGACAGCCTAAAGAATGGGATAAGACCTTTACCAATCCCACATCTGACAGAGGGCAGCTGATCTCCAAAATATATAAATGATTTGAGCAACTAGACATCAAAATAAAAAAAAAACAATTCAATTAAAAAATAAGCTACAGAGCTAAACAGAGAATTCTCAACAGAAGAATCTCAAATGGCTGAAAGACATTTAAGGAATTGCTCAACATCCCTCATCAGCAGGGAAATACAAATCAAAACGACTCTTAGATACCATCTTATACCTTTCAGAATGATCTTGCCTCTTAAAAGCACTTTCATCGTGTCCCATAAGTTTGAGAATGCTGTGTATTTATTTTCATTTAATTTTTAAAAATGTTAGATGTCTTTTTAAATTTCTGTCTAAACCCATTTTCATTCAGTAGAGAATTTTTCAGTTTTCATGAGTGTTAAAATTTTTTGTTTATCCTGTTTTGGTTGATATGCAGCTTTAATCCAGTGTGGTCTAATAGGATGTGGGACATTATTTCAACTTTTTTTTCTGTTCAGAATTACTTTGTGTCCTAGTATGTGATCAACTTTTGAGAAAATCTGTTGAGTTGCAGAGAAGAAGATATATTCTTCCGTGTTTTGGTGAAATGTTAATTACCTATTAGGTCTACTTGGTTTACAACATTTGTTAGCTCTAGAATTTCTGTTTGGTTTTTGTCTGGATGAACTGTCTATTGGTGAGAGTGGGGTATGGAAGTCTCCCACTATCAGTAGGTGAGGGTTAATCTGTGATTTAAATTAATTTTTCATTAACTTAAGGCTTCATTAATTTTTACTTCCATGATTAGTTTTGGTTGAAGTATGTTTTGTTAGCTACACCAGCTGGTTTCTTAGGTCTATTTGCTTGAAATCTTTTTTTTTTTTAACCATTTACCCTGAGGTGATGTCTATCATTGATGTTGAAATATGTTTTCTGTTCTCTTTATTGGGGATTGAGACCATTGATATTAAGAAGTACCTATGACCAATGATTACTGATTCCTACTATTTCCTTGTTGTTGGTATTGGTGGTGATGGTGATAGTGTTAATGGTGTGTGTGTGTGTGTGTGTGTGTGTGTGTGTGTGTGTGATCACATTTATTATTTTTTTATATTGCTAGTCTGAGATTATTTATTTCCTGCATTGTCATGGATGTGATTAACCACCTTTGGTTGGATTTTTCCTTCTAGCACCCTCTGTAGGGATGATTATACATTAAATATTGCTTAAATTCAGGTTTAAAAGAGAATATCTTGTTTTCTCCATCTATGGTAATTGAAAGTCTCACTGGGTGTAATATTCAGGGCTGGCATCTGTGATATCTTAGAGTTGGCTGCATATCTGTCCAGGCTTCTCTTGCTTTCAGAGTCTCTATTGAAAAGTGATGTATGATTCTAATAGGGCTACCTTTTTGTGCCTGTTTGTTTGTTTTGTTCCTGCAGCTTTTAATATTCTTTCTTCATTCTCTATGCTTAGTTTTTTTTTTTATTTTATGTGCCAAGGCAACTTTCGTCTCTGGGCCAATCTATCTGGTGTTCCATATGCATCTCATATATTTATGGGCACTTCTTTCTTTAGGTTAGGAATTTTTTTTCTATGATTTTGTTGAAAATATTTTCTCGGTCTTTGAGCTGGGACTCTTCTCCTCAGTACATTTTTATTATTCTTAGGTTTAGTCTTTTTAGAGTTTCCCAGATTTCCTACAAGTTTGTGCCTGGAATTTTTTAGATTTAACATTTTTTTTGACTGATGTATCCAATTCTTCTATGGTATCTTCAAGGCCTGAGATTCTCTCTTCCATCTCTTGTATTCTTTCGGTGAAGCTTGCCTCAGTAGTTTCTGTTTTTATTCATAAAAATTTCACTTCCAGAATTCCCTCAGTTTGTGTTTTCCTTATTGATCTTATATTCTTTTCCAGATATTTAACAATTTTGTTCATTTCCTTACTGTCTTATTTAGGATTTCTATTGCTGTGAAGAAACACCATAACTACTGTAACTCTTATAAAGAAAAACATTTAATTGAGGTGGCAGCTGACAGTTTCAGAGGTTTAGTCCAAGCCGGGCGTTGGTGGCGCACGCCTTTAATCCCAGCACTCGGGAGGCAGAGCCAGGCGGATCTCTGTGAGTTCGAGGCCAGCCTGGGCTACCAAGTGAGCTCCAGGAAAGGCGCAAAGCTACACAGAGAAACCCTGTCTCGAAAAACAAAAAAAAAAAAAACAAAAAAACAAAAAAACAAAAAAACAAAAACAAAAAAAACAAAAAAAACAAAAAAAAAAACCAGAGGTTTAGTCCATTGTAATCATAGTGGGGAGCATGGTGAGGTGCAGGAAGATATGGTGCTGGCTATATTTTGATTGAAGGCAATAGGAAGTGGACTCTGACTCTGGGTAGTGTCTTCAGCATAGGAAACCTCAAAGCCTCCCCCTACAGTGACATACATACTTGAATAAGTCCACACCTACTCTAACAAAGTCACATCTCCTAATAGTGCCACTCCCTATGAACTAATTACATTCAAACTACAACACTTATACTGTGTTTACCTGGATTTCTTTAGGGGATTCAGTCATTTCCTCACAATGTTCATTTGTATTTTCTGTATATTATTTTTATTATTACTATTTTTAATTTTATAATTTAATTTAATTTTACATATCATTCACAGATTCCCCTGTTCTCCCTCCCCCTACCCCGAGTCCCCCCCATGCCATCTCCCCAATCCATCCCCTATTCCCATCTCCTCCAGGGCAAGGACTCCTCTGGGGATTCAGCTCAGCCCGGTAGGTTCAGTTGAGGCAGGTCCAGTCCCCTCCTCCCCTAACCCAGGCTGAGCATAGTGACCAAGCATAGGCCTTAGGCTCCAAAAAAGCCAGCTCATGCACTAAGGACAGGTCCCAGTCTCACTGCCTGGGAGCCTCCCAAACAGTTCAAGCTAATTAACTGTCTCACTTATCCAGAGGGCCTGATCCAGTTGGGGGCTCCTCAGCTATTGGTTCATAGTTCATGTGTTTCCACTCGTTTGGGTATTTGTGCCTTTGCTTTTTCCAATCATGGTCTCAACAACTCTTGCTTGTACAATCCCTCCTCTTTCTCGCCGACAGGACTCCCAGAGCTCCACCTGGGGCCTGGCCATGGATCTCGGCATCTGTTTCCATCAGCCATTGGATGAGAGTTCTACCATGACAGTTAGTGTGTTTGGCCATCCAACAACCAGAGTAGGTCGGTTCTGGCACTCTCTCAACCATTGCCAGTAGTCTATTGTGGGAGTATCTTTGTGGATTTCTGTGGACCTCTCTAGCACTTTGCTTCTTCCTATTCCCATGTGGTCTTCATTTATCATGGTCTCTTATTTCTTGTTCTCCCTCTCTGTTCTGGATCCAGCTGGGATCTCCCGCTCCCCTAAGCAGTCTTTCCCTTGAACCTTGGCCTTCATTACCCCCACTCACGTCCAGGTTCTTCACGTAGATCTCATCCATTTCTCTGTCATTGGGCAATCCCTGTGTCTTTCTTAGGGTCCTATTTTCTAGGTAGCCTCCCTGGAGTTGTGAGTAGCAGTCTATTCACCTTTGTTTTACATCTAGTATCCTCATACAAGTGCATACCATGTTTGTCTTTCTGAGTCTGGGTTACCTCACTCAGGATGATTTTTTCTAGATCCATCCATTTGCCTGCAAACCTCATCATGTCATTGTTTTCCTCTGCTGAGCAGTACTCCATTTTGTATATGTACCACATTTTATTTATCCATTCTTCAGTTGAAGGGCATCTAGGTTGTTTCCAGGTCCTGGCTATTATAAACAATGCTGTTATGAACATAGCTGAGCATGTGCCCTTGTGGTATGATTGAGCATTCCTTGGGTATATGCCCAAGAGTGGTATAGCTGGATCTTGAAAGAGATTGATTTCCAATTTTCTAAGAAAGTATTGTATTGATTTCCAAAGTGGTTGTACAAGCTTGCATTCCCACCAACAGTGGAGGAGAGTTCCCCTTGCTTCACATCCTCTCCAGCATAAGCTGTCTTCAGTGTTTTTCATCTTAGCAATTCTGATGGCTGTAAGGTGGTATCTCAGAGTTGTATTGATTTGCATTTCCCTGATGATTAGAGATGTTGAGCAATTCCTTAAATGTCTTTCAGCCATTTGAGCTTCCTCTGTTGAGAATTCTCTGTTTAGCTCTATAACCCATTTCTTAATTGGACTGTTGGGCATTTTGATGTCTAATTTCTTGAGTTCTTTATATATTCTGGATATCAACCCTTTGTCAGATGTGGGATTCGTGAAGATCTTTTCCCATTCTGTAGGCTGTCACTTTGTCTTATGGACTGTGTCCTTTGCTTTATAAAAGCGTCTCAGTTTCAAGAGGCCCCATTTATTGATTGTTTCTCTCAATGTCTGTGCTACTGGTGTTATATTTAGGAAGTGATCTCCAGTGCCAATTCATTTAAGACTACTTCCTACTTTCTCTTCTATCAGGTTCAGAGTAACTGGATTTATGTTGAGGTCTTTGATCCATTTGTACTTTTTTTTGTGCACAGTGATAGATATGGATCTATTTGCAGCCTTCTATATGTTGACATCCAGTTATGCCAGCACCATTTGTTGAAGATGCCTTCTTTTTTCCATTGTATAGTTTTGGCTTCTTTGTCGAAAATCACATGTTCATAGGTGTGCATATTAATGTCAGGGACTTCACTTCCATTCCATTGGTCCACATGTCAGTTTTTATGCCAGTACCAAGCTGCTTTTATTACTGTAGCTCTATAGTAGAGCTTGAAGTCAGGAATCCTCCAGAGGTTGTTTTATTATACAGGATTCTTTTAGCTATCCTGGGTTTTTTGTTTTTCCATATGAAGTAGAGAATTATTCTTTCCAGGTCTGGGAAGAATTGTGTTGGGATTTTGATGGGGATTACATTGAATCTGTAGATTGCTTTTTACTATGCATTGCCATTTTTACTATGTTAATCCTGCCTATCCATGAGCATGGGAGATCTTTCCATTTTCTGACATCTTCTTCAATTTCTTTTTCAGGGACTTAAAGTTCTTGTCATACATGTCCTTCACTCAGTTGAGTTGCCCCAAGGTATTTTATATCATTTGTGGCTATTGTAAAGGGTGATGTATCTCTGATTTCCATCTCAGCCTGTTTGTCAATTGTGTATGGGAGGGCTACTTTTTTTTTTTTTTAGTTGATCTTGTATCCTGCTACATTGCTGAAGGTATTTATAAGCTGTATGAGTTCCTTGTTTGAATTTTTGGGGTCACTCATATATTCTATCATGTCATCTACAAATAGCGAAAGCTTGACTTCTTCCTTTCCATTTTATATCCCCTTGATCTCCTTATGTTGTCTTATTGCTCTGGCTAGAACTTCAAGTACTATGTTGAATAAGTATGCGGAGAGTGGACAGCCTTGCCTTATTCCTGATTTTACTGGAATGGCTTTGAGTTTCTCTCCATTTAATTTGATGTTGGCTGTTGGCTTGCTATAAATTGAATTTATTATGTTAGGTATGTTCCCTGTATTCCTGATCTCTCCAAGACTTTTATCATGAAGGGGTGTTGGGTTATGTTAAATGCTTTTTCTGCATCTAGTGAGATGATCATGTGCTTTTTTTCTTTGAGTTTGTTTATATGATGTATTACATTGACAGACTTTCGAATGTTGGACCACCCTTGCATCTCTGGGATGAAGCCTACTTAGTCATGGTGGATAATTGTTTTGATGTGTTCTTGGAGTCGGTTTGCCAGTGTTTTATTGAGTATTTTCATCAATGTTCATGAGGGAGATTGATCTGTAGATCTCTTTCTTTGTTGCATCTTTGTTAGGCTTAGGAATCAGGGTAATTGTTGCTTCATAGAAGGAGTTTGGTAATGTTCCTTCTGTTTCTATTGTGTGGAACAGTTTAGAGAGTATTGGTATTAACTCTTCTTTGAAGATCTGGTAGAATTCTGCACTAAAACCATCTGGTCCCGGTCTTTTTTTGGTTGGAAGACTTTTAATGACTGTTTCTATTTCTTTAGGGGTTATTGGACTATTTAAATAGTTTATCTGATCTTGATTTAACTTAGGTATGTGGTATCTATCCAGAAAATTATCCGTTTCTTTTAGATTTTCCAGTTTTGTGGAGTAGAGTTTTTTGAAGTATGACCTGATGATTTTCTGGATTTCCTCAGTGTTAGTTGTTATGTCCCCCTTTTCATTTCTGATTTTGTTAATTTGGATGCTCTCTCTCTGCCTTTCGGTAGTTTGGATAAAGGCTTGTCTATCTTGTTGATTTTTCCAAAGAACCAACTCTTTGTTTCATTAATTCTTTGTATTCTCTTTGTTTCTATTTTATTGATTTCAGCTCTCAATTTGATTATTTTCTGGCATCTATTCCTCCTGGGTGACTTTGCTTCTTCTTGTTCTAGAGCTTTCAGGTGTGTTGTTAAGTCACTAGTGTGAGATTTCTCCAACTTCCTTATGTGGGCATTTAGTGCTATGAATTTCCCTCTTAGCACTGCTTTCATAGTGTCCCATAAGTTTGTGTATGTGGTATATTCATTTTCATTGATCTCTAGGAAGTCTTTAATTTCTTTCTTTATTTCTTCCTTAACCCATTGGTGATTCAGTTGAGCATTATTCAGTTTCTATGAAATTGTAGGCTTTCTGTAGTATTTGTTTTTGTTGAAATCCAACTGTAAACCATGGTGTTATGATAGAACACAGGAGGTTATTCCAATTTTTTAAAAAAATCTGTTGAGATTTGCTTTGTGGCCAAGTATGTGGTCAATGTTAGAGAAGGTTTCGTGGGGTGCTGGGAAGAAGGTATATTCTTTTTTGTTAGGATGGAATGTTCTGTAGCTATCAATTAAGTCCATTTGAGTCATAACATCAGTTAAGTCCTTTATTTCTCTGTTAAGTTTCGATTTGGCAGATCTGTCCAGTGGTGAGAGTGGGGTGTTGAAGTCTCCTACTATTAATGTGTGGGGTTTTATATGTGATTTAAGCTTTAGTAATGTTTCTTTTACATATGTGGGTGCCCTTGTGTTTGGGGCATAAATGTTCAGAATTGAAATTTCATCTTGGTGGATCTTTCCTCTGACTAGTATGTAATGACCTTCTTGATCTCTTTTGATTGATTTTAGTTTGAAGTCTATTTTGCTGGATATTAGGATGGCTATACCTGCTTGCTTCTTAACACCATTTGATTGGAAAGACTTTTCCCAGCTTTTTATTCTTAGGTAGTGTGTATCTTTGAATTTGAGATGTGTTTCTTGTATGCAGCAGAAAGATGGGTCCTGCTATTGTATCTATTCTGTTAGCCTGTGTCTTTTTATAGGGGAATTATGTCCATTGATATTAAGGGATATTAATGATCAGTGATTGTTCATTCCTGTTATTTTTTGTTGGTAGTGTATGTATGTTTGCTTTTCTTCTTTGGGTTTTTCTGCTGTGGTGTTATCTATTGCCTGTGTTTTTGTTGGTGTATCTGATTTCCTTAGGTTGGCATTTTCCTTCTAGTGCTTTCTATAGGGATGGGTTTGTGGATAAGTATTGTTTAAATCTGGCTTTTTCAGTGAATGTCTTGTTCACTCCATCTATGATGACTGAAAATTTTGCTGGGTATATTAGTCTAGGCTGGCATCCATGATCTCTTAGTGTCTGTCCAGGTCCTTCTGGCTTTCAAAGTCTCCATTGAGAAAGCGGGTGTTATCCTGCTGGGTTAGCCTTTATAAGTCACTTGGCCTTTTTCCTTTGCTACTCTTAATATTCTTTCTTTATCCTGTATCTTTAGTTGTTTAATTATTATGTGTCGAGGGGACTATTTTTTGGGGTCTAGTCTGTTTGGTGTTCTATAGGCTTCTTGTATCTTCATACGCATTTCCTTCTTTAGGTTGGGAAAGTTTTCTTCTATGATCTTGTTGAATATATTTTCTGTGCCTTTGAGTTGGTATTCTTCTCCTTCCTCTATCCCTATTATTTTTAGGTTTGGTCTTTTCATCGTGTCCCAGATTTCTTGGACATTTTGTGTTATAATTTTTTTGGCATTGGTATTTTCTTTGACTGATGAATCCATTTCCTCTATTGTATCCTCTAAACCAAAGATCCTCTCTTCCATCTCTTGTATTCTGTTGTTTATTCTTGCATCTGTGTTTCCTGTTCGTTTCCTCAGATTTTCTGTTTCCAGCATTCCCTCTGTTTGTGTCTTCTTCATTGTTTCTATTTCCCTTTTCAGGTCTTGGACTCTTTCCCTCACCTGTTTCATTGCTTTTTCATGGTTTTCTTTAAGGGATTTATTTTTTCTGCTTTGTTTGTTTTTTCCTCTATTTTTTTATAGAGTTCTTCCCATTTTTTGTTTGACTTTTCATTTTCTTTATTGAATTCCTCCACTTTTTTGCTTATCTTTTCCTCAATTTCATTTTTGATTTTTTTCTTGAAAGGCTTCTAGCATCTTCATGATGCTCTTCTTAAGGTTGCTTTCTTCTGCTTCCTCCACCTTGTGATGTTCAAATGTTGCTGTTGGTGGAGGGCTAGGTTCTGGTGATGCTGTATTGCTCTTTATGTTGTTGTATGTACTTCTGCCTTGAATTCTGCTCATCTCCTCATGGATTTGTTCTTGGTCTTATCAGGGATCTTGGTCCAGTCAGAGCTGACAGATTTGGCATTTCAGAAAGGCTTTTTTGGTCCAATGAGAGGTGGTGGATTCTACTTCTCAGAAAGCCACTCTTGGTCTAATCAGGGCTGGCAGATTCCCTGTCTCCTGAGTTTACTCTTGGTCCAATGATGGCTCTTTGTCCAATGAGAGCTCTCTCTTTCTCTGATCTAGATAGGAGTACTCTGGGCTAGATGGGAGTTGTCTGGGTCAGATGGGAGCTCTCTGGGCCAGATGGGAGCTCTGGGCCTGATGGAAGCTCTGGGGGCTGGTCTCTAAGTCTCAGGAAGTGGCAGGGGGTCTTGAGAGGATGGGTGTGGGAGCAGGGCATATAAATTGCAGTATCCACTGGGTAGTTTTGGAAAAGGGGCCCCTTCCCACGGGAGCCCTCTTTTTCTGTATATCTTTATGGGTTATAGTGCTTTTATGGGACTCCTGATTATTGTGCCTTCTATTTTATTTTATTTTATTTTATTTTATTTTATTTTTATTTATTTATTTATTTTTTTTTTGGTTTTTCGAGACAAGGTTTCTCTGTATAGCTTTGCGCCTTTCCTGGAACTCACTTGGTAGACCAGGCTGGCCTCGAACTCACAGAGATTCGCCTGCCTCTGCCTCCCGAGTGCTGGGATTAAAGGTGTGCGCCACCACCGCCCGGCTTATTTTATTTTATTTTATTTTATTTTATTTTATTTTATTTTATTTTATTTTATTTTTCTTTCTGTTGTGTTGCCTTGTCTAGCCTTGATGTGATGTTTTTTGTTTTACCTTATTATATTATTTGTCATGTTATGCTGTTGTTCCTTAGGAGCCTATTCTTTTCTAATAAGAGAAAGACAGAATGTATCTGGATTAGAGGGGAGGTACTGGAGGAGTAAAGAGAGGGAAAACTGTAATCAGGATATAGTGAATGAGAAAGAATTTATTTTCAGTAAAAAAAAAAAAAAGAAAAATTCAAGCCTATTTAAAGTAGAAGCTTCAAAATCCAAAAAGAAATAGATTAGTTGAGTTTCATAATGTGTGGAATTCTGCACATCATAATCCTTTTTCCTAGTTATGTAATTTTGTATTTATTTTATTTTATTTTATTTTGTACATGCACAAATTATATTTTGATTCTATTCACCCTTCCATCATAGTTTGTTTTCCCCATTTCAATTCTGTTCCACTCTTTTTCTTCCCCATTACTTTCCTCTTCTGCTTTCATGTCTTCTTTGTGTGATATACTAAGTTTAATTAGAGTTGCTAGCATGAATAATGGTGGACGTTATTTACCATGGTGTGGACAACTTAACAGTGGTTGCATCACTAAATGAAATATTTCTCTTCCCTCTTCCCCCCAGCACTATGCTACTTCCAAAGGAAGCACTCTTTTGGGCTTCCTGTACTCTTCTCTGTCCACATGGAATTTCTTTAAATACTATTTATTTTACTTTATTAAGAAATTTTCTACTCACTCCACACACCACACACAGATATCATCTCCTCCCTCCTCCCACCCCCAGCCCTCTCCCAAGCCACCCCACATCCCCATATCCCCCTAATCGAGGTCTCCCATGGGGAGTCAGCAGAGCCCAGTTCACTGAGCCTAGGCAGGTCCAAGCCCCTTCCCACTGCACCAAGGCTGTACAAGGTGTCACACCACAGGCACCAGATTCTCAGAAGCCTGTCCATGCACCGGGGAGAAAGATCTCCATGTCTGGGTGCCCCCCAAACAATTCGAGCCAAACAACACTTTTCTGTGTCCAGAGGGCCTAGTCCTGTCCCATGGGGGCTCCACAGCCACCAGTCCACAGCTCATGGGCTTCCACTAGTGTGGTTTGTCATCTCTGCACATCCACTCATCATGATCTCGACATCCCTTGCCTGCAGTATCTCTCCTCTCTCTCATCAATTGGATTCCTGGAACTCACCCTGATGCCTGGCCATGGATCTCTGTATTTGCCTCCATCTGTCACTGGACAATGATGACAGCTAGGTTACTTGCTAGGCTGGTCACCAGAGTAGACTGGTCCAGGTACCCTCTGGACCACTGCCAGCAGACCAAGGTGGGGTCAACCTTGTGGATTCCTGAGAGCCTCCCCAGTACCCTGCCTCTTCCTATTCCCATGATGTCCTCATCTCTCATGGTATCTTCCTCCCTGCCCTCCCACTCTGCCCCTATTCCAGCTTGACCCTCCCATTTCCCTATGTTCTCATCCCCCACTCCTCGCCCTCTGCCATGCCCCACCCCTCAGTCCATTCATGTAGATCTCATCCACTTCTCCTTCATGGGGTCATCCACCACATGGAATTCTAACCTGACCCATCTAATGTAGGTCTTGTGTAGGTGACCACTGTTGCCTCTATGTCCTGCCTAGAAAACAGCATTCTATAGCACTTCTGAAGAATGCCTTTTATATTTTTGTATAGTATTGTAATATTTAATTATTAATTGTAAATTCTATCAAAACAGTTAATTCAAACAGATATTTTTTGTAAAATAA
Source organism: Peromyscus maniculatus bairdii (assembly GCF_049852395.1). Lineage (NCBI taxonomy): Eukaryota > Metazoa > Chordata > Mammalia > Rodentia > Cricetidae > Peromyscus > Peromyscus maniculatus. The sequence continues at coordinate 21,461,385 of NC_134865.1, forward strand.
TATTTATAGGTTGATAAATATTTTTTTTCTCTTCCTACTTTGGAATTCGTTGAATGTTGTGGAATATTATTTTAACTATGTAAAGACTTGTTACATTTGTTTATGCTGCAGAATATTATTTTAACTGTGTAAAGGTGTGTTATATTTGTTTATGCTGTATTTGTTTAACAATGTAAGGATGTGTGCTTAATTATGTAAAGATGTGTTGCATTTGTTTTACTTTGCCTGCCTAAGGCACCCCATTGATCTAATAAGGAGCTGAATGGTCAATAGTTAGACAGAGAGAGGATACATGGGGCTGGCAGACAGAGAGACTAAGTAAGAGGAGAACTCTAGGCTTGAGAGAGCAGAAGAATGAGAGAAGAAAGAGAAGAGAACAAGGGCCATGCCTGGGGCCAGAAGCAAAGGCAGACACCAGCTAGCAGGCATGAGAATCAGTGAGAGTAAGACATATAGAAAGAATGCAAGAAAAGGTAAAAAGCCCTGAGTCAAAGGGTAGATAAAGAGAAACAGGTTAATTTGACTTAAAAGAGCCAGCCAGAAACAAACCTAAGCTAGGCTGAGCATTCAAATCTAATAAGAAGTCCCAGTGTCATGATTTGAGAGCTGGTTGGTAGCCCAAAGTAAAAGCCTAGTACAGTTGAGAGATAGACCCAAAAGTCTGCTATAGAAAGGAGGGCATGGTTATGTGGTGATATTTTATTTGTGCTGAAATGTGGTGATACTTTATTTGTATGTTAATAAATAAAATTACCCAGAGATCAGAGGAAATAGCAAGCCATTCACACAAAAGTCAGGCAGAGGTAGCACATGCCCTTAATCCAATCACTTGGCTGGCAGGGTGTCTGTGTGTTCAAGGTCACACTGGGAACAGATCCAAGTGTGGTGACAAACTCCTTTAATCTCAGTACTGACCATAGAGACTTGGAGGTCTGTATAGACAAGCAGTGACAAGGAAGTGAGGTAGCTGGGCTAAGAGCCAATGAGGGGGCAGAACAGCAAGGCAATAAAGGTGCAAGTAGACAGGAAGTATCACTCTTTTTGGAAGCTACAGAGCTGGTGAGGTAATGTGGTTGGTGGCTCTCATTATTTCCCTGATTTCTAAGGTTTTCATCCCTATATTTGACTCCATGTTCTTTATTTAATAAGACCGCTTAGAAATTCGTCTACATGCTTAGATATACTATAGGAGACTTCTCATTGCTACCTCACATAATTCACCCTATTTACCTCTTATGGTCAGTTTCTACTTAGATATAAAGGAGACTGAAAAATTACTTTCCATCAGTTGATGATTCTGAATGCAGACAAATTTTCAAACGGCAAATTCTGTAACAGTTTTTAAAGATGTTCCAATAGACCCAGTACAAAGGAAGTTTTATAGGAACATTGAGCCTTAGGAGCTAGTCACTGTTGTAGATGTAACCAACCGTCTTATTAAATAAGAAACACAGAACCAATGTAAAAGAGAAAGCCAAGAGGTCAGAGCTCAGAACTAAAATCTTACCCTTCCTCCTTCGGTGCTCCTAGCTCCCAGAATGAGTCCTATTTCCTGTGTGTATGTCTTTAAAAAGTCTTTCTGTTCTGCCTTCTCATTGGTTGTAAACCCAAACACATGACTGCCTCATCACTGCCTGTAAGTATAGCCCTCTAGGTCTTAAAGGCATATGTCTCCAATGCTGGCTATATCCCTGAACACACAGAGATCTATGGGATTAAAGGTGTGTACCACCACTGCCACATTCTTTCTATGGCTCTAATAGCTCTGACCCCCAGTCAACTTTATTTATTAACATACAATTAAAATCACATTTCAGTACAAATAGAATACCACCATACACTGTCATTTTATTTATATGCTAAACAAGGGCCATTCAGATAGAGGATGAACTTTCTGTGTTTCCAAACCACCTCTTCACATTAAACCATGATCAGAAAAGGTTAATTATAAAGAAATTAAGAATAAAAGTAAATGCCATCTGTTACTAATGTGATTTCCAAAACCTTTAATCCGTGTACTCCATTAGATACCTAATTTGTTTTCCCTTTTAGTCTAACTTCTTTCATCACATTAAGTGACAATAATATGCAAGCAAAATGTACATCAGACAGATTTCAGTACTATACATTTATAACTTCATTTTATCTAAGAGGTTTCAGGTAGTAGATACAGTAGTGTAGTTATTAAGGTTCTTGGTAAGCAGAGTGTGGTGACATATGTCTGTAACCCCAGCACTAAGGACCCCAAAGAAAGAGGATAAACAGATTATGGCTATGCTGGTCTACATGTTGAATTCCATGCCACCAGAATTAAATAGCAAGACCTTGTTTCCAAAACAAGGAAATAAATGAGCAAAATAATAAATAAGGAAAAGCCCTACTTTAGGTGATTAAAATAGCATTAACTCTGTTCTATAAAGCATTGATTGCTATTATCATTACTACTTTTTGTATTATAATTATTATGCCACTCTAATTCCCATTGTTCAATTGACCTAAATAATACTCACTTTTGAGGCTGTTTTTTTCATGGTGAACAATCCTGTTTCTCTACTTGCCAAGACCCCCCTGTATTGTATATGGAGAATACTTGAATATTTTGAACCTTGGAAAGGTATTGCACACTAACATTTAGGTGGCCTGGAAGGAGCTCATGGAGGTACATCTTGGAAGAGGCCCTCTATCCTGAGTGTGGGTGTTTCCTGTTGTTAGTTTTGCTCCCGTGTGGCTCTCAAAGTATTTGTGAGGTTGTTAGTGGCACCTCAGTCCTCTCCATCTGTCATTTCAGGTTCAATCCCCTGTGATCATGTGTTTGGTTCTACCTCTCCCGTCCACTGGTAACTTACCTCTTTTTCTCCAAAGAGATTTTAGAGTAATGATTTAGTTATCTCTCTAACATCTTTCATCTGATTGTGAAAAACCTTAAAAAGTTCCTGTTGATGGAAGTGATATAATCATATTTTACTTAAAAATTAAAAAATGACTGTCCCACCATAAAAAGTTCTTGTCAAAAAACTAAAATGGATCAAATATTGATTATGTACCTTTAAAATTTCACAAAATAAAATAAATACTATTACCCTCATTGAAAGAAAAATAGCAGTAACACATGGACACTTGTTTTGCTAATACTGTGGTTCATGATGGGCAGTGTGGTGCCTCTCCAAGAGTCTATGCTCTCTCTTGCTGAAGAACCTTTATAGACACTGATTATTTTGTCTATTGCATGGCAATAGGCACTGGTACTGCAGTAGTGTCAATATGAATAGTATCTAATATGAGCTGACATATTGACATCCAAAGGTTTGCACACATTGAAAAGTGGAAGTAAATCCTATACCTTAAGACTTTTTCATATACAAAGTAGAATTACAAAATGCTACAAATGTTTGCAGTGGCCCAGTATTGATGCCCTTAATAGGTCAGTGTATCCTTTGATGCTGTTGAGAAATGTTGAAAAGGTGATAAAGTTCTGCAGTGAGGAGAGGGCATAACTTGCTTGCTAAGTAAGTGGTGAAGAGTTGCCTAGTAGACAGTAAAGTGTTTTACAATTTTTAATGCCCACTTAAGTGGATTTATGGATTGTGCTCTCATTCTAAATAAAATTATCCTTACAAAATGGGATAAGGTCATAAAAAGTTTCCTTAAAAGAAACTCAAGAGTGAGGATAATTTATTACCATTATTTCAAGCAGAAGGAAGTGACAGGCAAAGAGCACACTGACAGATCACCCATTATGAGTGTGAACTCTTTTCAGTCACATGACATAAAGACAATAGGACCCCATCTCAGCCAAAAAAATTAGAGGTTTTAAAGATGATTAAAATAGAATTTTACATATAATATTCTTTTTAAGGTTACAATTTGTCTTTTACCTTTTGTGTTTTAAGATGTGGGGAAAGTAGTGCCATTTAATTTGGAAAAAAAGGGAAGGTGTGAATATTCACATCTAACTAGCAGACTATTTTGTCTATGAGTGACACTGTTAGCTCATGTTTGGAATGAGGGTATGTGTTTATCACTTATTTTGTCCTCATTATACAATTTTGAAACAGTAAGTCTTATTTGGTGTGCAAAATTTGTGCTTTATTAAATATTTAATATTAACAGTAATACATACACATAATTTACACATAGACATTTTAGTGTACCAGCTAGCTTAGTGCATGATAGATGTTACTACTCCTTACTAAACATTTTTTGTTCAACTTAGACATTTTGTTACTAGAAAATACATTTTAATCCACTCCAGTATTCCTCTTCTTGGGGTCTCTTAGCACCTGGCACATTTTTTTCTATCATATTACTTACATAATATATTCATGAATTCTCTTTGTAGCTTTCTCTCCACTAAGAATGAAGATAGAAATAATTTCTTGTATTTTAATTTCTTGTGTCACACATACAAGGTGTTTGAGAATAAAGAATAAATGTCAGACAAAAGTAACTATAAACTAAATTGATATGACATACAAATGTGGGTGCAAATATTTACTCAGTGTATCCTGCCAATGTCAAGGCAGGTACTATCTTCATCTGTATGACTTACCAACATGTCTCTTTAGGGACCAGATTCTGAAATGATTTAGTAGTCACTATACGGAGTGCTGTTATTACTTACCTCTGTGGCTCCAGGGAAAGCATAAATTACCAAGATTTTTTGACCTGGTCATATAGAACAGTGATAGAGAGCTTAAGAAACAGCATGACACCCTGGGCTCAATACTCAGCAACATTCACACAAAATTAACTTTCCCATGGCTTAGAATTAGGACTAAGTCTACTCTGAACTCTTAACTATTGTCATCTTTCCTCTTCTTAGGCTGACCACAGTATGGCACCTGGTGGATAAGGAAGGAGAATATGAGACAGGAAAAGTCTTAGGAAGAAAGTAGTCTCTATTTCTTAAAAACTGCACTCATTACCACCACATTTAGTATACTATCCTCATATGGGATGTCAGTAGCAATCAGTGGAAGCCACAGGAATGGAAGCAAGCAAAGGGTTGTATCCTGACTAGATACTACAGAAAGCAAGGCCTAATGTAAATTCGGGGGGAGGTGTTGCACATTTTTTTAAATGGTCTTATAATAAAAAAACAAACCCAGAGCCAGATATTGGGGAAAATGCTGAAAGATGAGAGAAAACAAAGAAACAAGCCACTAGAGAGATTTCTCACCACTCCTGAATCCTCAGGTCAAAATGGAGGTGAGATCCCATCTCCACAAATCCTAAGACTGAAAGTCTCTGAGTCCTCAGCCAAAAGGGTTGCAGCTGAAAAGCTTTAATTCTTGTGTCCTCGTGCCTTATATACTTTTCTCCACCCAGCCATGTCACTTTCTTCCTGGTGCTAGGATTAAAGGTGTGTGTGCTTCCCAAATACTGATAGCAAAGGCATGAGATCTCAAGTGTTGGGATTAAAGGCATATGATTCTCTTCCTGGCTCTGTTTCTCTCCTAGAGTGAATCAATCTCATGTAGTCCAGGGTAGCTTTGAAGTCACAGAGATCCAGATGGATCTTTGCCTCCCGAGTGCTAGAATTAAAGGTATATACCACCACTGCTTGACCTCTATGTTAAATCTAGTGGCTTACTTTGTCCACTGATCCTTAGGCAAGCTTTATTTAATATACAATATATCACCACATTTCCCTATTTTTGTCTAAAATAATAGAAGGTTATAACTAATATAAGAAAAACTATATACAATAAGTATATACAATATATACAATCAAGAATTACATTTACAATGTCCAGTCCATTAACATTTGACATATTCAGAGAAAACACTCCATTGTTTATCCTATTTTAGTGAGTCCAAAGTGTAGTACCTAATTCACTTTCTATGCTAACATGTATTACAAAACCCAAACTATCTTTTGATGTCTTTCAAACTTGTACACTTTATACCTCTTTAGTGAGTTTTTTTTTTCTGAATTTGTTAACAAGAAAAACTATAACTAACTAATCTTCAACTCCCTCAGAGACCCGAGAAGGAAATAATATTAATTAAATTAACATTATTAATTTAATTAAATTAATATTAATTAATTAAATAATATTAACACTTCCAAAATATGTGAGAATTGACAGAAACATCTGGCTGCTTGAACAGCCATCCAAGGCTCCTCTGCAATGTTGGGGCATCCATATTTGGCTTACAGGCCTAGCATATCCTACAGACTCATCTGTGAAGCAGGATTTTCTAAAGAGCCTTCCCACCTTGTCTTGGCAAGGATCAGCAGTCCTTTCCTTTGTGTCCTGCTTGTCTCATTTGGACAGCCAACTGTCAACATTTGAGGAAAGGACACTTTCTTACTTTGCCACAAAGAAAGTAAATTCCATAAGTAGTTTTATCAATGCTCGTCATCTTTCCTGAAGCAGACATGCCTCATTGTCATAAAATAAAAAAGAATCTATGTTATTAAATATGGCATCTTAAATGCCACATTTTGTAGATCTCTGAAGTGTTTGACAATAACCTGTCTATCTAAAATATATCTCTGTTTGACCTTGAAAACATACTTGAAATGACTACAAGTTTGACTGTAACAGGTGACTACTACTAATTTGCATTTCTTTATATCCTAATTAGTTGGTAATAATAATTTTCAAGGACTAGCAATTTGTATTACATTGTTAAATGAGCTGTATAGGTACAAGACCTTGAATAAGGATAGAAATACATGAACAGTGTACTCTAACAAAATTAATCTCAAATTTGTATCAATATACAAAATTTGTATACAATATATAAAAATCCAAACCAATGTAAAATATTTAAAACTAGCAGTTGCTTTTTAAAAATAGATTCAATAATTTACCTTTTTATCTTATCATATCTACATTCTTTCCTTTTTTTCAGAGTAGATTCAATAATCTACCCTTTTATCCTATCATTTCTATATCTTTTTTTTTCAGAGTAGATTCAATAATCTACCTTTTATCTTACCAAATCTCTATCCCCTTTTTTTCTTTTCAAAATAATAACCATGAATCTAATCTCCTTTGTTTAGCTTGTTTCCTAAGCATTACCAATAACAACTTATAAGCAACCACCAAAACAGTGACAAACATCCATAACTCACTGAACGACCAAAAACTACCCACCCCACCTCTTGGGAATGTGGACATCATGTTCTTAAAATTACTTCCTGCTGTCTGGGGGTGAAGGCATCTTTAGGGGATCCTGAAAAACAAATTTTGGGTTAATTGTCTAGTCCTGGGAGAGTTAGCCATATCATTTGTCCAGTCTTTCCATAATGGGAAAGTGCAGGGCTTGTCTCGAGTCCTGGCTAGAGTAGTCTGTGAGACTGGATAATCTCAGCTAGCCATTTCAATACTGTCCTGAGCAGTTTGTAGTTCAAAGCCGATCTTAGGGTGGTGTTTGAAAGTTTAATGACATTATCATAGTCCATGTGGAATCATAATTGTGGAGTCCCATCATCTTTTTGGAGACTTCAGAGATTGTATTAGGTCAGATTCCTTTTTTTGGTAACTTTTCTGGGTAGTTCTCCCTTCATCTTTGGATGCTTATTTGTCCAAAGGTCTTTAAATTCCTCAACATGATTGTTTTTCTTTTCCTCGAATGACAAAAAAACCTTCCCCAACCCTAACTTTGGGGAGTTTACAAATCTAATCTTTATCAATTTTGATTCATGGTTTCTCCTGAATTTTTTGTTTTCCCGTCTATATCTTTTCTATCATCCAGAGCAGTATGGTTTTGCACCATTGGCATTAGGTTCCTTAATTGCTCTGGGGAGGAGTTTCTTCCATGATGACAGGAAATGACTGAATGGAATTTGACATGGAGGCATTCAGGCTCCTCAGGGTGTTTTCCAATGGCAAAGGCAAAGGATTACCTTGTCTGTCCCTTGTTGATTTATATTCCTTAGTCCAATGTCTGCCTTTGTTACACCTTCTGCATAATCCTGAAGAGAGGGGCATTCTGTTGAGAATATTCCTTGCAAAAACATTGTTTATAGGAATGCTCTGTTTACAGTTCCTTTTTAGGTGACCTTGTTTACTGCAACTGAAACATTTGACATTACTATTTTTCTTCAAACCTCTGGAAATCACCTTTCCTATGCAAGCATGATCATGATCATGAGATTCCATATTAACTGTATCTTGGATTTATTACTCCAAGATTGCTGATCCTGCCTTTAATGGCTTAATAACTCTTTTGCATTGTGCATCAGCATTTTAAAAAACCCAGAGATTCAATTATTATTTGTCTAGCTTCTGACTTTGGAATCATTCTATTTACTGCTGAAGTCAATTTTTGTAAGATATCAGTGAAGGTTTCTTTTGTGCCCTGTGTAACTTTAGTAAATGACTCAATTTTTTTTCCTACTTCTTTAATTCTGTCCCAAACATCCACGGCTGCCATGTGGCATAAAGCCAGGCTGTGGTCATCATATAAAGATTGTCTTTGTACATCAGCAAAATCACCTTCTCCAAGAAGTTGATCTTGGGATATTTTTACACCTCTAGCCCTACTGCATTGTTCAATGGTCTTAGCCTCATCCTTCTACCAGGTCCTTCATTGTAATTGGGGACCAGCCTCCAAAGCTGTTGTAACCAAATCTCTCCAGTCTTGAGAGATAATTCTATTACAAGGAGACCATGAATTTAACATCTTCTTCACAAAAGATGAATGGATGCCATATGAGACTATTGCTTTTTGGAATCACTGCAAATCTAAACATTTGCACAGGAGTCCAATCAGCTTATACACAGTCTTGGGAATATTTATTATTTGGCAGTTTCTGTAAGGTTACTGGACAAATTAAGGTTGGCTGTTTGAAAGCCTTGGGCTGTTTCTCTGAAACCTTATAATGCAGTGTTGAGATTGGTTCTCCTTTAAATTCCTCTGTCTGGGTCTGAATGTCTCTATGATCTGTTTTAATAAGTTTTTCTAAAACTTTTATCTTGATACTCACATTAATCAACCTTTTAATAATAAAACAGAAATGATCAAACAAATAATATTTATAATTGACATTATATAAATCCCATCTAAATTAATTATCTTCTCATTTAATTGTTCCATTTTTTTCAGACCATCTAACTTATAGTCAAACCGAGACCAAATTCATTCCATTGTAGAAATGTTTCCCATTTTTTAATGTAGGGAAAAAACTGTCTTTTTTTAAAAAAACTAATTCTCCCTTTTAAAAAATCCCAATGGACTCACCAAATCCACTGACAATGATGACTCTGATGATGTTGTGACAACAGCCTGAGGAGGGGGCCCAGAGAAAGCCACAGGAAGAAAGTAGAGAGCCAGCTTTCTGAACTGGGAAAGGTGCAAAAGTGGCTAACTCCTGTGGTTTTTGGAGCTCAAAAGCCTATGGAGTTTTCTGCAGAGAAGCTGCAACAAAAACTTAGGCAGCAGGACAGGGACTCTGGCCCAGGAGGGGTGGACATTCCAGCTGCATGTAGCTCTGGCCTGAGCCACAGGCAAGTGGTTTGTTCATGAGTTCATGCCCCCAAAGTTGGACACCAGATGTTCCATGATTTTTAAATGGTCTTATAATAAAAAAAAAACACACCAAGAGATAGATATTGGCATAAGTGCTGAAAGATCAGAGAGACAAAGGAAAAAGCCACAGCTACTTCTCACCCCACCAACTCCACAAATCCTCTCACTGAATGTCTCTGAGTTCTTAGCTAAAAGCGGTCTAGCTGAAAAGCATTCCTCAGTAAAAAAAAAAAAAAAAAAAAAAAAAGGCTCTAGTTCCTGTCTCCTCACGTGTTATATACCTTTCTTTGCCCAGACATATCACTTCCTTCCTAGTGCTGGGATTAAAGGCATGTTACTCCTTCCCTAGCTCTGTTTCTCTCCTAGACTGAATCAATCTCATGTAGGGCAGGGTGGCTTTGAACTCACAGAGATCCAGATGGATCTCTGCCTCCTGAGTGCTAGGATTAAAGGTGTGTGCCACCACTGCCTGACCTCTATGTTTAATCTAGTGACTTGCTCTGTCCTCTGATTCTCAGGCAAGCTTTATTTGATACAAAATATATCATCACACTTAAGCATCTTCAGAAAATCATTGTTGTTCTAACTTAGAACAAGGTCAAGTCAGTGAAATTTAAGGGAATAGTATGTTTGAAAGGTAGGAAGGAGGTAGAAAGTAAGGCTGTGAGTAATGGACCATCTCATGCTCCTGGCTTAGACAATGCATGATTATTGATGACTTCATCAAGGAAGAAATCAACATTAGTCCACTGTGCATGAATGCTGTGTGATCTGTGATATGTGATATGCTGTGTGAATATATGTTCCTCTGATTGGTTGAAAAATAAAGCCATTTTATTTGGCTTGCCTATGGCAAGTCAGGTTATGGCTAGGTGGAAAATTGAAGAGAGAGACAGGAAGAACGGCGAGGGGAGAGACCAACACCATGAGGAGAAGCAAGACATGAAATTACCATTAAGTTAGAGCCACATGGCAACTCATAGATTAACAAAAATGGACCAAGTTATAAGAGCTAGCTAGCAAGAAGCCTGCTATAGGCCATGTAATTGGTAATTAATATTAAGCCTCTGAATGATTACTTTATAAGTGGCTGTGGGACTTTGGAGCCAGGTGACACCAGAGAAACCTTCTGGCTACATTTAGCTGCCCAACATGTTGTCTCAACTTTCCACCTAAAACTTGAGAGAACTTGAAAATAAATTCTAAAGTTGAGCTAAGAACAGCTTTCTACTTCATGTCTCACGTGGGCCGAGATATAGAGATGCCAAGGTACAGAGACACCGTGGCATGTGGACTTGAGTTACAGTATGGTGGATTCAAGGCATGTAGGCTTGAGTGCAGCATGGTGGAGTGCTGCCACAGTATACAGAGTTGTCTCCAAGCCATGCAGCACACTGCATGTTGGATAAGCTTTTATTCATACAGACAAAAAGGTTTATGGGCCATTTGCATGCTCTCTGATAGCAACATGGAGCCCAGAGTTAGCAGGGTAAGCATGACTCTCCTGGGTACCCCCACCATGTTGAAAAGCTGAGGTGAGCAAAGTCAATAGCCAAGGCTGCTGGTCCTAGCCATGCACCTTGGACCTGCTTTTACTAAATGTACCTTCCCATAGGAGGCTTTACCTTCTTGTAGGAGGGAATGGAGGTTGGGTTGGGACGGGGAGGCTGGAGAGGCAGGATGAGGGAAGACGAGGATCATTGAATGGTATGTAAAATAAATTTAAAAATTTCTTAATAAAAAAATCTCTCCTGGTCAGAGAAGGATTATAGATGCACAATGAGACAGATTCAGATAGTATAAATCTCTAAACTGTTTACAATGTGTGTAAAAATGTATGTAGGCTTGGAAGAGAGAGGAAAAGGAGGATAGGCAGTTATATAAAGAAATAGATAGTTTTAAAAAATAAAGTCTGCTGTGGATATCACTCTATATAAATAAAACACTGATTGGCCAGTGACCAGGCAGGAAGTATAGGCAGGACAAGGAGAGAGGAGAATTGGGGGAACAGAAAGAAGGAGGAGGAGACACTGCCAGCCATGGCCAGGACAAGCAGCATGCAAAGATGTGGGAAAGCCACGAGCTATGTGGCAAGGTGTAGATTTATAGAAATGGGTTAATTTAAGATATAAGAACAGTTAGCAAGAAGCCTGCCACAGCCATACAGTTTATAAGTAATATAAGCATCTGAGTGATTATTTTATACATGGGTTGTGGGACTGCTGGGCTTGGTGGAACCTGGAGAGAAGCTCTCCAAAAACTAAAGTCTTTAAAGAGACAATAAGAATAATATAACAAGTTTAGCCACATAAATATGGAAATCACACACAGTCTGGATTATATTGTCTTTGGGATTTGTAACTGCAGAAAGACATTTGATTGTAAAGGCTACTGAGTATATATATATCAGGTATCTTGACTTCAAAATTTATGTCTAAGGATATGTTGCTTTGCAAAAGATGTTCTACTTTTGTTTCCACAGAAGATGAGAAACTGTGGATTACTTCTAGGCTAATATGGTTTGATCAGCCAAGATTGAATTATAATTCTCAATTTTCTCAGGATCTTCATAAGACTACCAGCACCCTTGACCAGCATGTAGTAGTATGAAAAACTATGCCCAAATTCCCAAAATATTGTTTATAAATGTTTACTTTTATTTGAAGAGGGTTGATTGTAAATGCAACCTCTTTCTAATGGATAAAAGGATATGATATAGATATGATAAGATGAAAGGGTAGATCATTGAATCTACTTTTAAAGAGCAACAACTTGTTTGAAGTGTTTTATATTGCTATAGATTTTGGTTTATTGATACAAATTTAAAGTTAATTTTGTTATACTGGATGCATATTTTACCTTTGGGGCCAGGCAAGACTGGAGAAACATTCCAGCTGCACATGTAAGCCACACCTTCATTTATTTTTCTAATTAATTTTGTTCTTTTACACTTACACATATCTATAAAATACATTCTATTTATCTCCCTTTCCTGTGAGCCTTCCATATAGATTATTTATTTGTTTTGTGAGCGACTGAGTTTAGTAGAGTGTCTGTGTAACCATGGGTTTAGAATTACTGATTGTAACTTTGAGATCACCAGTGGGTACACAACTCAAGTCAACAACTCCCTTTCTCCCAGAATCTTCTAGCAGTTCTCAGAAGATTAGCAGGAAGAGTATGGTGGTTTGAATGAAAATGGACCCAAGTATTTATATATTTGATAACATGGTTCCCAGTTAGTGGAACTATTTGAAAAGGACTAGGAGGCATAGCCTTTTTGCAGGAGTCACTGGTGATGGAATTTGAGACTCAAAAGTTCATGCCATTCCCATGTAATTTTTTCTGCCTCATGCTTGTTAATCTGGATGTGAGCCTTCTACTAGTGTAATAACACCATGCTGCCTGCTGCCATACTCTGCCATGATTATCATGGACTCTAACTCACTGTAACTGTAAGCCCTCAATAAAACCCATTATTCTATAAGTTGCTTTGCTTATGGTGTCTAATCACAGCAAGAATTATAAGGCCACATGGGCCCCTCATCCATCTAAAGCTTATTGATGACAGGACCAGTCTTGTTCAGGGCCAGTTCAGGTAACAGAAGCTACTGTGAGTTCAAGATTTGAGTGGTATGCTATACACAAAGATATCATTCTGTAGCCCTTCTCTCTATCTTATGGCAATTCTTTTATTCCCTTTTTTGTGATATTCCCAGAACCTTAGAATGGGTTGTATAAATATCTTATTGGGTGCCCTTCCTATGGGATTTTGAGCTGGGGGGGGGGGACCCTGTTGTGTTGCTGTTTCATGAATTTATTTATACACTGGGACTTGTGTGGTGGTATAAGTATCTAAATGTCTTATTGGGGACATTTCCTATGGGATTGGTAATTTTGAGAGTAGTCCTGTCGTCTTGGTGTTTCATGTTTTTGATTCTTGTGTATATAGAATGAGGATTTAGTTGAGTTTTTCTCCTATTAAGTCATGCCATCCACCTTCTTTTACTGGAAGCATTTACAATGTTCAAGAGAGGACTTGAGGGTCATTTCTTTGTGAGAGTGTTATTCAGGATATCTTGTTCTATCCCTAGCTTTTCCTGAAAATCAGCTGTTGTTTACAATAACACTTAGTGTCTAAGGGTGAAGATGAACTTGACTCTTCTTCCTTGGCTACTTTCTGGTGTATATCTCCTCATCTGGGTGCCTAACTATGGCTCAGTTCTGGCCATATTCAAGTGAGGATTAAGTTGTATTGTTGAGGAATTGTTTTCTTTTGTGAGAGAGTTATTCAGGACAGCAAGCTTTGTCATTAGTTTCCCTGTTCCCATGCTAATATAGTTCTTACAGTAAACTACATTTCCCTCGGCATTTCCAGGTATATATGTGTGTGCGATGTAGGTCTGTGTGTGTGGGTTTGTGCATGTGCACATGAGTGTGCATGCATGTGAAAGCTCAAGATTGATATCAGAAATTATCTACTAACACTTATTGTTCATCTACATAATAAATGAAATGGAGTATCTTGAATCCAGAACTTGTTGATGTGGCTAATCTCTCTAGCCAGTTTGCTCTGGGAATCTCTGGATGGAATTATAGGTGGGCTGCTATGTCTTCCCATCATTTACTTGAGTTCTGTTGATCCAAAATTTGGACCTTATGCCTGTATTAAAAATGTGTTAACCTGAATAAAACTAGAAAATATCCTGAGTGAAATAACCCAGACTCAGAAGGACAAACATGATATGTACCCACTCATAAGTGGATACTAGATATAAAGCAAAGGGTAATCAGGCAACAACTCCCAACTCCAGAGAAGCTAACTAACAGGGAAGGTCCCAAGAGGGACAAATGGACCACCCTATGAAGGGGAAATAGATGAGATCTCCATGAGTAAACTGGGGAGGAGGGGTGGGCAATGGAGGGTAGGGGATAGGGGATGAGAACATAAGGGAATGGAATGTTGAGCTGGAACAAGGAGGGAGGGGGAAAGCAATTAAAGAGATACCATGATAGAGAGAGAGAGAGATCATGGGAATACAGAAAAAACCCAGTGCTAGGGAAGTTGCCAGGAATTCCCAAAGATGACCCCAGCCTGGACTACTAGCAATAGTGGAGAGGGACCTTAACTGAACCAGCTTACCCCAGTGACCAGATCAGTGAATACCCTAACTGTCATCACAGAGATTTTCTCCAGTAACTGATGAAAGCAGATACAGGGGATCTACAGCCAAACATTAGACAGAGCTCCTGGAGTCCAGTCAAAGAGAGAGAAGAGGGATTTGATGAGCAAGTGCATCAGGATCATGATGGGGAAACATGCAGGGACAACCAAACTAAACTAAAAGGAACTCATGAAAGTTGGATCTATGGCTGTGGAGCCTACATGGGACTGGACTAGGCCCTTTGCATGGTGAAACAGTTGTGTAGCTTGATCTGCTTGGGAGGCCCTGTTGCTGGAGGGCTTCTCTCCAGGTTCCACCAAGCCCCACAGTCACACAATCCACGTATAAAATAATCACTCAGACCCTTATATCACTTATAAACTATATGTCCGTGGCAGGCTTCTTGTTAACTGTTTTTATATCTTAAATTAACCCATTTCTATAAATCTATACCTTGTCACGTGGCTGGTGGCTTACCGACGTCTTTACATGTTGCTTGTCCTGGCAGTGGCTGCAGTATCTCTCTCCCTTCTTCCTGTTTCCCCAATTCTCCTCTCTCTTTGTCCTGCCTATACTTCCTGCCTGGTCACTGGCCATCAGTGTTTTATTTATATAGAGTGGTATATCCACAGCAAGGCCCCCTGGTGGTAGGATCAGAATCCATCTCTGGTGTATGAGTGGGCTTTGTGGAGCCCACTACCTATGATGGGACACCTTTTGCAGCCTTGAGGCAAGGGGAAGGGTTTAGGCTTGCCTGTACTGGATGTGCCTCCCCAAGACACATCCCCTTGCCTTTTTGTGGGTGGAAGTGAGGGATGGGTTGGGAGGGGGAGGCTGGGGGGCGGGAGCAGGGAAGAGGGGAATCTTTGATTGGTGTGTAAAATGAATGAAAAACATTTTTTAAGGAAAAAAAGAAAATGCATTAACTACTAAGCTGTTTCTGCAGACCATACTTGTTGTTACACCCAGAATGTACTTCTCATGTCCCGATAAGAATCATATCTTGTTTTCTAATTTGCATTATTAAAATATTTTATATTGAGTCATAAAATTTTGGTCTTCTCACCTAGTTCTCCTAACTGCTCTAAATATGGATCGCGTGTCCCATTTACTTGCCCACACTATGTCTTGCACTTTCAGTGATGTCAGACATCATTTTCTGCTTCTTTGTCAGAATCTCAAACTATATCAAGGCTATGACAACTTTTGTCTTGTAACTTTCTCTTAGTTACTGATGAATGTCTTTCTGTATAGTGGGTCGTCTGCAAACACTTCATAGTGAATGTTGAAAGTTGAATAATGTGTATGGTATATTTAACAAGCAGAGGAAATTATGGAGCATTAATATGCATAATAACTAACTCAAATTAAATGAAGAATTTGAATATTATCAATGTATGTACTTAGTCTTGATGACTGTGCCACATTGGAAACTTGCTTTTAGCCATCTGGAGTATTTTGATAATTATATAAAATAATTTGTTAATATGAGTGGCAGCTGAAATTGTAGTCGTTTTATTTTTTCTAACATATCACCAAATATGGAGATCTGGGAAGGCCTGGATTTCTGAAAGCTTGATTAATGTAAGCTCATCTTCTAATTTTATTTATTCAGGAGTATTTTACTACTATAAAACAGTTTTTCCTATTTCATCATCTTTTTTATCTATCAAGGATAGTTATCCACAGTAAGATAATTATCACTTGCTATAATTTTCATAGAACTTCATAACACCTACTTCCCTTGAGATCACTTTGGGTTCTTCTGGTACTTTTAAAATGCTTTAAAAAATCCATCCTACAGATGACCACAAGTTGTCCTTTCTGCCATGTATTGTGATTATAGCAGCATCCTTATGATGCTAAAATGTTCAGTGAATTTCGATCATAACCTATGGAATGGTTTCAAAACATAACGTAGAAGAATGTTTCCCAAGCAATTGAATCTCCATTATATATCACTTGTGTGGTCATATGAATGGGTGCTTCGAAGGAGTTCTCCCCACAAGAAACAAGAAACATATACTACTTTTATAAACACTGAGAAATGGTAAAAATTCAGTTGACAAGTAGTACTTGAAGAGGTAGGTACTACAAGGCAGGTAGATTGGAGGAAGAGTTATGATGCACAAAACTGTGAGAATGGATAAAGGGGATGATAAGTTTAAAAACTGGTCCTGTTTTCATTGTGACACTCTTATTCTTTATTATTTTCTCAAAAAGAATGAATATCTACATTGAACTGAGTGATATGGTGGGTATGGATGGTGGCTCTCAGACCCAAAAGTGCATATTGAGGTCCTATTCTCAAAATCAACAGTTTACAGTCACTCAGAAAATCCCAACATTTCTGCCTTTTATCTTCCCATCAATTTTTATTAAGCGAAATAATTGTTCCCTCTTGTGACACACACACACACAAAACTATAGTCTATATATTCTATATATTTTCAGTTGCATTGGAAGAAAATATGACCATTTCCCCTAATAGTTTCAGAATTATTCTGGTTCCACATATAACGCTACCATTAAGATAGCCTGCGCCATGTAGTAATCCAACACTGAATCCAGCTGAAGCTCGTTTTTCTCACCAGCTGGAGAATTTGCAGATAAAAGAAAGAAAGAGAACTAAAGTTTTTTTTCCCCTTGTTCTTACTTTTCTTCTCCCATTTTGTGGAGCTTCCCAGCCCTTCTGAAAGAGCAGTGGACACACCGGAAAGGGAGAGAGAAGGAAACTCCTAGACAAAGCATGGCTGAGATTTTTTGAGTCTCCACTCTGCTTCTTTGACGAGTTTGTCGTTGTCAGGCTCTTCACTTTCCTGTTTCGCTGACTTTCCTCAGATGTGTGGTTTGCTTTGGCTTTAGATCTTGCAAATAATGTAGTTTAATGGTTCTCTCAGCAAAGTTGAGTCCTTTTGCTTCTTGTCCACCAAATAGGACTAAATTCTTTGCAGCGCTTTTCTTCTCAAGGCATATTCCACTCTCCTATTCTGTCAATGTGGTTTGGTTTTTGCCTTGTTTCGATGTAGTACAATGTGCTGACAATGACATGATTTGAATTCTTCCACCATGTAAAGAAGACCAAGGTGAGAGAGTCTGACATGATCACCCCAATGTTCCTAGTCACGTTGACTGATGTTCCAAAAATATTAGTGAGGATCGATTGTGCTAGCTTGCTGCCTGGGGACCAAGCAAGTGCTCAAGGTAGTTAGAAATCAGACTATCTGGAGAACTGCTCACTCAATCCACAGTGTGTTGAGACAAATAGGTAATATTTTTAAGCCATTATTTGGGGTCTTTACACAGCAACAGAGTATTGATATGCCAAGCCATCTGATTTTGTTTGCTAGATCCAAAAATAATCTCATAACATTGTGTGTGCATGAGAACTATTCATAAATTTTCTGTTGTCTCCCAAACTTTGGGAATTCAGGTTCATTTATATGAAACTTCCACATCAGTTTACCATCTCCATTATGATTCCCCAGGCAAATCCAAGCATTCATTCATCATCTTCTAAGATGAAGGTACATATGGACCTCCAGAACTCCAGAGTGTCTTGTTGAAACTTCTCTGACTGGATTTTAGGCAATTTGTTCCACAGGCTCTTTCGCTTCTTTTCAAACAAATATTCTTTTTCACATTTTCTTTCTTCCTCATATTGATAAAACATGTAATATTATATATGTGGCTTTGAGCTACTGGTCTTCAGTTACTTATCTACAATTGTGAGCTCTAACAATCTCTTAATCCATCAACAGTACAGCACATATGTGTGTATAAAACACACATGTATGTATACTATATCAGTATATATACATGTAATTATTTTGCATCAAAGCCTAATATTTATAACTTCCATTTTGTCTTTCTTATTGGGAACATACAAAACCTTTACAGCAAGAAATCTCAACAATATAGTATTGACAAAGTTGTTATCTAATATACATTATCTTTCTAAATTAAAACAAGGAATTACTAAATACATCTTTTCTCAAAGATTTCAGGAAAAAGGTTATGCAGTTTCACAAAAGTTCTTCCTTCTTTAAATATTTATATTTGGATTGAATATCTCATCTTGATGTCTGATATCTGTTATCTGTTATCATTGATTAAAATATCAATTTGAAGAGCTGTTATATAAAAATGACCACTTTTTGGGTTATGAAAGCTATAGTTACATTTATTACAGTGGAGCTTTAATGAATATGTCAGAATGAAAATTGGCCAGTGTTGCCAGGTGGCAGTGGTGCAAGCCTTTATTCATAGCACTCGGGAGGCAGAGGCAGGCGGATCTCTGTGAGTTCGAAACCAGCCTGGTCTACTGAGTGAGATCCGGGACAGGCACCAAAACCACACAGAGAGACTCTGTCTCAAAAAAAAGAAAAAGAAAAAGAAAAAAGAAAAAGAAAAGAAAAGAAAGAAAAAGAAAATTGGCCAGTGTCCTAGCCTTTCTATTGCTATGAAGAGACTCCATGACTATGGCAACTCTTTTTTTTTTTCACTTTTCTTTATTAAAAATTTTTCTACTCTCTCCACATACCACCACAGATACCATCTCCTCCCTCCTCCCACCCCAACCCTCCTTCCCAAGCCACACCACATCTCCACATCCCCCAAATCAAGGTCTCCCATGGGGAGTCAGCAGAGCTAGGCACACTGAGCCTAGGCAGGACCAAGTCTCTCCCCACTGCACCAAGCCTTCTCAAGCATCACACCACGGACACTGGGCTCCCCAAAGCCTGCCCAAACAGTTTGAGCCAAACAACCGTCTTCTGTATCCAAAGGGCCTAGTCCAGTCTCATGGGGGCTCCATAACCACTAGTCTACAGTTCATGGGCTTCCACTAGTGTGGCCGGTCATCTCTGCATGTCTTCCCATCATGATCTCAATGTCCCCCACCTGCAGAATCCCTGCTCTCTCTCATTGATTGGAATTTTGGCAACTCTTATAAAGGAAATCATTTAATTAGGGGTGGCTTACAGTTTTAGAGTTCTAGTCCATTGTCATCCATCATGACAGGACATGGCAATGTACAGGCAGAAATGGTACTGGAGAAGGAGCTGAGAGTTGATCTTGAGCCACAGGCAACAGGAAGTGACCTGAATGCCATACTGTGAGTAGCTTGAGAATAGGAGACCTCAAAGCCCATCCCCACAGTAACACATTTCCCATACTTCCTCCAACAAGACCACACCCACTCCAACAAAGCCACACCTCCTAACTGTGCCACTCCCCACTTTCTTTCAAACCATCAGTCAGTCTTAACAGATACCATGAAATCTCCACTTACTTTCTTTTTTTAAAAATTAATTAATTAATTTATTTTTTTAAATTACACTCATGATATTAATCATGTTTGTGGTATTCATAGATTACATTCCCAGTATTCATTGATATATATATATATATATATATATATATATATATATATATATATATATATAATTTTAAATGTCAAATGTCATTTCTTGAAGGGGGTAGGAGGTCTTAATTACAGGCTTACAGCACAATGGGAGGACCCTGGAGGGCAGAAGTTCGCTACTGATGTTTTATCATCTTGCATCTAAGCTGTTAACTCCCATTATTCAGGATACACAGACAAGGAACTTCCCTTAGGCATTCAGGAGGGTGGAACCTGGCAGGGAATTAGCATTGGGAGGATATCAAGGTCAAGGTCTGCAAGCAAGGCAACAGTTACCCAAAACAGGGGCCAGGGCCCTGCAGGTCCCCCTTTTATTAAAAAATGAGCTTCTGACTTGGGTTGCATGGGACGTCAGCAGATCACCTTACCCGTCATGGAGATGCCTGCCCAGGCTACACAGGTGCTCTATCTTAGGTTGGTGAGTGCCCCCCAGGTATTACCTGTCTTTGAATACTCATTATCATACCAGCTCAATCGTGTGTGAGCTGCATGGTTAATTGCTGCCAAAGATCTCAAAGTGGCACTGGGCTTGCAATCTGTGTGTTCAATACAGAAAAGACCAACAGAAGTCTTATCTCACCCATAGCCAGTAGGCTAAAGGCAACTGAGCCATTCCCTTCCTTATCGAGCCATACTGTACATTGGAGTTCTTGTAAGATAGTATCCCAAAAGCAACTGGAACTTGAGTTTATAATTTTATATGTTTATAAAATTTATAATTTTCCAAGCCAATCAAGATGTATATAACTACTGAATTAAATTTATCGTGCCCAATAGAATGAAAGATTAACTAACTGTAGTAGCTACTTTTGTTGCCAGGGTCTCCACTGTGCTAGCTGTAGTAAGCAATTATAAAATGGTAATCCCAGAGACAGTAGCAGCAGTGTGCACCATTGTTATAACAGCAACAGCGGCAGCAGCAATGTCAAATTCTCTTCTGGATTGTGTGGACATCCACTGGCGTGGATACAACTCCAGGAACACGAACCGCCAAGGCCCATTTTTCTTGATCCCAGCATGACTTTGGCCAGCAGCTCTTCTGGAGAATCCAATCTCATGGCTACAGTTCCTAGGCTTACATTAATGCTTGCCAAAGCTGGCCATATATTGGGCTTTCAATCTCCATTGGCATCAGAAGGGTAGATTTTTTCATGATGACCCATTAGGTCTCTGTCATGTTGGGCTTCTGCAGCAGCCACAGGGCACGTTCAGTGCTCAGGAATCCAAAGAGGAACCTCATTGTCCTGAGGAAAAACAAACCAAACTCCGGGGCCACACCAACACTAGATCGGGTCTCCTCCATGTGCTAGTAGAAAGATCCTTCCATAGCTCCAGAGGGTGATTTGCAACAGGAGCCCTCCAGTGCTTATCTGCATCAGATCCCCCAGCAGAATCCACTGATAAACTCCAGCAAAATCAACCGATAAAAAAATTTAAAATATATAAAACAAGGGAAAGAATAGAATGTGGAGAGGAATGATGAGTCCCTAGTTCTCCCTTTTTTTAACTTTAGTAAAATGTTTGTTTAATATTTAAATTTTTTCTATTTTTATTTATTTTTTGTTTAAAATTAAGTAATTTATTTATTTTTCTATTATCATCTTGATAGAGTATGTATTCTTATCTTAATAGTGAGATGTTTCATTGAGGCTTGCTCAGTAATTGAGTAAAACGGAAATTTATTATAAGCCACAGTCGTCCTAAGGACCTCCATGCTATATATATATATATATATATATATATATATATATATATATATATATATATATATAGCCTACATGGTTCTATGGGTTGTAGTCTGATTGTTCTTTATTTTATATCTAGAATCCACTTATGAGTGAGTACATACCATGACTGTCTTTCTGGGTTTGGGTTACCTCACTCAGGATGATTTTTTTCTAGTTCCATCCATTTGCCTGCAAATTTCATGCTTTCATTGTTTTTCTCTGCTGAGTAGTACTCCATTGTGTATATGTACCACATTTTTTTCATCCATTCTTCCGTTGACAGGCATCTAGATTGTTTCCAGGTTCTGGCTATTACAAATAGTGCTGCTATGAACATAGCTGAGCATGTATCTTTATGGTATGAATCAGCATTCCTTGGGTATATGCCCAAGAGTAGGATGGCTGGGTCTTGAGGTAGTTCGATTCCTAATTTTCTGAGAAATCACCATACTGATTTCCACAGTGGTTGTACAAGCTTTACATTCCCACCAACAGTGGAGGAGTGTTCCCTTTGCTCCATATCCTCTCCAACATTGACTGTCATTGGTGTTTTTGATCGTAGCCATTCTGACAGGTGTAAGGTAGCATCTCAGAGTCGTTTTGATTTGCATTTCTCTGATGATTAAGGATGTTGAGCATTTCTTTAAATGTCTTTCAGCCATTTGTGATTCTTGTTTTGTGAATTCTCTGTTTAGCTCTTTAGCCAATTTTTTAATTGGACTGTTTAGTATTTTGATGTCTAGTTTCTTGAGTTCTTTATATACTGTGGAGATCAATCCTCTGTCAGATGTGGGGTTGGTGAAGATCTTTTCCCATTGTGTTGGCTGTCTTTTTGTCTTATTGACTGTGTCTTTTGCCCTGCAAAAACTTCTCAATTTCAAGAGGTCCCATTTATTAATTGTTGTGCTCAGGGTCTGTGCTGTTGGTGTTTTATTTAGGAAATGGTCTCTGGCACCAATGCATTCGAGAGTGCTTCCTACTTTCTTTTCTATTAAGTTTAGTGTAACTGGATTTATGTTCAGGTCTTTGATCCACTTGGACTTGAGTTTTGTGCATGGTGACAGATATGGATCTATTTGTAATCTTTTACATATTGACATCCAGTTATGCCAGCACCATTTGTTGAAGATACTTTCTTTTTTCCATTGTATAGTTTTGGCTCCTTTGTCAAAAACCAGGTGTTAATATGTGCATGGATTAATGTCAGGGTCTTCAATTCAATTCCATTGGTCTGTGTGTTGGTTTTTATACCAGTACCAAGCTGTTTTTATTGCTATAGCTCTATAGTAGAGTTTGAGGTCAGGGATGGTGATGCCTCCAAAGGTTGCTTTATCGTATAGGATTCTTTTAGCTATCCTGGGTCTTTTGTTTTTCCATATGAAGTTGAGTATTTTTCTTTCCAAGTCTGTGAAGAATTGTGTTGGGATTTTGATGGAGATTGCATTGAATCTGTAGATTGCTTTTGGTAAGATTGCCATTTTTACTATGTTAATCCTACCTATCCATGAGCATAGGAGATCCTTCCATTTTCTGATATCTTCTTCAATTTCTTTCTTTAGAGATTTAAAGTTCTTATCAAAAAGGTCCTTCACTTGTTTAGTGAGTGTTATCCCAAGGTGTTTTATATTATTTGTGGCTATTGTAAAGGGTGATGTTTCTCTGACTTCTTTTCTCAGCCCTTTTATCATTTGTGTATAGGAGGGCTACTGATTTTTTGAGTTGATCTTGTATCCTGCCACTTTACTGAAGGAGTTTATCAGCTGTAGGAGTTCCCTGGTAGAGTTTTTGGGGTCACTTATGTATACTATCATATCATCTGCAAATAGTGAAAGTTTGACTTCTTCCTTGCCAATTTGTATCCCTTTGATCTCCTTTTGTTGTCTTATTGCTCTAGTTAGAACTTCTAGTACTATATTGAATAAATATGGGGAGAGTGGACAGCCTTGTCTTGTTCCTGAATTTAGTAGTATCGCTTTGAGTTTCTCTCCATTTAATTTGATGTTTGCTGTTGGCTTGCTATAAATTGCCTTTATTATGTTTAGAAATGTTCCTTGTATTCCTAATCTTTCTAAGACCTTTATCATGAAGAGGTATTGGATTTTGTCAAAGGTTTTTTCAGCATCTAATGAGATGATCATGTGGTTTTTTTCTTTCAGTTTGTTAATATGGTGTATTACATTGACTGATTTTTGTATGTTGAACCATCCTTGCATCCCTGAGATGAATCTTACTTGGTTGTGATGGATAATTGTCTTGGATTGGGTTTGCCAATATTTTGTTGAGTATTTTTGCATCAATGTTCATGAGGAAGATTGGTCTGTAGTTCTATTTCTTTGTTGCATCTTTGTGTGATTTGTGTGTCAGGGTAATTGTAGCCTCATAAAAAGAGTTTGGTAGTGTTCCTTCTGTTTCTATTGTATGGAACACTTTGAAGAGTATTGGTATTAGTTCTTCTTTGAAAGTCTGGTAGAATTCTGCACTGAAACCATCTGGTCTTGGGCTTTTTTTGGTTAGGAGACTTTTGATGACTGTTTCTATTTCCTTAGGGGTTATTGGTCTATTTAAATGGTTTATCTGGTCTTGATTTAATTTTGGTATGTGGTATTTATCCAGAAAATTGTCCATTTCTTCCTGGTTTTCCATTTTTGTGGAGTACAGGTTTTTGAAGTATGATCTGATGATTCTCTGGATTTCCTCG
Organism: Peromyscus maniculatus bairdii; assembly: GCF_049852395.1. NCBI lineage: Eukaryota > Metazoa > Chordata > Mammalia > Rodentia > Cricetidae > Peromyscus > Peromyscus maniculatus. Next base: position 21,485,886 of record NC_134865.1, read on the forward strand.
TTGTCTGTTGTTTCTCTCCCTTTTCATTTCTGATTTTGTTAATTTGGGTGCTCTCTCTTTGCCTCTTGGTTAATTTGGCTAGGGGTTTGTCTATCTTGTTGATTTTTTCAAAGAACCAACTCTTTGTTTCATTGATTTTTTGTATCGTTCTCTTGTTTTTCATTGATTTCAGCCCTCAATTTGATTATTTCCTGGTGTCTATTTCTCCTGGGGGAGTTTGTTTCTTTTTGTTCTAGAGCTTTCCATTGTGCTGTTAATTCATTGGTATGGGATTGCTCCATCTTCTTTATGTGTGCATTTAGAGCTATGAATTTTCCTCTTAGCACTGCTTTCATAGTGTCCCATAAGTTTGGGTATGTTTTACTTTCATTTTCATTGAATTCTAGGAAATCTTTAATTTCTTTCTTTATTTCTTCATTGACCCATTGATGTTAGTTTGTGGGTTTTCTATAATTGTTGTTGTTGTTGAGGTCTAACTTTAAGGCATGGTGGTCTGATAAGATACAAGAGGTTATTCCAGTTTTTTTGTATCTGTTGAGATTTGTTTTGTGGCCAAGCATGTGGTCAATTTTTGAGAAGGTTCCATGGGGTGCTGAGAAGAAGGTATATTCCTTTGTGTTAGGATGGAATGTTCTGTAGATATCTATTAAGTCTATTTGAGACATAACATCTGTTAGGTCCTTTATTTCTTTGTTAAGTTTCAGTCTGGTAGATCTGTCTTTTGGTGAGAATGGTGTGTTTTTTAAATCTCCCACTACTAATGTGTGGGGTTTGATGTGAGTTTAAAACTTTAGTAGTGTTTCTTTTATGAATGTGGGTGCTTTTGTATTTGGAGCATAAATATTTAGAATCCAGACTTCATCTTGGTGGATTTTTCCTGTGATAAATATGAAATGTCTATCCTGATCTCTTTTGATTCATTTTAGTTTGAAGTCTATTTTATTAGATATTAGGATAGCTACACCAGCTTGTTTCTTAGGTCCATTTGCTTGGAAAGCCTTTTCCCAGCCCTTTACTCGGAGGTAGTGTCTGTCTTTGAAGTTAAGGTGTGTTTCTTGTATGCAGCAGATGGATGGGTCCTGTTTTCTTATCCATTCTGTTAGCCTTTGTCTTTTTATAGGTGAGTTGAGACCATTGATATTGATGGATATTAATGACCAGTGATTGTTAATTCCTGTTATTTTTTGTGGTTGGGTTGTGTTGTCCTTCTTTGGTGTATGCTGGTGTGGGATTATCTATTGCTTGATTTTTCATGTTTGTGTTTAGCTTCTTTGTGTTGGATTTTCCCTTCTAGTGCTTTCTGTAGGGCTGGGTTTGTGGACAGGTATTGATTAAATCTGGTTTTATCCTGGAATATTTTGTTTACTCCACCTATGGTGATTGAGAGGTTTGCTGGGTATAATAGTCTGGGTTGGCATCCGTGGTCTCTTAGTGTCTGCATAAGATTTGTCCATGATCTTCTAACTTTCATAGTCTCTATTGAGAAGTCTGGTGTTATTCTGATGAGTTTGCCTTTATATGTTACTTGGTCTTTTTCCTTTGCGGCTCTTAATATTTTTTTCTTTGTTCTGTGTGTTTAGTGTTTTGATTATTATGTGGTGAGGAGACTTTTTTTTTTTTTTTGATCCAGCCTATTCGGTGTTCTGTAAGCTTCTTGTATCTTCATAGGTATTTCTTTTTTTTTTTAGGTTAGGAAAGTTTTCTTCTAGATTTTGTTGAATATATTTTCTGTGCCTTTGAGTTGGTCTTCTTCTCCTTTTTCTATCCCTATTATTCTTAGGTTTGGTCTTTTCATGGTGTCCCAAATTTCTTGGACATTTTGTGTTATGACTTTTTTGTCTTTAGTGTTTTCTTTGACTGATGAATCTATTTTCTCTATTGTGTCTTCAGTGTCAGAGATTATCTGTTCCATCTCTTGCAATCAGTTGGTTATGCTTGTTTCTATAGTTCCTGTTTGTTTAGTCAGGATTTCTATTTCCAGCATTCCCTTAGTATGTGGTTTCTTTATTGTCTCAAATTCATTTTTCAGATCTTGGAATGTTTCTTTCATCTCTTTAATTGCTTTTTCTTGGCTTTCTTTGATTTCTTCCCATTTTTTGTTTGTTTTTTCTTCCATTTCTTTAAGGGAGTTTTTTTATTTCCTCTTTAATGGAGTTTTTCATTTCCTCTTTAAGGGAAGTTTTTATTTCCTCTTTAATGGAGTTTTTTATTTCCTCTTTAATGGAGTTTTTCATTTCCTCTTTAAGGGAATTTTTTATTTCTTCTTTAAGGGCTTCTAGCATCTTCTTAAAGTCAGTTTTAGGATTGATTTCTCCTGTTTCTTCTGTCTTGGTATGTTCAGGTCTTGCAGGTGTAGAATCACTAGGTTCTGATGTTGCCATATAGGTCTTTATGTTGTTGCCTGTATTTTTGCACTGGCGTCTACTCATCTCTTCCTCTGTTCGGTGAAGGTGGTACCTGTGTCTGAGAGTGCCTCTCTTGTTCTAATTTTTAGTCTTGGTTCACTAGGAGTTCTTAGTTAAATTGGTGATATTGGGCTGTTTCTTCAGGAGCAGCTGATCTCAGTCTGTGAAGTACATACTTATGATTCTGGTGATCTGGTTTGGTAGCTGGGCAGTGCCTTCTTCTGTGTTCCCAGGTTACGTTTTGTTCATTCATCAACTCCTCAGCTAATCTTGTTTCTTCAGACTTCAAACTGTAGGGATCTGAATCCTCTCCCGGATGGATTTCAGCTGAGCAGGGTAGTCTCACCAACACCTCCAAGTTGTTGGGTTTCACAGGATCAGCAGCTGGGCTCTGGGTTGGCCTCAGACGGAGTGTTCAGATTCATTCTGGTTCCATCCCACGGAGATAGCTTCTTCCCTGGGTGTTGGGGTTAAAGGCGTCCCTGTTCCAAGCTCTTGATTAAGAGCTTGTTTTCACTAGCTCTTCAGCTCTTCAGTGGGTAATAGCTCAGTTTCTGGTCTTTGTGTTTCAGCCGCTGCCTGCTGGGCCCGCCTGCCTCCACACTGGGCTTGTCTGCCTCTGCTGGGCCTGCCTGCCTTTGCCAGGCCTGTCTACCTCTGCTGGCCACTGCTGCGGGCCTACCTGCCTCTGCTTGTTGCCACTGCTGTGCCTGTCTGTCTCTGCCGGCCGCTGCCGCTGGGCCTACCTGTCTTTGCAGGCCGCCACCGGGCCTGTATCTCCACTTACTTTCTTAAAGAAGGTATCTCTTTACTAGAACAATAGACTGCCTTGTATCTCTTTTAGATTACAATTTGTCTCTTATACATCAGTAAAAAGTTTTCCTGGGCTATATGGGGAAGTTAGCTGAGAATAAATCTGATTGGATTCAAGTCCCTCTCCACCAGGGGAAACACATGTCTAGTGCTTTAAATCTGGGCAAGAATCTGTGGGTGGGGAGCTCACAGCCCCAAGGGTGAACTTAACTACTATCATTTTGCAAAGGGACATAGTCAAATGCCCTCTAATTCTATATCTATAGATTAGTGTAGAGACTACATCAAAGAAGTTTTTTTGTGCATTGGACGATGGTAAATGCAGAAACTGACAACTGGTCAAGTGTAGAGAATAGGTAACAAGTGGGACTTTTATATCATGCTCCTTCTCCAAGGTTCAGGGATCAACACAGAAGAGAAAGTGGAGACATAAGACCCGGAAATTAGGAAGGACACTGTCTTTTGGACATGAGAGGAATTCTGCACTCATGAGCTAATTGCAGCTCTGATTGACTTCATATGATCAAGTCAGTTAACATTTTTGCATGAAGTAGGAAAAAGTCATGAGGCCTGAACACTAACTGAAGAGATTTGGGCATCTGAGGGCTTCCAGGAAAGGGAATGCCAGTTTTCCTTAAGTGTGGCTTCTTGTAGGTTTGCTATGCTCTGGTGGATGGCCCTATACCCAGAAGTATATAGACAGCACTAACTGGAGCTGAATAAAGAAATGAAAACGAGGACAGGATGTTGAGAGTAGGAGGTGGGATGGATCTAAGGGGATTAAGGGGAGGACTTGAGGATGAATATAATTAAAAGACATTGTATGAACTTCTCAAAGAAGTAATAAAAATATTGTGAAATAATTTTTGGGCTGAATAGCCCTGCGTATACTGAAACACTGTTATTTCCAAGCTTGCCACAAGATGGAGACAAATAACTTCATTTAGCTTTCTGAAACCCTGGTTTACCACGCTGAACCGTGAAACATACTCTTGTGTATTGAATATTGATGCAACAGAGATGGATTACTTGGAGGTGGTTGGAGATCACTAACATGGATTCAGCCTGTATTCCTGCATGCAGAATTTCTATCTTCTTTGATGCTTGAAAAAAACAACTTCAGAATTCTTGATAACTGAAATAGAACCATGATTTATTCTTTCATTTCCTTTTCAAGATGCAACTGTAAGCATCGCCATCAAATAAGTTTCTTATTTATATATTGATTTATTTTTGTTTTTTCAAGAAATGGTTTCTCTGTGTAGCTTTGGCTGTCCTGGAACTCACCCTGCTGACCAGGATGGCTTTGAACTCACAGAGATCTACCTGCCTCTTCCTCCCAAGTGCTGGGATTAAAGGTGTGTGCTACCATGCCTACCTCCTTTGTTTATTGTAATGCCCCATAGATATGTACTTTCCTATTATTCGTTTGTAATAATATTTTCTTTTAATTGAGCTTCGATGACTATCTGGTTATTTCAGTAATTTCTAGCCTGGCTCGGGTCTGATAAAACAAATTTGAAATGCACTTAGTGAATATTTAGGGATTAGTGTTCCTGAAAATTTATCACTGTACAATTTGCATTACTCTTTCTGTCCTTGAAATAAATACTTTATTTTTCCCCCTCTAAACTTTATTCTCAAATTATCCCCTGTGTCTCAATTAAAACAAGTAATTTTCTCTTATTTAAATTTTTAAATTATTTTTCATTGATTATTTGGGAATCTCACATTATATACCCCGATTGTGCTCACCCCCCAGTCTTCCCATGTCCACCCCTTCTCCCATAATCTTCCTGCAGTGAAAAAAAAAAAACAACCCACATACAAATCCATTTTTTGTTGTCCATATGTTTACTGGAACATGGTAAATTCCTAGCTGCTAGCCCTCGAAGGGAGAATGAGTTTCTCCACCTATGTACATGCCAGAATTCATTAACTGGGGAGAGCTTTGCTGTGGCTACAGTGGGGCGGGGTCGGCTCACCCCTGCGTGCACCACAGTGCTGTGGGATGGCTAGGGATAGGGACAGTTCTCCTACAAGGAGCAGGGCTGGGTCTCCCATGAGGGGCAGAGCCAGCTCTTCTGTACCCATGACATCCCCAGATCCCCTGCACCCACCGACATTAAAATGGTTTCAGGTGGCAAACCAGACCATGGGCATTAACACGGCCTTCAGTGGTAACAAATACAAGCCACTTACTTAGCTGTATCAGCACTACTGTCCCACTCATGGCCCTCAGCAGCTGCAATGGCCATAAACCTCAAAATGGCCTCAGGTGGTTACACATGCCACTCAGGTCGGCATGGTACCCCGAGGCAGCAAAGCCTGATGACATCACAAAGGTATTAGACAGTGGCTTAGACTGCATATGTCCACATGGATCTCAGGTTTCATGGTGGCCTGGAGCATCAGCATAGACCACAGACAACAACATGGCCTCCAGTGATATCATGAGTCATGGCGATCCTTCGAGGAGGTCCAATCCAGAAAGTGAACTTTTCCTCATTGAACCTCCATTATTGCCCAGAGCCAGGAGCATTCTGCTGTGGGGCAGCAGGGTTGGAGGCTGAGTGTACATCTGCTTAAGCTCCAGGCTGCTGTACACCATCCCACCAACCCACCAGAAAGTGACAGCATGTCAACCTCAACTTTCTCTCTCAGCTGTCACCACCATCATCTCTCCAGTTCCACTTTTCTCCATAGTGCACACACTCCTCCATTTTTCTGTCTTTCCCACTTCTCCATCCTCTATTTGTTCTTGGTAGTGGTGCCGCCGATGCTTGGCTTGCATGTTATTTTTTATGATAATCAAGCAAGTCATTTATTCTTCTAATCTTGTTCGTAGATATAATTTTTAGAATTCTATGTATTGTCTCCACGTACTTTTTCATTTTTCTCAAACTTGGGCCTTTCTAGGGCTAGTATAATATACATATAAATATATATTTATATACACACATATAAATACATAATATATGCATATGTTAATATTTACATATACATGTGTGCATTCATATAGTTACATGTGTATATATAATATTTACATGTTTCTATCATTTTTAGAAGAGTTTTTAAGTTTTCATATATTTATTCTATTTATTGTACATTTATGTTTTAGAGGCACATGTGCTTCTGGGAAAATGTGGCCATCAGAGGAAATATCTCCAGAGTTTGTTCTCTCCTGCCACCTTGTGGGACCTGGGAGGAAATTCAGGCAACCAAGTCTGCCAACACCCATTGAGACACCTTGCTGTGCTCACATTTTTAAATTCACTCGCCCAAAGCACCAACTCACATGAATCAGTTACTTTTCTCAGTGTTTTAGCAAAACATCTGACAAGAGCAATTCAAAGAAGGAAGTGTTTATTTCAGGCTTGTGGTATTAGGGTTTGTGCCAATCTTATTGTAGTATCTTGTTAGGCCATGTTTGTTGGATATCTGTGGAAGGCTTCCTCTCCTCCTCCTTCTCTTCTTATTCTTCTCCTCCTTCCCTTCCTCTCCTCCTCCTCCTCCTTCTTCTTGGAAAGTTTGAAATAAGCCCACTTGACAGAGTTTATATGTTAACAAGTTTCATCACAGAAGAGGAAGAGTGATATTATGTAAATAAGTTGCATATAAATGACTGGAAATAATATTTTTATATATAGTATGTATTTACAACTTAAAATGTTTTTAATTCTTTGAGAATTTCATATAACATATTTTAATTATATTCACTCTCCCCTCAAATTCTCCGAGATACATCTCACTTCCTTAATGACCTAACTTCATGTACTTAAAAGACAAACAAACAAAACAACAACAACAAAAAAAAAAACATAGATTCCAATTTGTCCTGCTCAAATATTCCTGACACTCGAGTTTGAGTCTACCTTGGACCATTGTTGACTTACTCAGAGTCATATCCATAAAGAAATCTGATTCTTTTTTCACCAGCAGGTATTAATTGCCAATAGCTCCTCAGGAAGGGTTGGGACTTCACGCTTACCTACTCCCTCTGTACTGAAATTTTATCTAGCTTGAGTTTGATCAGATCTTGTGCATGCTGTGACATCTGCTATGAGTTCATATGCACAAGTGTTCAAAAATATTGTTTCCTGGTAGTTACCTACTTCTTCTGGCTATTACAATCTTTATGCCCCGACTTCCAAGACAATCTCTGAGCCTTGTAAGGAGGGGTGTGATGTAGAATTCAACTTATAGATAAACACTCTTCAGTCTCTTTTTCTCTGTATCTTCACCCAGCTATGTCTTTGTTAATGGCCATCAACTGAAAGAAAAGCCTTATTTGATGAAGGTTGAGAGATTCATTAATCTGTGGATAAAACAATGTCATTTAGACTATAATACTATGTTCATTTGGGAGAATAATAGTATCATGTTCTCCTCTAGAAGCTATTTCCTATCTAGTCACAGGTTCATGGCACCAGTAAAGGTGCTAGGTATGGGCTTCATCTTGTGGAGTGGGCCTTTAATCCAATCAGAAAATATTTGCTTACACTGATAACATTCATGCTATTAAAGCATCTATAGGCATATCATACTAGGCAAGTTATTGTAGCTCACAGAGTTGGCAGATGAGTAAGATTGATGATTGCTTTTTTCTCTGGTGTCATGCATAACACCTTTCATCACTATAAAAGCTAGCTTATAAGAATGAATCATCCAGTCCAGTATCAGTTTGATTTCTCAATGGCATATGGTGTTTTTAGTAATAGGGTCTTACTGTCAATTTCTGGAGGGTAGCCAAGAGCAATGGCAATGCGCTGTAACATTTGGAAGTTTAAGGAACCCCTTTGGTCCATGATCCAAAAGAAGTAACCCATTCCTGGTACAGGGTTTTTCATTTGCTAACATGGTATGTCTAGGTGGAGTATTGTCATCTTTATTGTAGGGTAACTCTGTTAAACCTCTTTTTATATGTATATATTTTATGAAGCTTGTAGAGTATTAGGATTTCATGTGAATTTCCATAGGTCTTTATATGTGTGCATGTATATATTTAGAAGATTTCTATAGCAGTAGGTTTCCAAATGACCTTTTCAAAATGATTTAGTGTAAGTTATTCCTTCTTATGCTCCCTCTTCTACTCTGTCCTCACATTTTTATGCCCTTTAGTTCTTCCTCTTACATTATTTCTCTTTCTCTTTTTATATCACTGTATTCTATCTCCCACCCCCCACGCATGCCCCTTACTACATTCCTCACCTATGTTGAAATAATTAAGGAATCATTTAAAATACAAAATCTTCCTTTTTTGGTTCTACCTTTAATGTCACCGCACCTTCTGTTGAGGTTCAATAAATAAGAGATGTTATATTTGTCTTTCTGAGCCTGGCTTATTTTTCTTTTGTGGAGGGTCAGGGGAGGGGGAAGAATTTATTGGATGGTTCTCTGGAAGACAGTTCACAAATAAACAAGAATATTCTATACATAAATGTGGTGATATATTGTGTTCTCCAAAATATTGTGCATCATAATAAACTTATCTGGGGTCAGAGAACAGAACAACCACTAGATATAGAGGCCAGAAAATGGTGGCACACACGCCTTTAATCCTAGCATTCCAGAGGCAGAGATCCCTCTGGATCTCTGTGAGTCAAGGCCACACTAGAAACAGCCAGGCATGGTAACAAGAGCCTTTAATCCCAGGAAGTGATGGCAGGAAGCAGAAAAGTATATAAGGTGTGAGGACCAGGAACTAGGTAGGGCTGGTTAAGCTTTTCGGCTTTTAGCAGCGCAGTTCAGCTGAGAGCCATTTGGATGAGAACTCAGAGGCTTCCAGGCTGAGGAAACAGGATCAGCAGAGGAATTGGCAAGGTGAGGAAGCTGTGGCTTGTTCTGCTCTGATCTTCCAATGTTGACCCCAGTACCTGGCTCCAGGTTTGTTTTTATTAATAAGACTCTCTAAGATTCATGCTACACATAAGGCTCATAGATTACCCATAATGTAAATTGCAGTTAGTGCAACTTGGAGTGTTCCCATATAATTCACAATTCAAACACTGTGCAAAAGATTGAAGTTCAAAGCATCTTCTGAGCCTAAAAACTTTAATCCTTTGCAAAATGAATATTGAGTCTTTATACTATACAATGTCACAGATTAAAGACCGCATTCTAAAAGGAAAATGTAGGTAATGGTACAGAAAATCTTAAAAAGAGCAAGACCAAATACAAGTGAGAAAATACCAAAGCTTGAAGCTCCAGGTCAAGCAACTGGGGGATATGATCACATGAAATGAACTCCAAAGGGTATAGGCAGACCCTTTTAAGCCTTAACTCCTTCAGTTCACCTGGCCTCTCTCTCAGGCATGTTCTACTTTTTAAATGCTGGAGTCCTTGCACACATCCCACATTCCTGGCATCTTCAGCATCCTAGCATGTCCATGGCACTTTAGACCTCACCCTTATGCATACTTTCCTTAGTTATGGTTTCTATTGCTGTAAAGTGACACCATGGCCACAGAAACTCTTAGAAGACATTGTCTCTTAGACAACATTTAATTGAGGGAGTTCCCCTTCACTTTCCAAGGTTCACTCTATTATCATCATGGCAGGGAGCATGGCAGCATGCAAGCAGATGTGGTGCTGGATGAGTAGCTGAGAATCCTATATCTTGCAGGCAACAGGAAGTCGACTCAGACACTTGGTGGTATCCTGAGCATAGGAAACCTTAAAGCCCACCCTCACAGTGACATATTTCCTCTAATAAGGTCATACCTACTCCAACTAAACCACACCTCCTAATAGTGCTACTCCATATAAGATTATGAGGGTCAGTTACATTCAAACTACCACATTCCACTCCCTGGCTCCCATAAACTTGTAAAAATACCATAATGCAAAATGCGTATAATCCAACTTCAAAGGTCTCCATAGTGATAACAATCTTAACAATGTTTTAAAGTCCAAAGTTCAAAGTCCTTTCTGAGATTCATAGTCTCTTAAATGCAATCCCCTATAAAATCAAAATTAAAAACTCTAGTTCACGTACTTCCAACATATAAAGGCAAAGGATATGCATTACCATTCTAAAATGTAGGGAAGAGAGCATAGTGAGGAAATACTGGAACAAAGCAAGACTGAAAATCAGCCAGACAAACTCCAAACACTGCATTTCAATGTCTGACGTTAAAAAGCTCTTCAGTCTCCTCTATCATATCCTCTACACCAGAGATTCTCTCTTCCATCTCTTGTATTCTGTTGGTTATGCTTGCATCTGCAGTTCCTGTTCATTTCCTCAGATTTTCTATCCAGCATCCCTTCAGTTTGTGTCTTCTTCATTGCTTCTAGTTCAATTTTCAGGTCTTGTATTGTTTCCTTCACCTGTTTAATTGCTTTTTCTTTGTTTTCTTGGCTTTCTTTAAAGGCCTTACTGATTTCTAACCTATTTTTGTTTGTTTTTTCCTCAATTTCTTTAAGGGAATTTTTCTTTTCCTCTTTAAAGGCCTCTATCATATTTATAAAGCTATTCTTAAGGTCACTTTGTTCTGCTTTTTCTATGTTGTGATGTTCATGTCTTGCTGTTTGAAGAACCACTAGATTCTGGAGGTGCCATATTGCTCTTTATGTTGTCGTATGTACTTTTGCATTGGCATCTACCCATCTCTTCTTCCAATAGGTTTAAGAGGTGCCTGTGTCTGAGGGCGCTGTTCTTGGTCCAATACTCTGGGTCTAATCTTAGCTCTTGGTATAATTGGAGCTGGGGGATTCTGTGTCTCAGGGAGCTGTTCTTGGTCCAATCAGAGCTGGCAGATCCTGTATCTCAGGGAGCAGCTGAGGTCACAGGAGGATGTGAGGATTTAGGGTAGGGCATGGGACTTATAGATTACAGGGTCCAATGGGGATTTTGGTAGGGGAGCCTGCCCGCAGGAGTCTTCTCTTCTGGCAGGCAACTGGGGCAGGGACCCTGGTTTGTTTTTCTTAACATAATCTTCAGTTATACCCATTTTCCTATCAATTTCATGCTTACTCTTCTTTGTTATTTGTGTATGAGCATTGAGTTTCTTGTCAGTATAGGTGCACTTGTGCTGGGCAGTCAGTAGACATTTTTGTGTGCTTGCGTATGGGAGCCATAAGATAATCTCTGCTCTTATTACTCAGGTGCCACCCAACTTGTGTTTTGAGACAGTGTCTCTCATTGGTCTGAGGAGGCTCATAAAGTAGACCAGATTGTCTGGACAGCAAAACCCAGGGATTCTTCTATTTCTGCCTCAACCAGAGATGGGATTATAAACATGCATTCTTTTACCAGGGTTTTAAAATGTGAGTTCTGGGGAACTATCTCAGGCTTTCATTTTTGAACAATTATTTTACATATTTGAACTGTAAAACCAGCCCTCTATTTTTGAATTGTTGGATAAAATTACTTCCTCCATATGTTGTATGACAGAATTTCCTGGGAAAATGCAACATGAACACACACACACACACACACACACACACACACACACACACACCTATTCACCCCAGAAAGGGAACACATGACAGGCAAAATTAATGATGGCACCAATATCCAACTGGTGAACAAATGGGTTTTTATTGGGATTATGTATTAGTTCCTTTTTGTTGCTGTAACAAAACACCATGACCAAATTGACTAACTGAAGAAACAGTTTATTTTGACTTACAGTTCCAGAGGGGTAATCCCTAATGGTGAGGGAGGCAGCAAATGGCTGGAACAGGAAGGTGAGAAGCCACAACCTCAACCACAAAGATGAAAACAGAGAGAGTTAAATGGAAGTGAGGCAATGTTATGCTCTCTCAAAGCCAGCTATCCCTACTTCCTGCCATGATGGCCTTCCTCCAGCAAGCCCCTTCCCCTTAAAGGTTCCACGGCTTTCCAAAATGCAGAATCAACTGCAGACCAAGTGCCAAACCCTTGAGCACACAAGGGACCAATGGGTTACTAATAGGTGAGCTGTTACTTACACAGAGCAAAAATTACTCAAAGGCCATTGCACCACAAAAAAAAAAAAAAAAAAAAAAAAAAAAAAAAAAAAAAAAAAAAAAAAACCACCCAAACACAGGTGATAACTCACAAGAGCTGAAACCCTAGAGCTCCCTATACAGCCTGCAGGTCAACAGAGAACCTCTTCTCTGCAGCAAGGCTGGTTAGACTCTCTTGCTCCAGCTGTTAGCTCTTCTCAACATTGCTGGGGGTGTCTGTTCTTCTGTTCTCCCAGATATGTATTCTTTTGTTCACTTCCTGAGTTTTCTTGAGCCTTGCCCTCTCTTTTGAAAGAAACTGCTATACAAAGAGCACATTGTCTACATCTATTCCTCTGTTCTTGAAAGTCTAGGTAGGTTCCATTCCCTAACTTGTGAAAATTCTTCAGCAATAAACTTGAAAGTGTAAGTATCTCTGTGGTATATTGAACTAGAGTCTTTGGGTATGTACCTAGGACTGGTATAGTTGGGTCAGGAGGCGATTCTGCTTTTGAAAAACCTTCCTAATGATTTAGGTAGTGGCTTTACCACTTTATGTTCCTACCAGTAGTGTGTAAGGATTCCTCTTTTCTCCAAAGAGTCTCTAGCACTTGCCATCACCTGTTTTCTTGAGGATGGCTATTCTGATCAGGAGAGGTGCATTCTCAAAGCACTTCTAATTTGCATTCCTCCAATGACTAGAGATGTTGAATCCTTCAAATATTTGCTGACATTTGTATTTCCTACTTTGAAAACTGTCTGTTTTGTTCCCCCGCTCATTATTAATTGGAAAGTTTGGGGATTTTTTGATATTTAAGTTTTAGAGTTTTTTAAATGTATTCTAGATATTTACCCCTATGTCAGGTATAATCAAAATGTTTTTTTTTTCCTATTCTATGGGTTGTCACTTCATTCTTGTCTCCCTGCTTTTTTTCTGAGATTTTTAAAAGAATCTAGTCCTCTTTGTCAATTCTTAACATTATTTTCTGTGCTGTTGGGGTCTTTTTAGGAAGCCCTCACTTTCTCCTATATCTTGAAGTGTCAAACTTATGTTTTTCTATACCAGTCTCAATATTTCAGGTCTTACATTAAGGCTTCTAGTCCAGTTTGGATAGACTTTTATGCAGGGTGAGAGATACAGTCATTTTCACAATATTAATCACTGACCAAGAACAGTCTTTCCAGATGTTAATGTCCTTTTCAACATCTTTCTTAAACATCCTGTAGTTTCCTGTGGAAGTGTTTCACTACCTCTGTTAAATTTATTTCAGTTAATTTTTTGAAAATGTAGAGAACGGGATTATTTTTTATTACTTTCACAGTAAGTTGAATATCAATGTATTGAACAACTTCTGACTTTAATCAGAAAATTAAAGATTTTAATTTAAAATCCTGCCATTTTGCTGTTGTTCATGGTGGCTAGTCTCAGTTGTCTACTAGACACACCTGGGGAAAGGAAGTCTCCGATGAGGAACTGCCTCTATCAGATTGGCTTGCAGTCATGTCTATAGGGCATTTTCATGATTGGTAATTGATAGAGAAGAAGCGCCACAGGTAGTTCCATCCTGGGGTGTATGCGACGCTCTACAGGAGATATAGCTGCATAAATGAGCTGGGGAGCAAGACAGTAAGCAACCTTTTTGTCATGGGTTTTGCTTCAAGCTCCTTCCTTGGCTTCCCTGGAGGATGGACTGTAAAGTCCAAACTGAAATAAATACTTTCCTCCCACAAGTTACTTTTAGTCATGGTGTTTATTGAAGCAACAGAAAGCAAAGTAAAACAATGCTTGTCAAATCTAAAAGCTTTCTTATGAAGTCTTACAGTTTTGTAAGTATAGGATTATGTTTTCTAAAATAGTGATAATTCAAATTTTTCCTTTTCTATTTATATCCATCATCTGTCTTATTGCTCTAGCTAATACTGCGTTGTGCATGGTACTGGACACAAGTGGAAAATGTGTCTCATTTGCTATTTTTGAGAAAATAATTTCAGTTTTTTTGTATTTTGAATATTTGGGCTATAGATATTTTTAATACAAAACCTTTATAATGTTGAAGGTATTTCCTTAAATTCCTAGTTTCCCTGGGGCTTTTTTGAAAATCATAAACAGATGTTGAACTGTGTCAAGGTCTTTCCTGCATCTAATGAGATGATTATGTGATTTATGTCCAGCAGTTTGCTTGTATAAGGTATTGCATTTACTTATTTGCACATATTGAATCATTATTGTATCCCTGGGCTGAAACCAAGTAAGGCAGTGGCATAGGGTCTTCATGTGTTCCTGAATTAAATTTATCAGTATTTTATTGATAATGAAGGATATTGATCTATAGTTTCTTTGTTGTTTTTATGTCTTAATCCATTTTTGATAATAGGCAGACTTAGTAAAATGATTTTCATTGTGGTGGCCATCCTCTTTCTACTTCATGGAACAGTTTTAGAATTCTTGGTGTTGACTTTTCATTAAAAGTATGACAGACTTTTCAGTGAATCTGAAAATACTTGGGTCATTGCTGAGTTAATCTTTATTACTGTTTGAATAACATTGCTTTTCATTGTTCTGTTTAAGTTGGTTATGTTTTCTTGGTTGAATTTTGGTAGGTATATATATATATATATATATATATATATATATATATATATATATTCAGGAATTCATCCCTTTTTTCGAGATTTTGAGATATACATCTTTATTCTGAAAAATAAAGTTCCTCATTATTTGTTACATTTCTTTGGAATCTATTGTAGAATATTCCTTTTCAACTCTAATGTTATTCATTTGAATCTCTTTTGGTTAGTTTGTCTAGAGAACTGTCAGTCTTCCTTATTTCATAACAACCAATTGTTTGATTGAGTCTATTTATTAAATTTTTGGTCCTTACTTCATTACTTTATGCCCTGACTTATTATTATGTCTTACTCTCTATTGCTTTTTGTATTGGCCTGTATTTATTTTGTTTTTATGATCTTGGGGTTCATCATTAAGTTTATTTTTCACCTGAAATTTCTTTGACCTTTAAATTTAAACTTTTATCCATGTAAATATATTTATTTTATATTGTTTTGTATTTATTTCAGTTCTATAAATGCATACACACAGGTGTTTTGACCAAACATAACCTCTCTTATCCTTCTCCAACTCCAGTTGAAAATTTTTTCTTCCCAATTAATTTACCTTCTATTTCTTTGACTTCATTTTTAATGCGTGTGCATCTTGTTTCAGTAGCCACAGCTGTGCTGAATTCATGATTGCAATTTTCATGTTATGGCCAGAAGACAGTATTTCAAATTCTCCTTTTCACCCTTTGGCTCTTGCAGTTTTTCTGCCCTTACTTCCATGATGTTTCCTGAGCCTTATGTCCTGTTTATTGCTGGAAACTTCAACAGTCACTTATTCTATGCACATTGGTCATCTGTGAATCTTCACATTCACCATCATCCTCTGTACAAAGAAGCTTCTCTAATCAAGATACAGAACAGCACTCATCATGAATAAATGTACATATAAGGCAGTTCAGCTACATGTCTATTTTGCAAAACAATAGTAGCAAATTCTGCCCTAGAGACTATGACTTCTCTAGCTACAAGCTTTTGATCAAGTTTACTGTACTAGGTCTGTAGTCTCTCTCATACAGCAGTCTATTAGCTGATCAGAAGGTGACTGGTTATCTATTAACAGTTATGCCCCCATTGCATAAGTGAGTACAACTTGGTTGGCAGGTTAGTATTATAGCACACAGAATCCATAGCTAGTTAAGACTATTGATGTAGTTTATCCCCTAGCATATTTAATAGTACCCTCAGGGTCTAGAAACGCTACCCAGAAGAGAGATAGCTTTCAGTTCAGTTTCAACTAGATTTCCCTTTGTCCTGTATCTAAAGTATCTGGTATCTTCAGCAATAGGTTCTTGCCACCTAGTTCTTGTGAGACCCAGAAGCAATGGCAACATACCTTGTTTTGGGGGAATCCTAAGGGATCTCTCTGACCAACAACCCATAGAAGGGAATCTCACACATGGAACACGGATTTTCATTTTCAATATCCTTGTCTTCTGGTAACAGCATTGCCTGGTCATGAAGGGCACCTCTGTTCAAAGTTTGTTTTGTCTTTGTAGTTTTTAGGTAGAATATAAAATAGGTTTTCATTTACATTTTCCTACATCTTGAGGTTTGTTGAACCTCCTCCCATTCATCACTTTTCCACACCCCTTTGTCTTTATCTTTATTTAAAATTTCCATCCTCTAGAATTAGCTTTTCTATTTCATTTAACTTCATTTTACTATTCCTCATTGCAGTGGTTTGAATGAGAATAATCCCCTAGACTCATATGTTTGGATACTTGGTCCCCAGATAGTGCTGGGTAGAATTCACTTGTATATTATTAATTTTCATTATACATTTATCATGTGATTGATATATAGGCTGATATAATTTCCTGGTTATTGTGAAGAATGTAACAATGAAAATGGCTGTTCATGTATCTCTACTGTAGGATATACAGTCTCTTGGTATATGTAGATCATATGTTAGGCATATTTTTAGCTTTTTGAGGAGCCTCCATACTATATAAGTTAATTCTTCCACAAAACAGAAAATAAGGGTTTTGCTTTCTCCGTAACCTTGCCATGTGTCATCATTTATTCCACCCCTCCTCTCTCTCTTTCTCTCTTCCCCTTTCTCTCTCTCCCATCCTTTCTTTGCTTCTTTCTAAATCTTAGCGATTCTGTCTGGACTGAGATTAAATCTCAAAGTAGTTTTAACTTTCATTTATCTGATGGTTACGAATGTTGAACTTGCCTTTGAATGTTAATTAGCCATTTGTGTTTGAGAACTCTCTGTTCAGATTCATAACATGTTTTTGAATTGGGATTTTGGTTTTCTTAATGTTAAGTTTTTTTGAGTTCTTTGTATATTGCAAATATTAATCCTTTCCTAGATGAATATCTGAAAAATATTTTTATGCCATTTTGTATGGTTCTTTTTCACTTGGGGGACTAATGTACCTGAGCAGTCCCTTCCAAGTATATTGGGAATATAGAAATAACCACAGCACTGAGAATGCTACAGGTGGAGGACGTCTCTCCATATACGATATAAATCCTCAGCTGAAGAGATGAGCTGCTGAGTTCTACATTATTGAGCAGAAGACGGGCAGCTGAGCCCTCTGCTGGCTGCATCTTTTGGCTTGTCCATATCTTGTTATGCCTCTTATCACAACTGTCTCCTAACGCTGTCATTTACCCGGCTGCTTTTGCAGGTTGGATTCTGGCTCCTATAATTGTGTGCATTTCCTTTTCTTAGCTGCCCACTTTGTGTTTTAAACAATGTGTTTCCTTTCAGGATAGCACCTGGCCTCTGGCATTTGAGCCATGTGGAATCTAGGAGTGGATTCCTCTCACTGCTGAGGTAACCACCAGAACAATCAGTGTTTCAACAAAGCGTGCTACTGGATTTGAGGCCCGTGAGGACTGTGGGCTTGTCCAGCTGATAAGATTTCCAGTCTTCTTTCACCAGGGTGGGTGGGCTTATCTGTTGGTGGAGTCATCCACTTCTGTTATACTGGCAACTGTGGCTGAGCTGTGTTCTGCTGTACTTCTGTTCTGAGTTGCCCTTCTTTTCTCCATTTTCATGTGTTCTATCCCTTCCTTTAAGAATTTCTGACATTCTTCTTCCTGCCTTTATCTCTTTGAAAATATTTTAACCCTCATTATTCTGACTTTTCTGCCACTGTGTCACAGTGAGGTGGCTTTTCACCTGCCATCTTAGCATCATTCATCTCAATTTTACTGTTTAGTTTCTTCAATTGTATTTGGGGATCACAGAAGCATACATGCTGTTTTGTACTTGGCTGAATGTGTCTAAGGAATTTCCTGTAAGAAGTTCTTCAAAATAAAGATGAATAAAATATCAATCAAAATTGGTTCTGGTGAATATGCTCCTAATAAGTATATGGACCTTCTGACTTCTGGGGAAAGAGAAATGCCCCCTGATGAATGGTGGATGCATTTAAATGATAAACATAACAGTGATATGTCTACCTGAAGCAAACAGAAGCAATAAATGCTGAACATTCTCTGTGTGTGTACAGATGTATGTAGATAGAGGAGAAGGGATGGAGACACACACACACATACACACACATATGTATACACACACACACCACACACAGAGAGAGAGAGAGAGAGAGAGAGAGAGAGAGAGAGAGAGAGAGAGAGAACACTTTAAATTGATGAACAATAGTTACTAGGAGAAATTTTAATTATTAAATATTAAACTTTATACAAACAATTCCCTGGGAACCCATCTGCCATGTCTGCCATGTAAGCTAGGGAAGCAGATCTAACTACAGATATTCACTTCTGCCTCTTCACCTCTAAATCCAATCATTTGGTCTCAACACCAGGTTAGTAGCAGACTGCCTGCTGTAGCCTCTCCCCACTCTCTGCCCCCATCTCTAGCACCTACCAGCCATGTAGTCCAGGAAAACAGACAGACTAGGGAGGAAGATAGATTATCTTGTCATATTCACTCCCCTATCTTCTTTACTCCAAGCCCAATCACCCAGTCTCATCCCCAGCTCTGGAGCAGACAGTATATATATGGTAATATGGTCTTTATTTCCTCTTTGCCCCTATTCCCAGTGGAGTAAGCAGATCCCAGTGGAACATCTTTCTTTCCTTCCTCCTGAGCATCCCCTTGGCCACCAGACCCTCTTCTAATCTATATCCATCCAACACAAACAGTTGCAAGTAATGAAATGATAGCAATCAACACATACCTTTCAATAATAGATTTTGGCCACAAGTAATAGATTAAAGCACTCAACTTGCCAATCGAAAGTCATGTTACCTGGCTAGATTAAGGAACAAAATTGATTTTTCTGGAAGGCATCCTCTCTTTTGAAGGGAAACAAGAGGAGTGGATCTGGGGGAGAAAGGAGGTAGCAGGAGGGAGTACTCAAAGAAGTGGAGGGAGGGGAAACTGTGGTCAGAATGTAATGTATAAGAAGCATTAAAAAAGAAAGAAAGAAAGAAACTTTTCTTACCTTCAAATATGGGTGCCACCTTAAACAGAAAGGACTGAAAAATGTATTCCAAGCAAATGAGAACAGGAAGCAAACAGGTATTGCTATCTCAGTATGCAAAAAAAAAGACCTCAAACTTAATCAGCAGAAATAAAGAATACTTTTTATTCTCATCAAGGGAACAACTAAGCAAGGAGATATTATAAATTTACATATATCTAGAAACAAACAAACAAAACATTCTGCTATACCTAATTTCATAAAAAGCTTAATTTTGCACTTAAAGACCCAGATTTGCTCTATCTTAGCAATAGTACATGACTTCAATACACTACTTTCTTCAATATACAAAAACACACAGAGAAAAATCATAATTAAATGACACCAAATATCAAGTTGATGCAACAGAAATCTACAGAATTTCCTACCTAAACATCAAAGAATATATTCTCTACTCTGTGGACCCTGGAAGCTTCCCTAAAATAGACCACATTCTGAGACACAAAACAAATCTTAACAAGTTCAGACATAAATTAAAATAATTGAGTGTATGCCATTTGACTTTAAAATACAGTTTAAAATAAAAAGCAAATGAATGCCCAGTAATTACATAAAATAAAAGGAATGAAAACACAATAGAACAAAACCACCGGAACATTTTAAAACCAGTCATAAGAGGGAAGTTTATAGTTGTGAGTGCTTATATTAAAAATCAATTAGAAGGCCGGGCGTGGTGGCGCACGCCTTTAATCCCAGCACTCGGGAGGCAGAGCCAGGCGGATCTCTGTGAGTTCGAGGCCAGCCTGGGCTACCAAGTGAGCTCCAGGAAAGGCACAAAGCTACACAGAGAAACCCTGTCTCGAAAAAACCAAAAAAAAAAAAATAATAAAAATCAATTAGATATAGCATGAATAAATGACTGAATGATGCAACTCAAGAGTTTGGAGAAAAAAAAAACAAGAAAAAACTCAAATTCAGTGGACCAAAAGAAATAATAAAAATTAGAGAAGATATTGGTGAACTAGAAACAAAGAAAACATTAAAAATCATCAATGGTTCTAAGAGCTGGTTCTTTGAGAAGAAAAACAAGACTGACAGAGACACTTAACTAACAGCCACAAGAACAAAAGACAGTGATGACCCAATTAATGTAATCAGAAATCGATAGGGAAACTGGACAATAGATACCAGAGAAATTCAAAACATTGCAAAGAAATAGTTAAAAGCTGTAAAGTTAAAAAATATAAAAGAAGCTGGTAAAATTCTAGGTTCATACAAACCATAAAAGTTGAACTAAGAAGAGGTCAACAACTTAAAATGACCCTTAACTGATAAATAAAAATCCTCCAGTAGTGAGTAACTCCACTGATGCAATAAGTCATCAGGCTCAATTAATAAATCCAGGTTTAATCTGAGCAAAATATTTCCCAGTGGTGGGTCCCAGGAAAAAGGAGAATACAGGAGGGGAAATCTATGGGCCAGACCTTAAATACCCTCCTGGGGTGGTGCCACTGACTGGCAGATTTTCTTTGGGCAGGGTCTGCTGCTGCTTGTTGCACTGAGGGCAAGGTTTGGAATGGAGCCCTGAGCTAGTGATCCTCAACATCCCAACCTTTTTGAGTATATATAGACATTGCTTCTAGTCTGGATACTTTCTGCTAGCAAGGGGCAATGTGGGGAGGGGGAATTGGGAGTCAATGGGGGTCACACTGAGCAGGTATGGGTGAAGAATCATTCAGTTAGCTGCCATCCTGGAGACCTCAGGCATCTGTTTTTTAGGGAGTCAGAGAAGGCAAGTTGCTAGGATAAAAAAATAGATTATTAACACCAGCCCTATGAAGGGGACTAGCCATAGGAAAAGGAATGGAATGGAGATGTGCCCTGATTGTACAGAAGAAGCAAGGATGAATGATCCAGATGAAAGAGCAGATATGTCCTTGAGTCTGAAGAGGTGGTACCAGCACTGATGTTCCAGCAGCTTGGGGGGGATGGCATGTCAAATCAAGGGATGATGTATTCAGGAGTACCTGACCCATTACATCTGCTGTTTCCCTAGAGGTGAGGAGGTGTATCCATCCTGTAAAGGTGTCAATAAAAGTTAAGAGACAATGGAGCCTTTTTATGAGTAGGCATTAGGGTTAAGTCAACAGTACTTGCCTGGTTGGTGTCCTCAGAGCTGGTGCAGAGGCTGGATGGTGCAGGGGCTGGTGTATCTGGAGGAACCTTTTCTGGTGACCTTGGCCCAAGTCTGGCAGGAGGGGTAGACCTGTCTAGGGACTGATATATCATGCCAGATTCCTTGATACAGTAGCAGAACTCTTTCCTCAGGAACCTGCAGGTGTCTGTAAAAAACTGGAACAGATTTACATCTTGGTGTCACAGCAAAAGGCTCTGGATTTGGGCTAAAAGGTATGAACATTTTTTCTAGGGTCTGGTTTCAGCCCGATGAAACACACCTGTACGTCTATACTTAGAGAACAACTGGAGGAAATTTACTGAACAGAAGATGTTGAGTGAGTGAAGGAGGAGGAGGGAGGGAGGGATGCTAAGGAGTGAGAGAGGAACAAAGTTGAACATGCCTGCAGGCTTCTACACCTTCTCTAATGCTAACCTGTCTAAAAGCTGGGGCCACTAAAATCTACAGAAACTTAAGGACTCCTGAAAATTGTTTGTACTCAGTGCTACCAAAGAGCCTATGAATGAGGAATACCTGCCTGTACCTTTAACAGAAAACTTAACTAATGAACTAATTAGCTGTCATGTTGGTTGTAGCCTTGGGGTGGGGGTGGGGGCAGGGGCGAGCTGTTACACCGGCAAAGCTGTCAGTACCCTAATCATCCAACGATATCGGATCTGAGAGGGGTAAAGAAGCAGAAGTGAAACAGCTTTCCCCCTACCCAGGCAGTCCCAGTTTTCTCCATGGTCATTGGGAGACAGAAGTCCCAAAGGCAGTACTAGTCTTGAAAGGACCAAGCAGATGTCATAACAGGCTGCTCAGTCTTGTCTCAGAGATCAGGCCTCAATTTCAGTTTCCTGAGACTGAGCAAGCAGTCTCTGGGAGGGCTGTGAACAAAAGACATAGTCCTTGCAGTAGCTCCCTTTCTGCACGTACTCTGACTGCTCAAAGGTCAGCCAGATGTTTACTGTCTGGGGCCCCTCACCAACTTAGAGTTATATGCATGATGTGCTAGGCCAGCCAGCCCCCATGGCGGCTCAAGGACAAAGCCTGGGACTTGTACTGGACTGCCTCCAAAGTGATTATTGTAACCACCAACCAGTAAATTCAAAGGTTACATACCCTAACCCAGTTAAAAGAGAACAGAGATAAAAATAAACCAATCCGAGTTGCACCTGTGCAAAGCCCCCTAACCCCCATGCAGGGCTTGTGGTTTTTGCCTTTAAATAACTAGCCACACAAAGAAAGAGGAACTCCTCCCTGCCTCACTGTATTGGGTGTAGGAATGAGTTCCCTGTCTAGACTTGTATCTACAGAATAAACCTTGCTGTTGCATTCTGGACATCCAAGGTCTTTGGTGGTCTCTTTGGGGGGTCACAATCTGGGCATATCAGTATCTGGCTGCCAAGTCCAGAATATATGACAGACTTTCCTGAGGGGTAAGAACTTGGGGAGAGTGACTTACCTTACCTTGGCAAAGCAGGGCCATTAATTCCTCAATGTCCTGTTGTCCAGTCTGAGCAAGGACATGGCAGTGGTTTGAAGTGCTGCATGGCTGACTTTGCCACATTTAAAAAGAGTTTCCAGGTGGAAGTTCTTCTGTGGCCTTGAAGGAGGTACAGGATGTTACCAGGAGCTGGCATGTCTCTATAAGCTTTTTTATTAAAATACCATAGTCTTAGATCTCTGAAACACTTAAGGATCAGGGGGAACAAAATCTATTATGTATATCTAAACTAGACAAATGTTGTTTAGGCTTAGTTTACCCAATTAGCTACAGCTTACCGGTGTAGTAAAAGCAATAATAGAAGGAATAGTTCAGTCTCTAGTTTTCAGCTTTGGTCCTAAGATATAATTATAAGGCAAAACCAAGTTTTAACATTGCAAACCATTTAGTGTTGTTTAAAGTCAGTATCAAAGGGTTTACTCTCAGGTGACAAAATCTGGCTGCCAGCAAGTTACATCCCTGTACATGAATGTATGGAGGTATACCTTTGATACCTCAGCAAAGTAGCATTTTTTTAAATCCTGCCTTTCATAAACCTTGGGGTTTTTTTATTTTGTTTTGTTTTCTTTTTCTTTCTTTCTTTCTTTCTTTCTTTCTTTCTTTCTTTCTTTCTTTCTTTCTTTCTTTCTTTCTTTCTTTCTTTCTTTCTTTCTTGGACAGAGAAGGAATTATCATAAAGAAATCTATTCTAATCCAAAATAATGTGGAGACAATGTCTCCTGGTAGACCCATCTCCACATGGTCAACTTTATCTAAGATGGTGGTGAAATCATATGACCTCCCTCTTCTCTGTCTGTAATCAAAATTGTGTCTGCCCACGTGTTGTAAGGTGATGGCAGACCAAGAAGTTGTTCTTATTGGCGGCTGCCTGTGTGGTTGTTTTCAAGAGCAGTCTAAATTTGGAGTTACCAGTCTTAAGTTAACTTTTGTTATAGATTTTTAAACATACCCAATTCTTAGCTCTTTTTCTTTAATAAGGTAGAACAGCATGAAATAACTTTTTCTATCACATCACATCAGATTCAGCAAAAGCCCAGAGGCAAATCCTAAGCAAAGCAACTAGTTGTTACTTAGACATTCGGAACACATAAACTCAGGCATTCAAAACCAGTCAAAAACAAATACTGTGGTCACAATTCCATCCATACACATAGAATAGATGGAACTTTTTAACAGAGAGATGAACAGAACATTTCCAGAGAAACTAGAGCCTGTAGGAAAAAGTGCTGTGGGAGGAAGTGAAAAGTAGAGCGGCAGTGTAGGCTGCCCAGTTGGGTGAGCTGGAACAGCAGCAAGTTAGAATTTGGAAAAAGAGATTTTTAGGAGAGAAGAAGGTGTGGCAAAGTTGATTGAAGGAGACTGGCAGACTGATGGGAACAGTTGGTGGAGGGGAACAGAGATGCAGAGAAACAGTAAAAGCGTGAGATTGCTGCTGAGAGGCAGAAGCAAGGGAGCAGGGAGCGGCAGAGAAACAGTAAACAGGGTAGGGGGCAGGAATGTAATGCTCATAAACCTGGCTGGGGGAGCTCATGCCTATGGTGTGAGCTGGATTCGATTTGGATAAATTTCATAGCGACTGGAGATTGGACTTAACCTACAAGCAAACATTCACAAGCTTTTTCTGGGACCCGAAGTCTAAAGCCCATTGAGATAGGTTTTTAGGTCATGTGGTTAGAGAAAGATCCAAAACCAAAGCGTCCTAGCATCCCAGGCATCAAGGGAGGATTTGACTGAGTGCAAACAGGTCAGGGTACCCCACCCAGGCACAGCTGTGTCTTGGCAAGGGTACCCCAAATCGGGGGAGGGGGGTCCAGACCCCTAAAGGCAGGACTGGAAGTGCCAACTCATTGGGTTAAGAGCTGTTCTAGTCCAACAGAGAACATGTGTAAGTAGTGGAGTGTTTTTCCCGTGTGGCCAGCAACCAACGGCCAAAGCTCGGCTCCTCCTGGCCAATGCACCAGATGAAGTTTCCATACCCCTATATTGGGTCTCTCCAGCAATAAATCTGATCAGGCCAAATTAATAAGTCCAGGTTTAATGTGAGCAGAACATTCTGGATTGGTCCCAGAAGAAGAGGAGAAACCATGAGGGGAACCACTAAAGGAAGTCTATGGGCCAGACCTTAAACACCCTCCAGGGGTGGAGCTGCTCCTTGGCAGGAGAGGGCAGCTCCAGGGAGCTGCTGCTTGGAGCACTGAGGACGGGGTGTGGAATGGAGCCCTGAGGTGGAGATCTCCAACAGTTAACAAATAAGGAAATCAAAATAGAAACAAAAAGCCCTCCAACTGAAAAAAAAAAGTCTAGGCTTAGATGGATTCACTGCAGAATTGTAACAATATTTCAAAGATGCCCAAGAAATACTGCTCAATTTACTAAAAATAGAAACAGAAGAAACATGTCCAAATTCCTTCTACAAAACCAGTATTTTCCCAATACCCAAATCAGTTAAAGATAACAACAACAAAACTCCAGGCCAAAAACCCTGGTGAACATCGATGCAAAAACACCTCACAAAATATTTGCAAACTGAACACAGGCATACATGACCAAGGTTATCCACCACAACAAAGCCAGCTTAATCTTGGAGATGAAGGAATAGTTCAACACACATAATTCAATAAATATAATAAATTCAATGAATGGAATTAAACACAAAAAATACAGAGGAAAAATCCTACGAAACAGGGGAAATAAGATGGAAAGACTACCCATGCTCAGAGATAGCTAGAAGGAAAATTGTGAAAAATGGCCATTTGACCAAAAGCAATATACAGATTCAGTGCAATCCCAATCAAACTCCCAGCAACATTCTTCACAGAAGGAAAAAAAAAATTCCAAAATTCATGTGGAAGCACCAAAGACCCAGGATAACCAAAACAATCCTGATGGGAAAAGAAGCACAATACTACACCTTAAGATAAATTACAGAGATAGAGTAATAAAAATATTATGGTGATGGTACAAAAACAGACCCATAAGTCAATGGATGGAACAAAACAGAAGGTACAAACATGAGTGCGTGTAACTACAGCCATTTGATAGTTGACAAAATTGCTATAAGTTGAGAAGGAGAAGAAACAACATTTTCAAAACATGCTGCCATGAGAACTGGATGTTCAGACGTGGAAGAATGAAATTAGAATAATATCTATTGCCTTGCATGGAAATTGACTCCAAAAGAATCAAAGACCTCCATGTGAAAGCCGAAACACTAAAATTTCTAGAAGAAAACACAGGCAGTGTTCTTTAGAGTAGAGAGGTATATGAGAGGACTTCTGAAGAGAACTCCATTTGCTCAAGAATTAAGGCCATCAATTGACAAATGAGACTTCATAAGACTAAAAAGTTTCGGGACAACAAAGGAAACAGTCAATGGAGCAGAGAGGAAGTCAATAGAGTAGCAAAGAATCTTTTCTAGTATATATCTGATAGAGCATTAATAATCTGATTATACAAAGAATTTAAAAAATGGAGAAAACAAAAGACCTAATGAAAAACTGTCCTGCAGATTGGAACAGAGAAGAAATAGAAATGGCCACAAAGTGACTTTAAAAGTGTGTGTCTTATTTACATTCCAACTTCTTTTAGAAAACATAACTAAAAGCGACTTTAGGAAGAATGGCTTTATTCCAGCTTACGCTTCTCACCAAAGGAAGTCAGGACAGGAACTCAAGTCAGGAACCTGAAGGCAAGAGCAGAACTACTGCTCTAGAAGGTGGTAATATTTGTACTTTTTAATGATTGGTTGGTTGATTCAGCATTAATTCATTGGAGTGATTGTATGACACATAGATTGAGATCCATTGATATGGAGAGATGTATGTGTCCTAAAACCATAGTAATATTTATTTGTCCCAATTAATTAATATGATTTCATCATCCATTTGAGCTATGCTTTTAGTACAGGTGTCAACATCTTCATAGCTTCAAATAATACGTCAAGCAAAAGTGTTGCTTATGATGATGGCTTTGTGTTAAAGAGACAGACATGATGCTTTTGTGTGAAATCTGATCACTTAAAATCACACTCTTACCCGTTTTGAAACTTACCCATATTTTCAAACAGCACCTTCATCTACCCATGTGTCATTTTTCAAGTTAATTATCATTTTAACTAGTTTCTTTGAGACAGAGACTCCTAAAGCAGAACCAACATAAGAAAAGAATTACAGAGGGAAACACAATTTCTCTTGCAGGTATCAGAGTCAGAGATTTGGGGCACCTGCCTAGCTGGAGCTGAGTTGTCTGTGACAGTAAATAGCCCAGCACAGCAGTGACTACATAGTGCTATCTGGTTCTGCTCTGTATATTGTGTGGGCTGGGATCTTTCATTTTGTACTTCATTTGCACCTGCTGAGTGATACCACACAATGGCAGTCCTTTCACCTCCTCCTACTTAGGAAGCAGCATGGATGCGAAGCAGTGGCCCCCACAGCATTCATCAAGGCCTCTGCCTCATCCCTGTGGTGGACAGTGTAACTGTCTTCTCTTTGTAGCCCGTAGAGTGATAGGAGAAAAATGTGCTGTTACATGATTAACAAAGGAACAAAAAAAAAAGAGGTAATCTGCAATTTCATTTTTCTTTCTTAACTATTTCTGATCACCAAAGCTGTAGCTGTCATTAAATGCATCTTTTTAAAAAATTATGTCTTCTAGATACAGAGAATAATTAACAGGCAATCAGGTATTTAGGATATGGATTATAATTTTTAAATTGGGGATACGTACATTTGACTTGTATGGTAAATATTTTGAATCTAAGTACTCATCAAACATGTCAACGTGGTTTGAAAACAACAGCACATTAATGATCAGGCAGTCTTTCACTTAGAGTTCTTTGACATTCACTTAGGAAAGAAGAATGTCTGGAATGCTAAATGCTGCTGCATATTATCAGCTTGGTGAAAGTTATATATCAAACTGAAATTAAGTAATATTTAAAAGATAACAGGAGAAGACAAATCAGAAACTCGTCCTCAAAGATATCAAAAGACCTATCAAATTCTGCAATAAAATTCAACAAGCAAACATATTGAAGGAAAAAATAGAAAGATGATAAATAAAGAGGAAGAAAGAAGAGAGAGAAACAAAAAGAAAACAGAATGAAAGGACTTGAAATACTAAGGAAGCACATAAGACACAAATGTTCTGTTTAGAGAGTAAACATAATATTCAACTACATAGGAATTCTTAATCATTAATATCAATGATTAATGAAATATTAATAATTTCTAATCCAGAATTAAAAGGAAGTAAACAGTGGATATTCAATTTATGACATGGTAGAAACTGTCTTTGACTATTTCAAAATGGCTTAATCACCTTGCAAATACTTAGAAACATTGGGCCCACAGCTGCAATAGAGAATTATATTTGTTATTCTTCCTCGATGCTGCCCTTCATACTCTAACACTGAGAGAAAATGGAAGCTTGAATCCACTACTGTGGTTTGTGTGTGTGTGTGTGTGTGTGTGTGTGTGTGTGTGTGCCTTCAAGAAATAGCAATGATCCATGCATCCTCCTCAAGAGTATTTATGTCGAGACAACCATGACCACTTTTGATAAACACCCATTTGTGTTTCAGAACCAACTTGATTAGGGATTTTTTCAACTATAATTAGACATCCCAAATATACTCATAGTGAGTTAATTTATTATAATGTGAAATTGAACTTGCTATTCTAGTGTGTTTCCCTCCATCCTTTTGGATGGGGTTTTATGTTGTTGTTCTCTCTCTCTCTCTCTCTCTCTCTCTCTCTCTCTCTCTCTCTCTCTCTCTCTCTCTCTCTCTCTCTCTTGCTTAGGGATTTGGATCAGTCTGAAAGCAGAAGCTTCTGAGAAAAAATATTTCTCACTGCTTCTCAAAATGTCTGAACTCCTCAAGGATATTATCCCAAATGTACTGGACAGGGAAAGAAGAAAATTCATTCTTCACAGCACAGCAAGAAGCAAGGGAAAGATAGCTCTGAAACTGGAAAGGGTAAGAAAGGTACAGGCCCCTCAAACCTCTGTGAGCTTAAGGGAAACAATAGTTTTGGGGATCTGGAAGCTGTTAGAGCACCTGCAGTGGGTGTGGCTCACAAGAGTAGCTATTGCTTTTATCTGAAGAGACCACTGTGCAGGCTGCCACAGGTGGAAACACAGAGGTAACTGGTGGGGAGCTCTGTCTACAGGAGGGTAGACCAGGCTTCGTGTTCCCCAACGGCAAGAATTTATAAAGCTTTCTAAAAAAGAGGGATCCTTCTCAAGATATAAAAATATCTCCACAAAAAAGTTTTGAGTTAGAATTTTTAAGGAGGTAATAAGACACTCCTCTCCAGGTAACCTCACTGGTGATGTGAGTAGCAGTCCAGTCATCCTTGTTCCACATCTAGCATCTTCCGATGAGTAAGTACATACCATATTTGTCTTTCTGAGTCTGGGTTACCTCACTCAGGATGATTTTTTTTTAGATCCATCCATTTGCCTGCAAACCTCATGATGTCATTGTTTTTCTCTGCTGAGTAGTATTCCATTGTGTATATATGCCACAATTTATTTATCCATTCTTCAGTTGAAGGGCATCTAGGTTGTTTCCAGGTTTTGGCTATTACAAATAATGCTGATATGAACATAGCTGAGCAAGTGTTCTTGTGGTATGATTGAGCATTTCTTGGGCTTATGCCTAAGAGTGGTATAGCTGGATCTTGGGGTAGATTGATTCCCAATTTTCGAAGAAAGCATCGTATTGATTTCCAAAGTGGTTGTACAAGCTTGCATTCCCACCAGCAGTGGAGGAGAGTTCCCCTAGTTCCACATCCTCTTCAGCATAAAGTGTCTTCAGTGTTTTTGATCTTAGCCATTCTGACAGGCATAAGGTGGTATCTCAGAGTTGTTTTGATTTGCATTTCCCTGATGATTAGGGATGTTGAGCAATTCCTTAAATGTCTTTCAGCCATTTGAGTTTCCTCTATTGAGAATCCTCTGTTTAGTTCTAAAGCCCATTTTTCAATTGGACTGTTGGTCATTTTGATGTCAGTGAGGCTACCTGGAAAACGGGACCCCAAGAAAGACACAGAGAAATGGATGAGATCTACATGAACAGCCTGGACATGAGTGGGAGCAATGAAGGGCGAGGGTCGAGGGAAAGAGAGCGGGAGATCCTAGCTGGATCAAGAAAAGAGAGGGAGAACAAGGAATAGGAGACCATGGTAAATGAAGACCATATGAGAAAAAGAAGAAACAAAGAGCTAAAGAGGCCCACAGAAATCCACAAAGATGCCCCCACAAAAGACTGCTGGCAATGGCCGAGAGACAGCCGGGACTGACCTACTCTGGTGATGGGATGGCCAAACACCCTAAGAGTTGTGCCATAAACCCCATCCAATGACTGAGGAATCTGGATGCAGACATCCATGGCTAGGCCCCTGGTGGAGCACTGGGAGTCAAATTAGTGAGAAAGAGGAGGGTTTATATGAGCGAGAACTGTTGAAACCAAGGTTGGATAAAGCACAGGGACAAATAACCAAATGAATGGAAACATATGAACTATGAACCAAAGGCTGAGGGGCCCCCAACTGGATCAGGCCCTCTGAATAGGTGAGACAGTTGATTGGCTTGATCTGTTTGGGAGGCATCTAGGCAGTGGTACCAGGTCCTGGGCTCGTTGCATGAGTTATCTGTTTGAAACCTGGGACTTATGCAGGGATGCTTGGCTCAATCTGGGAGGAGGGGACTGGACCTGCCTGGACTGAGTCTATCAGGTCGATCTCAGACCTCGGGGGGAGACCTTGATCTGGAGGAGGTAGGAATGGAGGGTGTGCTGGGGGGAAGGGGAGGGGTGCAGGAAGGGAGAGAACAAGGGAATCTGTGGCTATTATGTAGAACTGAATAGTATTGTAAAATAAAAAAAAAAAAGACACTCCTCTCCACCTGAGTTTGTAGTCTGAGATTTCTTCTTTTTTTTTAATTAAAAAAAAGGATATTTTTATTTTATATACCAATCCCAGTTCCCCCTCCCTCCCCTTCTCCTGCCTCCTCACCCCCCCCTTCCCACCTGTCATCCATGCCACAGAGAGGGGAAGGCCTCCCTTGGGGAGTCAATAAAGTCTGGTATTAGAATTATAACTCATTCATCCCAGATAAGATATAAAAGACTTATATATCCCCATATAAGACTCAGTCTTCAGTTACTTTTACTAAGCAATTCATGGACGTTACACAAAACTTAAAACAGTTTAGTGTTTTCCCTGGTTACCCTTATTGTTAATGATTATTGAAAGAAGTCAGTACAATGTGAAAAAGCTCTCTACTGAAATACCTATATATTAGTCACTAGCTATACATCTACTGTATGTTTGTTTAATTATATTTTTATGTATACTTATAATATTTTTTCTAATTCTCCTTTGAGTGATGATGCTAAGCACCTCAACTCCCACAATATTTTTCCTTTCACAAACCTAGAAATCATGCAATGGTCTACAACTCTGTGGCATTTAACAGGGTGGCCCAATAGTAAGCAATTCCGAACAAGGCATGTGGTTCAGTTATCATCTGTTTTAAAAAGGTCATGGCAGGGTAGTATGTAAAAATATAATTAACATATTTGGAAAAATAACTAGATTATATGTCTACTTAAAGACAGTTACAAAAATCAGACAAACATTACAGGATTGTCATCAGGCCCTCATTGGCTAACTTAATAGAGAATAGGGATAAATTATTTTTTTTTAGCTATCTATAAGATGAAAGTTGTCTACAATTAACTAAATTACATAATAAATAATTTCAAAAGAATTGAGAAGGAATTGCCTATTTTCTTTACTACCAGTTAGAGGTAACTTTTAGTACAGCTATCAAAAAGCTACAGTGAGGTTATGATAAGGAGGATGACAGTACTCAGTGTCCCCCTTAAACCAGCTTGGAAGAAAATGGACGGACACAAGCTTGCTCCAGACTTTAGCAATCCAATATCTCTGCATAAGGATATATGCTGATGGAAACTTCCAACTTAGACTTTGTAATACTAGATCATCAGGAATTATGATTCTTATCCATGTTAAATGAATTCAAAATTCAAAATAAAAAAGGCTTGGACAATGAATGACCAGAGTTGCTTGTATTTAAATGTGAGCTGGCTATCCAAAATGATTGTTAACTTTGAGTCAAGGGAAAAGCATCTGGATGGCCATTGTGTCAGTGACTAATCTCTGCAAAAACAAAGTGCAGGAAATTGAGCTCTGCTTTCAGAAATCATGAATGAGAGTCATGGTCAGCCCCAAGGAAAAGAAAAATCACTCTGAACAAAGATTTTAAGTATTTCATCAAATTTTCCTGTCATAAGTTACTGAAAATAATTGTAAGAACTATGTATAGCATGTACTTTCAGATTATAGACCTGAGACCAACAGCAAAATTTCCACATGTCTTCTTCAAGACTCTTAGGATGATTCTTAACATCACTGAACAAGCTGTTATGACCACATCTATGAGTTTTAAAGATAGACCCATTGGGTGAAATAGAAAATCCTAGAATGAAAAAAAACCCACAGATTTAAGAGAGGGAAACATAGATGCAAGGTCTTTCCTCAGTAAAGTCAATGTTTTCTTCATGTTAGTTGACTAATAAAAAGAAACTTAAAAGTATTATTTTACCTTGGTATTATTGGTAATATATGAATTAAATTCACTTATACTTATTATGTGATATGTTGAGATTAGAATTTCATCAGTGCATTCTAGTAAGTCACAAGCATATGAACACATGATTGTAATAATTTTGGCTTTCAAACCTTCATGGAAATGAAAAGTTTTGTATAGATACAGAAAGTCACTTGCAAAACAATTAACATGAAACATTCCTTTAAAGTTTTCGAATCCGGATAAAATAATGGATAATAAAAACTTTTGTTAAGCCCTTGCTACACATATAAGAAGAGAAATATATATTAGCAGAAGTTGGATAAATTATTCTTAAGAATATGAAAGCATTTGCTGAGAAAATTGCAGCTTCAGAGCAGAACTAATCTTGAGAAAGGTGTCTAGCTGAATTACAATCAGTTTTATCCTTATAAAAACAATAAAGATTCTTATGTCTTTGCTTCATGGCTTTTTTAAAAAAAATACACCAAATGTATTTTTAAATCTATGTTAGAAGAGGTGCTGAGAAAAAAATAATGAATCTAGCATTAAAGAGAAACTGGAAATTTGTAAATTATAGTGTAGATATTTTTATTCCTAGTAACATGTTCTTATATTAATTTCTTCATATAGTATGTAAAGAGTTAATATGTTTTTAGTGCATTCCCCCTGAGTATTGCAGGTTGCCTTGTAATAGCTGCTCACAGAGAAACACTAGATACATAGTTAAAAATCATTGTATGGCAAAGAGGGAAAGAGAGGGAGAGAATATTAGTAATAAGTTTTTGTATTTGCATAAATTTTTTTCTTTTATTGAAAATAGTTTTTTTCATACAGTAAAGTCTGATTATTGTTTCCCTTCCATCTATTCCCCTCAGTTCCTCCCAGGCTCCCATCTACTCCAGATCCATCTCCTTTCTGTTTCTCATTAGAAACCAAACATGCATCTCTTTAGAAAATGAACAGGATTCTAAGGCATCATAATAAAAATAAAATCCATGATAAAACAAAAATAACCACACTGGAATAGGAAAAAGCAAAAAGACAGAAGAATCCAAGAAAAGGCACAAGAAGCAGATAAGATGCAGAAATCTACTTGTTTGCACACCCAGGAATCCCATGAAACTTACTAAACTGGAATCCATAATATATACACAAAACCTGTTGTAATAAAAATAATAATAAGTCCATAAAATAAAAGTTAAAAAGAAGAACTCTGATATGCATTATAAAACAAGACACTATTGAGTTTATTTTCTGTTTAACATCTGCTGGGCATGCAGCCTACCCTTAAGGATTGAGTTTCCCCAGTGAGACTCCCTTGGAGAAAACTAATTTTCATTTGCAAGTGGTTATCAATTGGAGATAGCTTCTGAATTAAGGATGTGTGCATTTGTCCACTTCTCTTTAGCTTTAGGACCCTATCTAAAAAAGAGCCATGCAGACCCTTTGCATACTACCACATCTCTGTGAGTTCAAAAGTGCAGCAGCTCTGCTGTGTTTAGAAGGCCTAAAGAAGCCATCCTTTCTGGCTCTTACACTCCTCCCTCATCTTCCCCAGAGTTCCTTGAGAGGAGAGATTTGATGGAGATATCCAATTTATGTTAGAATGCTAATGCTCTGAGGTCTCTCACCATTTGCATGTTTTCTGCCTATGGATCTCTATTTGTTCCCTACTCTACTGCAGAAGAATCTTCTCTGAGAATGCCTGAGCAAGGCACTTATCTATAACTATAGCAGAATGTCATTAGAAGAAATTGTATTGCTGTGTTTCTTTTTTTGAGACTAGTACTTGTTTTTAGTATAAAAGTAGATTCAATAATCTATCCTTTTATCCTGTCCTTCCCATATCCCCTGTTGTATGATATTTTGTTTGTGTATCCTGTGCAAATGTTATATTTAAGAAGAATCAAAGAAGCTATATTGTCATATGGTATGCATTCTCTGTGAAGCAGATGTTAAACTTGTGGTCAACTTGTAATAGAATTATTCCTCTAGAGAGATTTGGTTACAGCTGTTCTAGAAACTGGTACACAGTTACAATAGAGGACCTGGTGGAAAGATGATGCTAAGACTATTGAACAATGATGTAGGGCTAGAGGTATGGAAATTTCCTAAGATCAACATCTTGGAGAAGGCGATTATGCTGATATACAAAGACAATCTTTATATTATTACCACACCCTAATTTTATGCCCAATGACAGCCTTGAATGCTTGGGATAGGATTGAAGATGTAGGAAAGAAAATTGAGTCATTTACAATAGTTATATAGTGCCTAAAAGAAACTTTCACTGATTTCTTAAAAAGGCTGTCTTCAGCAGTAAGTAGAGTGATACCAAATTCAGAAGCTATACAGATAATAATCAAATCTCTGGCTTTTGAAAATGCTAATGCACAATACAAAGAGTAATTAGGCCATTAAAGGCAAGATCAGTACCCTTGGAGGAATGAATGTGAGATACAATTAATATTGACTCTCATGACCATGATGCCTGGATAGAAGTGATTTCCAGAGGTTTGAAAAAAAATAGTAATGTGAGATGTTTCAATTGTGGTAAACAGATCACCTAAAATGGGACTGTAAACAGGACATTCCTAGAAATAATAATTTTTTCAAGGAATAATACCAACAAAATGCCCCTCCCTTCTGTATTATGCAGAAGGTGTGGTAAAGTCAAACATTGACTAACACATGTAGATTTACAAAGGATAGACAAGGTAATACTTTGCCTTTGCCATTGGGGGACTCCCTGAGGGGCCTCTCACCAGCCCCCATGGCAAATTCAGTTCAGACCTTTCCTGCCATCATAGAAGAAACCCGTTTTCAGAGCAATTAAATAACTAAGAGCTATTATAAAAAACCGTGCTGCTTGGGGTGATAGAACAGCTATAGCAGAGAGAATAAAAAATCTAGGAGAAACCATAAAGCAAATATTTTGGCAAACCTGTATAAATGAACGAATACCAAAATTAAAAACATGAATAAACCACAATTTATTTATCCATTCTTCAGTTGAAGGGCATCTAGGTTGTTTCCAGGTTTTGGCTATTACAAACAATGCTGATATGAACATAGCTGAGCAAGTGCCCTTGTGGTATGATTGAGCATTTCTTGGGTATATGCCCAAGAGTGGTATAGCTGGATCTTGGGGGAGATTGATTCCCAATTTTCTAAGAAAGCGCCATATTGATTTCCAAAGTGGTTGTACAAGCTTGCATTCCCACCAGCAGTGGAGGAGAGTTCCCCGAGTTCCACATCCTCTCTAGCATAAAGTGTCTTCAGTGTTTTTGATCTTAGCCATTCTGACGTAAAGTGGTATCTCAGAGTTGTTTTGATTTGCATTTCACCGATGATTAGGGATACTACTCAACAGAGAAAAACAATGACATCATGAGGTTTGCAGGCAAATGGATGGATCTAGAAAAAAATCATCCTGAGTGAGATAACCCAGACTTAGAAAGACAAATATGGTATTATTCACTCATAGGAGGATACTAGATGTGGAACAAGGATGATTGGACTGCTACTCACATCACCAGTGAGGCTACCTGGAAAACAGGACCCCAAGAAAGACACAGGGATCACCCAATGACGGAGAAATGGATGAGATCTACATGAACAGCCTGGACATGAGTGGGAGCAATGAAGGGCGAGGATCGAGGGAAAGAGAGCAGGAGATCCCAGCTGGATCAAGAACAGAGAGGGAGAACAAGGAATAGGAGACCATGGTAAATAAATACCATATGAGAAAAAGAAGAAACAAAGTGCTAAAGAGGCCCACAGAAATCCACAAAGATGCCCCCACAAAAGACTGCTGGCAATGGTCGAGAGACAGCCGGGACTGACTTACTCTGGTGATGGGATGGCCAAACACCCTAAGAGTTGTGCCATAAACCCCATCCAAGGACTGAGGAATCTGGATGCAGACATCCACGGCTAGGCCCCTGGTGGAGTGCTGGGAGTCTAATTAGTGAGAAAGAGGAGTGTTTATATGAGCAAGAATTGTTGAAACCAAGGTTGGATAAAGCACAGGGACAAATAGCCAAACGAATGGAAACATATGAACTATGAACCAAATGCTGAGGGGCCCCCAACTGGATCAGGTCCTCTGAATATGTGAGACAGTTGATTGGCTTGATCTGTTTGGGAGGCATCTAGGCAGTGGTACCAGGTCCTGAGCTCACTGCATGAGATAGCTGTTTGAAACCTGGGACTTATACAGGGATACTTGGCTCAATCTGGGAGGAGGGGACTGGACCTGCCTGGACTGAGTCTATCAGGTCGATCTCAGTCCTCGGGGGTGGCCTTGATCTGGAGGTGGTGGGAATGTGGGGTGGGCTGGGGGGAAGGGGAGGGGGGCAGGAAAAGGGAGAACAAGGGAATCTGTGGCTGTTATGTAGAACTGAATAGTATTGTAAAATAAAATAAATAAAAGAAAGAAAAACATGAATAAACAACATTCTTACTGAATGACTTGTAGACACAGGTGCAGATGTAACAATAATTGCACCAGAATCTTGGCATCCAAATTGGCCTCTTCAAGAGGTACATGTTCAGCTTTTAGGGATTGGAACATTATCTCAAATGAAACAGAGCATGAATGGGTCAAATGTATAGGGCCAGAAGGACAGAGAGGAAAATTAAAGCCATATGTGGCTATTATCGTTATGAATGTAAGGGGATATGATTTATTGCAACAAATGGAAAGCCCAGATTAACATCCCTCCAACCTCAAAAAACAAACCATAAACTAACATATGTTCCTGAGAAAAATATTAGAAGGTATTATAAAGAATAATCACTGACCACCCAGATTGTACAAGAACAGTGCACAACAACTGCTGATCTTTCAAAGACACCAACAGTCTTACCTTTAAAATGCTAAACAGAGAAGCTTGGATGGGTTCAGCAGTGGCCTTTAACAAAATATCAACTACAAGCCTTAGAACAACTGGTTCAAGAGCAGTTAAATACTTAGCATATTGAAGAATCAGCCAGTCCTTGGACTTCTCTTGTATTTGTTATTAAAATAAATCTGGGAAGTAGAGAATGGTAACAGATCTAAAAGCAACCAGAATTACATTTGTTATTTATTTAGTTATAAGAAATAATCAGGAATAGAAATCATTCCACATATATCTATATCTATATCATCTATATCTATATACATATCTATCTATCATCTATCTATATCTATCTATCTACCTATCTATATCTATATCTATCTATATCTATCTATCTATCTATCTATCTATCTATCTATCTATCTATCTAATCACATCTGACCCCATATGGGTCTGCCAGACCCTCTAGCCCAAGGTAATGATGAGATTGAAAAACTATTGATATAGGCAATGTGCTGGATGACTCAGAATTTCATAAATACATAAAAAAATAGTAAGGGTTTAAAAAAGGATTTTTTCATAACCTGACAACAAGTCAAGGAAATTGTAAGGAAATGTCCCACTTATACTTTTTACAGCCAAACTCCACTACCAGCAGGATGTAACCCAAAGAGTACTCAGAGGAATGAAATCTGGCAGATGGATGTGTTTTATTTTGTAGAATTTGGAAAACTGAAATATGTACACCACACCACTGATTCCTATTCAGGATTTCCATGGGCAATTGCTCTGAGTTCCAAAAAGGCTGATTCTGTAATCACAAATTTGCTAGGATTTGTGGCTATCATGGTTATACCTGCACAAATTAAAACTGACAATGCTCCAGCATATGTCTCTGGTAAAATGAAACAGGTTTTTTTTTTTTTGCTTATTACAGTATAAAGCACATTACAGGTATACCACACAATTCTACAGGCTAAGCAATCATAGAAAGATCAAATTGAACTCTAAAGGATATGCTAAATAAACAGAAAGGGGTAACAAAAAATGCCAGAAACAGATTACATAATACTCTATTAACTTTGAATTTTCTCAATGCTAGTGAGAAAGGAACAACAGCTGCAGAGACATTGGATAATAGAAAAAAAAAAAACTACAAAAATTAAATAGGCCTATATATTTTAACGATGTGCTGACCTCAGAATGGAAATAAGGATATGTGTTATGTTGGGGATGAGGTTTTGCTTTTGTTTCTATGGATAATAACAAATGCTTTTCATTTAATCAGATATAACTTGCCCCAAAAAAACCTCCCCAAAGTTAAGGTTGGGGAAGAGTTTTCATTTTTTTCTTTCAAAAGAATGAACGCTAAGCGATCTGAAGAACACTGAACAAATGAGACATCTGAAGAAAAAGAACAAATCATCCAGAAAAAATTGTCCCAGGAAAAAAAGTAAATTGGCTTATTGGTATATCGCATATAGAATTTCATAAGTCTTTCTAAATATTTGTTTCTGCTGTTCTCTAAAGACATATAATATAAATGGTCTTTATGTAGTCCCAGTTCAATTAAAAATTAAAACTGGTTTTGGAGATTGGCTCTCTCCTCTCTAAACCCAAGCATCCTTGTTAAAAGAAAATGCAAGATCTCTGTATCATGTCAGAAAAGCCACCTGATATGGGAAAGATAAAAAAATCAAAAATCAAAAATCAAAATTAAAGGACTATTCTATTGCCACTAATCTTATAATTCTTTGGCTCTATTTTGACTCTTTAAAACTTTTCTTAAGGTATAAATTTTATATAAAAATTTATAAGATATATATATATATATATAACTTTTGTCATGATATTAATGGTCATATAGAGTACTAACTAATCATAGAAAAAAGGCTTCATCTAGCTCCCTACACATAATATCTGGTTTGAGTCTCTATCAGTTTTCTGCAGGGAACCAAGACCATGCCTAACAGTGACTTTGAAGTCTCCAAAAAGATGATGGAGCCCCACAACAATGATTTCATCAGGACAATGATAATACTATTAAGCTGAAAAACACCACCCAAAGATCAGCTTTGGACTATAAACTGCTCAGGACAATTTTAAGGTGGCTAACTGAGACGATCCAGCCTCACAGACTACTCGAGCAAGGACTTGAGACAAGCCCTGTACTTTCCCATTATGCAGAGACTGGATAAATGATACAGCTAACTCTCCAAGGACTTGACAATTAACCCCCAAATTTTCTTTTTGAGATCCCCTGAAGATGCTGTTGCCCCCAGAGAACAGGAAGTAATTTTTAGAACACATTGCTCACAATCCCAAGAGGTAGGGCATGGTTTTTTATCATTTAATGGGTTATGGATAATTGTCACTGTTTAGGATGGTTGTTTACAAGTTGTTAATTGATAATGGTGAGGAAAAAAGCTAAACCAAAAAAATAGATTCAGGATTCTTGTTTGAAAAAAAGAGGATATAGATAAGAGGTAGATTATTGAATCTACTTTGAAAAAAAGATATAGACATGATAGAAAAAAGGGTACATTATTGGATCAATTCTGAAAAGAAAAAAGACAGAATAAGGATATGATAAGATAAAAAAAAGTAGAGAATTGAATCTACTTTTAAAAGGCAACTACTAATTTTAAATATTTTAGATTGGTTTGGAATTTTGTATATTATTTACAAATTATGTATATTGATACAAATTTGAGATTGATTTTGTTAGAAAATACTGTACATGCATTTCTAATCTTGTTCAAGGTATTGCACCTATGCAGTTCATTTAACAATATAATGCAATTTTCTAGTCCTTGGAAGATATTACCAACTCTTTAGGATAATAAAGAAATGCAGGTTAGTAGTTAGTCATTATAATATAACTTGTAGTCATATTAGGTATGTTCTCTAGGTCAAATAGAAATATATTTTAGATAGACAGGTCATCTTCAAACACTTCAGAGATCTACAGAATATGGCATTTAAGATGTTTTAATAACATAGATTTTTTTTTTCTTTTTTTATGACAATGAGACGTATCTGCTCCTGTCATCACCAACCTACTTCAGAGAAGATGATAAACAATGAAGAAACACCATATGGAGTTTACTTTCATTGTGGCAAAAGTTAGCCACTGGGCACCAAAGTGCCTTTACATTGACTGCTGACAGTACACTATCCAAAATAGACAAGGAGAAGACAAAAGAAAGGACTGCTGATCCTTGACAAGATAAGGTAGGAAGGATCTTTAGAAAATCCTGCTTCACAAATGAGCCTGCGAGATATGCTAGGCCTCACAAATGAGTCTGTCAGATATACTAGGTCTGTAGGGTGAAGATGTATGCCCCAAGGTTGCAGAAGAACCTGGGTGACTGTCCAGGCAGCCCACTGTTTCTGTTATTTCTTACATTTTTTTGAAAGTCACTTGTTTGCACTTCCTGCTTACTCAGTTAAAATTTCCTTCTCGGGTCTCTGAGCAAGTTGAAGATTAGATAGTTATAGTTATAGTTTTCCTTGTTAACAAATTCAGAACAGAAACTCCCTAAAAAGGTATAAAGTATAAATATTGAAAGACATCAAAAGATAGTTTTGGATTGGTAATACAAGTAAGGATAGAAAGTGAATTAGGTA
Organism: Peromyscus maniculatus bairdii; assembly: GCF_049852395.1. Lineage (NCBI taxonomy): Eukaryota > Metazoa > Chordata > Mammalia > Rodentia > Cricetidae > Peromyscus > Peromyscus maniculatus. The sequence goes on from NC_134865.1 coordinate 21,526,841, forward strand.
CATTTTGGATTCACCAAAATAGGATAGATAATGGAGTATTTTTGCTGAATTTGTCAAGTGCAAGTAGACTAGACATTGTTGATGTATTTATGGTCGTATATATTGTATATAGTTATTATACTTATTGTATAAGTTTCTCTTATATTAGTTATAACCTTCTTTTATTATTTTAAACAAAAGGGGGGAAATATGGTGATATGTTGTGTACCCCAATAAAACTTGCCTGGGCAATCAGAGGACAAAGCCAGCCACTATATTAAACATAGAGGTCAGGCAGTGGTAGCACACACCTTTAATCCTAGCATCTGGGAGGCAGAGATCCATCTGGATCTTTGTGAGTTCAAGGCCACACTGGGAACAGAGAGCCATGCATGGTGGCACATGCCTCTAATCCCAGCACTAGGAAAAAAGGAAGATGGCAGGGCACAGAAATGTATATAAGGCATGAGTAAACAGGAAATCTCTCTCTTGAGTCTGAGGATTTCATAGAAGTAAGAACGTAGCTGGCTTGTTCTGTTTCTCTGATCTTTCAGCTTTCACCCCAATATCTGGCTCCGGGTCCTTTTTTGTTACTAATAGGACATTTTAAGATTTATGTTGGGGCTGGAGAGATGGCTCAGCGGTTACGAGCACTGACTGCTCTTCCAGAGGTCCTGAGTTCAATTCCCAGCAACCACATGGTGGCTCACAACCATCTGTAATGAGATCTGGTGCCCTTTACTGTATACATAATAAATAAATAAATCTTTAAAAAAAAAAGATTTATGTTAATCTTAACAGGACACCTGAAGGATCTAGAACAAAAAGAAGCAGACACACCTAAGAGGAGTAGATGTCAGGAAATAATCAAACTGACGGCTGAAATCAATAAAATAGAAACAAAGAGAACAATACAAAGAATCAGTGAAACAGAAGTGGTTCTTTGAGAAAAATCAACAAAATAGATAATCCCTTATCCAAACTAAAAGGCAGAGAGAGCATCCAAATCAACAAAATCAGAATCAAAACCAGAGACAACAACATACACTGAGGAAATCTAGAGAATCATTAGGTCACACTTCAAAAACCTGTAGTCCACAAGATTGGAAAATCTAAATGAAACACAAATTTCTTGATAGATACCACTTCTCAAAGTTAAATCAAAGTTAGATGTAGCTCTTCAAATTTAACCACTCTACGTTGAGTAAGCTCTAGTAAAACCAATGGTTGACAACGTGAAATATTATAAAGCTGGGTTTGCAGTCAGGAAGACTACAGGATATAGAGGCCAGGGCATATGTGGATGTACCTGAAAACATGATACTGGAGGAGTAGGTGGCTTGTGAATAGAATTAATAGGCCTCTTTTGAGGCATTGGGATAGGAGATGTAGATGAGCTAGTTGTTCTGATGACATTTGGAGGTGAGGAGGTCTGTGGGGTGAAACAGATCAATATCTACCACAAGGCTCAGAGAAGTGAGATATTAGAGATGAACTACCTATGGAGAGGGAAGTTGTAGAGATGACTTGATGGGCAGATGGGGAAGATCTTAGAGAAGGAGGAGGGCTATGAGATAGGCAGCCTTACAGGAAAGGAAGTCCCAGAGACTTATGGGAAGGAAAAGAACTGACCAAGCTAGAGGTACAGGGGAGGAGGAGTCATTGAATATCTCAGTGAGAATTTGGGATGAGCAGGAGGGGACCTAGCTGTTGATGCTGAGGAGGGAAGTCTTGAAAAAATAGGTGGGCCCATGGAATGGAAAAGAACAGGCCCACCAGTGATGGGGGTGGGGAACTCAGGTGATTTAAACAAGCCTGTGGATTAGGAAAAAGGCTTACCTGACTGAATAGTGAGGAGAGTCTTTGGGAAAAAAAATTAAAAAGTTTTTTTGGTAATCATTATTAAGCATTTGTTTTGAGTGTTCAAAGGCAGTGGATATTCAGCTGGATATAAAAGTTTCACATTTCCTTTGGGAGACATGTATTCTACTTCTCAGTAGTTAGGTTAAGAGAAATTAACAGGTAGAAATTAAACCTTCTAGCATTAGAAATTAGAAGACAATTGATTTGATAGGTATTAATTCCTTAATGAAAAGACACTTTAAGAGTTTCCTGAGTACAGTTTCTATAGACCTCTGATCTGTAGAATATTCTTTACTGTTCTTTAAATAGACACATTGGTCTTGTCCTTCTAAATGTGAGCTGGGTTGGTTTTCCTGAGGCCTGCTATTGCCATTCTAGGAGCATCAAATTACTCTTCTATAAATCTATTCTTAATGATTACTTCTTTATTTTTATTTTTAACAACTATTTATTTCATTTTCATCTCTCTCTCCTCTCTCTCTCTCTCTCTCTCTCTCTCTCTCTCTCTCTCTCTCTGTGTGTGTGTGTGTGTGTGTGTGTGTGTGTGTGTGTGTGTGTGTGTGTATGTGTGTTTATGTACAACTGTGAACCCCTTGCCATGGGTTTGGGGAACTGAACTGGCATCCTCTGAATGAGCAGTGCACACTCAGCTCTTAGCCACTGAGACATCTCTCCAGTTCCCATGATCATTTCTTATACACTTGTCTGAAATAGTTGTTTTCTAAATGGCTTCCAAAAAGAGCTGTTTCTTTTTTGTCATTTTTTTAATTAAGAAAATTTTTTTCATTCATTTTACAGACCGATCAAAGATTCCCCTCTTCCATCCTCCCGCCCCCACATCCTCCCCCTCTCAACTCCTCCACCCCCCCATCCCCCCACCCTCCCCACCCCCCGCCAAGAAGGCGAGGCCTCCCATGGGGAGGCACATCCAGTAGAGGCAAGTCCAAGCCCTTTGCCCTCTTTCATAGTCATTCTTGGGTCATTTACGAGGCTTGGTTTTCAATATTACAGAACAGACATTCACATATAGTCATGCAGCCTTTCAAAGAGTCTCTAAACTAGCCAGAAGGCAACTGGAAAGAGAAACAGGAAGGATAAAGTTGCCTGTCTATGTATAGATTCTGGAATCCTTCCACAGTTTATGACATAATGTATGTCAGAGAATGCATTTATCTGAGCAAACAGCTGGTAAATCTAACAAGCACATGGTCTCCATTCAGGTAGTTCTGCTAGTTGTGAAATGGTACAGCAAGCAGAATACTTAGAAAGCAGCAGTGCTCAAGTTAGGCTCTTAAGGAGCCTACAAAAGTGCAGAAAACCTAGCTGAAAACAGAAACGCGAAGATGTTCAATGAATGAAAGAGTTCTTTGGAAATATCTTGGAGTTTTGCATGAAACGTTATGTCAAAAATATGGGAATTTGAAAGCATGTTTAGATTTTGCTAAAATCTCATCAATTTTTCTCATTTGTTCAAATGTGAATGATTTTATTACTAATGTGCAAGTTTTTTGGTGTCAAGCCAGAACTCATTTTTCTCATTTGCAGAGATTCTAAGTGGGAAGAGCCTTACTTCTGATTCTCCACTATGTGGGACAAATCCATCAGCTGCCCATGTTTGTTAAACATATGTTTTATTGGAGCAGACCTTTTTCTGTTTCTGTTTACGATCACTTTTGTATAAAAAAAAATGTTATATCCTCCCCCAAAACACTGATCCAGCCCAGGATATCTCAAAATTTTACTATGTGGTTTCTAACAAAAAAGTAGACCTACATTTATTCAAAATGTAGTGACTTTTGTGCTTTTTGTATTGCATCATCAGGTATTAAATATATTTTACATCCTCACCAGTATACATGAACATAAATGGAGACTAGATCCAGGAACATGCTTTTCATAATGATTTTAATTCTTTCCCCTCTATTCTTACTGTTAGCTTTAAAATAATTCTAACTCTAAATTTTTTAACAGCATTATATAGGCAACTATGAAAACACTTCTGTTTTGAGACAGGGTTTCATGCTTGTGCTGTGCTTGAACTGTTGTGTATTTCAGGATGACCTTGAACTAATTTCTGATCTTCCTGTCTCCACCTTCTGAATGCTATGATTACAGATGTGCCCTTCTATGCCTGGTAAAAGACATTTTCTGCAAATATCAGTGTCATTCACCTGTTTACAACATTTCTTGGAACAAAACTTTTGGTATTGTTGCTCATATCATCACATAAGTTATAAACAATTATATAAGACACCTGACACTCTACCACAGGGGGGAAGATGAAGACGGACAAGAGGCAATCTGCAAACATTAGGGGGCTGCTAATTAAATGACCTGATTGTTTTCAAGTTTTCCTCAAGTACCTCATTAATTTCAAATGACATCCTACACTCTTGAGACTTTAGCTCAACTCTATTTGCTAGTGTTGATTTTTCATTTATAGAATGAGTACAAGCTTAGCACATGATACATAAAACCCCAATCCATAAAACTGATATAAAACAAGGTCTGAGCCAATTCTTTACCTTTTCCATTGTTTTATTCACTGACCTACTGACTAGTTACCTATTGAGATGATTTGTCTTTTTTTTTTTTTTTTCTGTTCCGAGACTCCATAAGCAAAGTGTATTAAACATTAAGGACAATATGTATCACAAGAAGTCTACTGTTCAATAAGAGACTAAAATTAATCAAGTAAGCACACAAACCTCTACTGGGATAAAATCTGGGATCCAAGTGCCAGGAAGCATACAGAAGAGCAATTTGACCAAGTCACGAGGTCAGGTGAGACCTCTAAGAGGAAATAATGACTGAGCTGAATTGAAAAGGAATTCCAGAGCTGAAGCAGGCAGGTGAGTGAACCCTTACAGCCTGCACAGCGTCTCCATAGAAACTCACTCTGCCTCTCCCCTTGGGTGCTACTCTTTACCCATTTCTTCAATCCTTTACTTCTGTGGAATTTAAAATTAGTCACATTTTTTTCTCTCCATTGCATTTGTCCACCAAATGGAGAGAAAAATCACCTCATGATACTGCTTTCTAATCATTTGAATATTTCCATGAAGGATGTAGCCACATTTGTGGAGATTGTTCTTGTTCATTTGGAATAAGTCTGAGGCAGTTTCTTTAACTAGCTCGATAAATCATCCTGAAGACATGACCTTGGATTTCAATCAGCCGATATTTACGGTTTGAAAATACTTCCTTGTGAGGCCAGTAGGTTCAGAGTCACTGACCATGGATTTATGGCTGCAGTTATGGTGACAAGCTTGGACTCTGAGTGATAGCAAAGTAAATCTGCAGCAAGATTGGCTTTGCTTGTTGTGGTATAAAACTTTATAGTTTGTTCTATGTCTATAGAGCTTTCCTTTTGTGAAACAATTAAAAAACAACTTACATATTTTATCTGTAGTACATATTTTAAATTTCCCACTTTGACTTCCAATTCTCGATAAACTGATGCTACTAGACCTATTTATTTATTTATTTTGCTATCATGACGAATAAACCAACAAATTGTTTTCACTGTACACTGCTTTAAGAAGCCTGGTCTCAGGTGAGGAATATGGGCTAAACAGGGTTTCTGTAGCTGCTGTGCTTAGACAGGAAGGGAAGGATTTTACTGTGGTAAAAATACTAGAAGGGCTAAGTCAGGAGCCTCCTGCCGCAAGCCTGGAGCTGACTGTGCCAGTAGTAAGATAAAATGCCAAAAGTTTGAAAAATTCACCAGTGCTAGTTTTACGAAGAATGCATTCTGATTTTTTTCTGTAGTATGATAAAATTATAATACTTTGGTTTTATAAAGACACTGAATAGCCTAAAACATTTTGAAAGTTTGGGCTTCTGAGGCAGATGGCTATCCATTTATATATGGAGGAAGCTCAGCACTCTTAGAGTTTTCTTTATTTACAGGGCTGAGACTTGAATCCATAGCCTTGCACATGGTAGACAAGCCTTGCACCAAGTCTTCAGCTTCAATATGTATTTCCTTTCGGTTCCTTTGTTCTGCAGTGACCTAGTCTCCAAAGCAAGCACAGGGAACTGCAGTTAAAAGCAACATCTAAATGGCTGAAGAGATTTACTGTAAGTGCAGTGACCCAGAAATGTGATTTTCCCTGGACCATTGCCCTAATGTGTTACCTGCTCCGAGTGTGATGTGAGTGCTCAGAAAGTTTCCCTCCCGCCGGTTATCTTCCGCCTTAGCTGCTCAGAACACTGCAAAGCATATCAACCTTTAATTCCTTTTTGAATTACAGGACGACTGGCTGTCATGGAGGCATCTTACCAGCAGATGGCGCTCAGGCTCTGTGTTAAAAAGATGTGAGTTCCTCTTCTTTGGTCTCTGTTTACTAGCATTCATTTTAAGAGGTGAAAAGCAGTTTTTAGAGAAAAATCTTTGTTAGCAGAAAGCCTCTGAATTTGTGAGAGACAAAAACCATGTACTTAATTCATTCAAACAGTAATTATTAATCTTTGAAATTTTCAAATTAATGCGCAGGAACATTATAAAAATCCCTCTTATGTTTATTGATAAAGCGGGTAGTCTCACTTACACTGATGTTTTATGAGGGAACATAGGAAAGGCAGTTAGGATTTTCATGCATTTCGAAGAGGGAATAAAATGGCTGATTCTTGGCTCTGCTTGTTCACAGATTTTGTAAGCCGAGGAAATGGATACCATGGTTGTTTGTAAAATCATCTTCAAACAAAGGGAGAGAACAAGGATGCTTTCCTGTAGCATGGACACCCGCAGCGTACTGGAGAAAAATGATGAGGTTGCAGAAGAAGGGTGAGGCTTAGCATTTCAATTCTAAAATGGATGTTCCCATTTAATTTTCCACACACAATATCTTTTCTTACCAAAGAATAGATTAATATTACTAATCTCACTTAAAGCAGCCTTAAAAAGCCAAAGCAACAAGGATATTTCTAAAGCAGATTGTAGCCATTTCTGCTGGCATGGAAAATTCTCTACCTACACGGAAAGTAATTGTGTTGGTAATCTTATGCTATTGCTTCAGTTGGAGTCTACATCATTCTTTGCTCTGCATGGGCTATAGACAGGCATAATGGATGAAGTCATGAGAAGGTGCAATGATGAATTAATATCCCAGAGGTCCTGAAACTAATAACAACAGCCAGCTTTTCTGTGGCCACTCCGTTCTCACAGTTACCTTATAAAATATGACTCGGATTCTGTCTGCAGACCGGTAGTTCTATACACAGGCAAGGCGAAGAGACCTTGCAATTTCATGAGGAATAAAAGAGCAAGCAAGTTAGGAATATAGCTGCCCTGTATCCTAGTGCAATGAAATTACAACCACAGTCCATCACATTTCCTGTGCTTGTCATTGCAAAGTTTGCCTCTTTTTAGGCACTGTCCTACATCCATATCTACACAGTTATCAAGTGCACTTTGATATGTTTGACCTGTTATGTGCAAAGTACCTATGGTAGTTGTATATTAAGCTGCTTCTTTCCAATATATGTAGATCCATGGTGGACTGCAAAGATGGAGGTATGGTGGAGGCATAATTAGCTGATGTGAATCTTGATTGCATCTAATTCCATTTGGTTTTCTATTACTTTTCAAGCTTTTCTTGAGTTCTCCCTCATCTTAGGTACAATACAGGCAGCAAAGATAACAAAGATGTGGCTGCAACTCTTCCTAGCGACAGGATAGTGTGCCGAAAGAAGCCCGAGCTCCTCGAATATGCTTCTTAGTACACAGCTATGAAGCTAGACAAATTGAGTTCAAGACAAACTTAGTACAAAAATATGTTCAATATTTCTTCCTTCAGGTGCAGTATAAGCCAGGGAGAGTCTTCCTTTTTTCTAAATGCTGATTCCTTTCTGGCCAGGACAAGACTTGGGAGGAGCAAGGTGAAGGCAAATGGAGAACCTGGCAATATTCAGCAATTCTCTCACTGTATATCAACAGAACGTGCTTAAAAGTTTACTTTAAATAATTGTGGTCTTCCAGAATGAAAATATAGCCACACGGAATTTTCCTTTAAAGTTTTCGTTCACCGTCATGCATTTAAAGAAAATAATGTAGTCTTCCTCGCCTTGGACAACCAATGTCCCTTACTTTTCCCTATCTACCCAGGTATTGACATATTCTACCACAAATTTTCACTGCTCATGATCTGCATATGTGTAATAAACACATTACAATGGAAATTTGAGTAGTAAGTATATGATACATATATATATATATGCATGTGTATATGTGTGTGTGCATTTTCACATATATTTACATAGATAGGTGGTTTGTAGTCTGTGATTTCATTTGAAATTTACTCTGTGGCTTTGCATTTAGTTTTGCATTTGTGTGTAATACTTTCAATAAGACTTATGTGTAGAGCATTCAGAGGTCATTGGTTGAAAAGTGCAGTTGACAGGGAATGCAGGGTCAGAGGCTCACGGGTGAGAGCTATCATAAATTTTATCTTCACTGTCATAAATACAGAGATCATTTTTCATAATAAAATGGCTATTTATTTTTGCCAGCACATAAACTGATGTTTCAGTAATGAATCCTAGAGCAGTAAATACACTTGTTTCAATAATAGCATACATAGTATTCAGGACTTAAGTGTACTTACAGCTTTTCCTATTTCTCATGACTCAAGTAGGAAAGCAGTGATATTGTGAATAACTATCATATGTATCATCTGCATTTTTAGCAACTTAATTACAGGATATGACGCCTTGAAGGTATGTTTTGGGGTAACAAATGATATTTATTGCAATATCGTCATTGATGGCACAAATTTCTTTTAATTTTTTAAAAGCTATAAAATTAAATGTCTTCTGAGATGATAGTGAATTTATCAATTGAAGAAACTGGGGTTGTTATTGTTGGGGATGTTGTTTCATTAGCTATCCAGGAAGAACAGAATCTTTTAAGGGAAAGGTGGAAGTCAATGCAACTTTCCTCAATATTAGCTAGACTTTTCTAATCCGAAGTTCTTTGTGCAGCAGAGAGAAGACACTGCAGCAAGATGATGAAGAATGGCTTACAGATGGCTAACAAGCTGGAAACAAAAGTCAGGTGACTCTCAGGTGAGAGCCACTAACAGGCTCTGGGGCAACACTTGCCCTTTTTTAATGGAAGTCTTCAAGAGGACTAGGGGTGATGAAGGGTCATTCAATGAGGTGACAGTGTCTTGAGTGGTGCTTGGGTAGGTGGAAGGATTGTGTTGAAGGATGGCGCAAGCAATGAATGCGTCGGTCAGCAGGGTGGAAGTCAATTCCCTGGATGGTCTTTTACTGCAGCGGTTCAGAAACTGCACGAACCACAGGAACTCAGACCATTTGTTTGTTTCCTGGATTCTATGATATATTAACAAGATCTTACCTTTATTTACTGTATCAGATTCTCAAAACATATTTGCCATATCAATTCATTGACAATATAAAAATGTAAGATAGATCACAATATATATTTTATGGTTGATATAAAAATTCATATATACATGTCACCTGGGGTAGTGCAATAATACAAACTGATATTTTTAAATATAGTGCTTTCTTTTGCAAAGCAACATTTGGACAGAATAAAAAGCTATTAAGGTTGTGTATGAAAGATACATTAGAATTACATTTGTATCATTGATTACACTATTTCTCAATTATACAGTTTTGGGGAAAAAACACAAGCAATTAATCATGGTAGATTACACTCATTTTGTATTTGGCCAGCAGTGGCAAGGAGCTAAGAAGTTTACATTCCCATTGTGTCTCTCAGTAATTATTTGTGATATCTTTTGCTTTTGTGATTTCTATAACATGCTTCAGTAAATGTGATTGTTTGCACCTAGAAAAGATTTTCAAATAGCTCTCACTCCTTTCTTGGTAACTGTACTTTAAAATAGCTGTTTTCATACATTGATATTCTTAATATGCTGCCATTCCTAGCCCGCCATTTGTCTCATTCAGAATAATTACTAACTACCCCAATTATAACTACTATAGTTACATTATCAACTAGGTAAAAGTTTAGTAGTGGAAAGAATATTAAACATCAAATGAATGTTTACCCTAGTTTGTGTAAAAAAAAAAGAACAAAAGCTAGGAGTTATTATAATTTTTATTTCATAGAAGGGTGTTCGCTATTAAATAATATCATTCAACACTGAAAAAGAGCAAAGAATTGTCAGTACTATTATTTTTTGAAAATTTTTTCAGCAATTGGGAATACTAAAATTAACTTTAGAGGCTGGAGAGATGGCTGAGAGCATAAGAGGCTGGATTCTGTTCCTGAGTGCCTGAGTTTGTTCCCTAGGACCCAAATGGGGGATCATAGCCCTCTGTAACCTTAGTCTTAAGGGATCCAGTGCTTTCTTCTGGCCTACTATGGCACTGCATGTACACAGAGCACAGATGCATATACAGGCAAAACACCAACACCCACAAAACAATAGTTTAAATAATAATATATAAATATAAAAATAACAAAATATAAATAAAAAAACAGGATATCAGAAAAACATATAACATTCGTATGTCTTTTTATTGAAATAGTCCACAACAAAAGAAATTACTGTATTATGGCTTTATAACCATATATACATATATATACCGTGATAACATGAAAACAGATGTGGAAGTGTCTGGGGACAAAGCAGATAACAGGAGGAGGAGGCTGAAATTAGATGGAGCATTGAGGGGAGTACTCTCAAAGCACACTATATGCTTGCATAAAAATGGCCTGTGTAGTCCTGCATAGCAAAAACAATGAAGATTATTTTTCATGTAATTATTTTTATTACCCTGTTACAATTCAATGGAAAGCAAGAAACTAAGAAATCATTAGTACACAGTATTTTAGAACAATATGACTTGAAATAAGTAGTTGTTTCTTCAGATCTACAAAATGTGAATAAAAAGATGTTAGACAACTGTATTCATAATGAGATGCTTCTGTTCATATTAGTCACATTTCTCCATACAGTGTGGCATTGATCATGAGCTCCATTAAGCTGCAGTCCTTCAGCTGGTGTCCTGATTTGTCCAGCTTTCCTTGTTGCTCCAGGGTTTTCATGAAACTGATTGAGTTTATTGTCTCTAAATCACAGGAAATTTCAGCACTTACCTCATTAAATGTATCTCTTATATAGTTAATTGATTAATAAATGCAATTAGGTGTGACAGATGACTCCTGTAGCTAAGATTTGAAGTGATATTCCGTGAGCTCCACACTTCGTTTCTACAAGAGTAAAATGTCATCTGTACAAAGATTATCTCCCAAATAATGAACTAGAATTCAGGAATAGGCAGTAGACTGCACTCATCACGATGATTTGGTTTATCTGTGACTTAATACAGTGTCCACTGCAGTGGTGGGTTTTGACTACATGACAAATGAAATGATTGCGTATAAGTTTATTAAGCTAATTCCACTCAAATTTAAATAGTCAAAGAACAGTTTGAACATGAATAAGTAAGGATGAGGAGCAGGTGGGGAGAAAGAGAGGCAGGAAGAAAAGGAAGGAGCCAAAGAAACGAATAAGACTAGGCAACATGGAGCAGATGTTCACATCTTTCTTGAATAGATAAAAATTCAGTGTTTTTGAGTTGTGGCCAAAGATCAGGGTAAAATCAGTGAGCTGGAGCATTTGAGATATTTAAATACATTTAGGGTCTTTCAGTGGGTATATGTGGTGGCAGGACCTGCCTTGATTAAGTAAAACACCGAGTTTTAACTTATTTTTAGTGTTGCTTATGACCACCCAACATAGGTAATGTCCTTAGCTTATCTCCACCTATATTTTGTGTCCTTCAGCTAAATATACTTTTAATCTTTATAGCTGGAAGTTTTCCTGTGTCCTGCCAGGCTCCCGCAGTCTGGTAGCCCGCTTATAAAATAATCACTCAGAAGCTTATATTATTTATGAACTGTATGGCTATTAGCTCAGACTTATTACTGACTAGCTCTTACACTTAAATTAACCCATAATTCTTATTTATGTTTAGCCACGTGGCTTGGTACCTTTTCTCAGTTCTGCCTTGTCATTTTGCTTCCTCTGTGTCTGTCTGGCAACTCCTGACTCAACCCTCCTCTTCTCAGAATTCTCATCTCGGCTTGCCCCACCTATACTTCCTGCCTGGCTACTGGCCAATCAGCATTTTATTATATCAACCAAATCAGAGCAACACATATTCACAGCATACAGAATGATATCCCACAGCATATCTTCTTATAGGTAAAACTTTCTGACCATCTTTGTAAGTATCAGATCATGTAAAATGATGATTCATGCTCTCCATACCAGCACTTCAAAGGTCAATGCTGCAGGTCTTTTCTTTGTGTTCAAGTTAGGCTTTATAAGACAGAGTATGTCTCAAAAAATGAATCAAGCAAACAACCAAACAAAAACAAAACAACAAGTTACATCCCCAAATCTCAGGAAACCTAAGAACGACAAACCCTAGAAATTATTATTAGACATTTTTTTGCGGGGGCGGGAAAGGTGATTTTATGTGGTGGATTTTCTCCATTTTCCAATTGTCATTTCCAGTTGAGGAAGCACGGAGTAGAGAAACCTGGTAAGACGACAATTCAGAACTCTTTCCTTTTCTGCTTGATTTGTTCTTCCTGCTGCATAAGTTGGTAATCTTTGGTTCCCTCCCCAAATACCCCTGCTTTCCTCTCTTTTATTCTCTCCTCCAAACACCAACCATCATCTTCATGTAGCTGATCCAATTTTGCATTATGATTCCATTCTCCCAATTGCCTCCTTTATTTGTGAAAGCAGTTGTTCTATATTTCCAAACTGATACATGTAAGGGTATAAAATTGAACACTTTAAAGTTCCTTTGGAACCTTTGGCTTGAACCTCATGCATAGGCCTGTAATTAATTTTCTAACCAAAAGTTTGCACTGCCAGGTTTAAATTCACATTCAAACCTCTGAGTAATATCTAATTCAGTAAATTCTTTTGATACATACACGTGTATATTAATTTTATTTTCATATGCACTATGTTGTATCTCGGTTTTTAAAGCAATATTAACTTATATCCAACCTGCCAAGTGCCATTTTTTATATGAAAGTCAATTATATTCTGTTAACTTTCAGAAAGGCATTCAGTGTTATCTTTACTATGTGTCTGACTGATTTTGTTTTAATATTCACACATATTTTATAATGTCCTTTCCAGACAGAGTGTCTACTTAATTAACATATCTTGCTTTCACATCTCTACCTCTGAGTCATTCTCTCTCTATTTTCTATAGTCCAGTATGATGGTTTGAATGAGAATACCTCCCATAGGCTCAGATGTTTGAATGTACTGTACCCAGTCATGTAGTGGGTTTGAGGATTCTCAGGAGGTACAGCCTTGCTGAAGGAAATCCATCACTGGAGGGGAGATGTGAGGTTTCAGAACCCAGGAACCATTCCCTGTTTGCTGTCTCGGCTTCCTGCTTATGTTTAAGGATGTGAGCATCTACCTTGCTGTTCCAGCAACCAAGCCTGCCACTTCTGCTTCTCCATAATGGACTTCACCCTCTGGAAACATAAGCTCAAATAAACTCTTTCTTCTGTAAGTGGCCTTTCCCATGGTATTTTATTACAGTAATAGAGAAGTAAATAAGACATGTAACTCAAGTTTTCTCTTTCTTTTTATGTGAAACCTGGTGTTGGCTAAAGAATTGTGTATCTTTTATATTTTGATACTTCTGATATCAAGTAGATTGGTGTACTTACTGTTCTCTGAGTATTATTAGGGGATCAGGTGTTCAAATACTACTGCAAGATCTTCTGATTACTTTATCTGTCCTCCAATCTACCAACATTTTAAATCAGATATGAAGCAATATAAGCTGTACTGAAGTTATATGACATCAGAAATATGTCTCAATTCTCTTAAGATTACAAGAATTTAGTATAACCTTTGCTATATAAAAGATTTCGACTGAATAACTGTAAAACAAATTCCTAGTAGAACTGTCCAGATTACTCTGAGCCACTGCTGCTTTTCTGCATTAAACATATTATGTATTTTGACAATTATTTGACTCCTTCAGCTAATGTAGCATGTATGACATTTATCATGTTTTCTTCTTCAAATACTAGTTTCTTAAGTAAATTGTAGGATTTTTGAGGATATGAGACATAGTAGAAGTTTTGTTGTTGTTGTTGTTTTGAGACAGGGTCTCTTTGTGTAGCTTTGGAGCCTATCCTGGAACTCACTCTGTAGACCTTGAACTCACAGAGATCTACCTGCCTCTGCCTCCCGAGTGCTGGGATTAACAGTGTGCACCACCACCACCTGGCCATAGTATAAGTTTTATGTAGAGTAAGTAATAATAACTTTGGAAAATACTTGGCATAGTATCATTCATTTCATATGCTACATATTTTGACTATATTTTAATTTGTATATATGTATGCACACAAAATATCCAGTATATCCAAAATTTGATAGAAATACTTATCTACTAATACCTTTAAAGCTACTAATTCATAGGAATCACTGGAGTGCACTCAAAGCTCACTAATATACACACCAGGATAATATTAAAAAATTGAAGGGAAATTAGTTAAGTTTTAAACAGAATAGATATATTATTAGTACTATAGAATGAACTAATTATTTTTCTTGAGTGCAGGAAAATGTAAAATTAGCTTTAATTCATAAAGTAAGTTAAGAAAAAACCAGTAGGTATATGTCTTTATTTGGGTAAAATAACTTTAAAGATAATTTTAACTGATAAGGAAAATGTTTATAGATTGTTGTTAGAGATTATGCTGATTTAGTAAATTAGCTGTTGTAGATTTTCCTCCAAATATCATGACTTCAATAGCACTGAGTCGTTAACTAGGTTTCCAGTCCCAAGCATGGATTCCTTCTTGTTGAGCTTGTCTTATGTCCAGTTAGAAAGTTGTTGGTTACTGCCAAGGTATGCATATACCCTTAGGGTAATCCTGCCATGCTGGTAGTTGATGTGGTTTATAGGTCTAATAGCTTGGTAAGATTTTGATTGTCTCCTTCCTTTGGAATCTTGGATGAGACTTTCTGTTGCCATGAAAGCTAATTCTCAGGGAAGAACTATTCAGGTTAGTTCTGGTTCAGGGGTATCTGGGCCCTGTTTCTCAAGTGCATGGTATTTTCAGATATAGGTACTTACTTTCCAGCTCTGCAAGGTGGCCAAGGTCAATAGTAATAAGCTGTATATTTTGGAATTCTCTTGGAAGCCCTGGCCATCAACTCAAAAGGGCTTCTTGGGTCTGTTACTGAGGTTTATGTTAGATGGCCTTTAGCTCTTGGAGGGAGTACTGTCAGCCAAGATAAGGCCAGTTCATTAAAGTTATATATGTATAATTATACATTGAATGACATGCATTGTGGGCTTTTTAAAAAGGCAAATGGTTAACAGTATAATTCCTTGTGTATTTTCCAGACATCCTTATTGTCATCTGTCCTTATATGAACAGCTAAGCATAGTCCTTATCCTTTATCAAGGAAACTTCTCTTTGTAACAGACAGAGACCACTATAGAAAACTACAATGAGTCAAATCTCAGAGTTGTGGAGCCCAGCACAAATATATACATCTACAGAACCCTCCTGCACCTAAGACTCAGGAAACATTAAAGAGGAGGTAGTGGAAAGATTCTAAGAGCCAGAAAATCATGAAGTTTGCTGTAAGAGTATGTTTTGTGTCTCCTAGTAAAACCAGAGACTATGCCCGTGAAGTCTTACTAACATGACTGCCAAAACATGAGGTAAACAAGGACAACAGCAATGGACATACTAAAGTGGATAGAACAAAAGCCCACAAGGCATCCACCTACACCACAATGACCAAGTGATGGAAGTTAGGAGCAGGAGAAGTGGTCTTGACCAGGGAAGCACACACCAATTGGTTGTCTAGTGATAAGTGGTAAGTCTTGAAAATACACAATCAGGTAATGTATTATGGACCGAAGTGGTTATATTTAGGAATACACACATGCACACAAACATACAACTCACACCCATACATACCCACATATACACGTATATACAACTAGTGATAAAAAGAGTCCTTTAAATAGAAGAAGGAGAAGGAGGAAGAGGAGGAGAAGAAGGAGGAGGAGGACAAGAGGTGTATGAGAGAGTTTGGAGAGATGGAAAAATGTTGAAATTATAGTCTAATATCAAAATTTTTAAAGATTTTCACTGATAAAATACAAGTATGCATTCTTTGAGCATTGATTTCTTTTAAAATTTATTGTATTCTTTTTTGTGGATGAGTGGTTCCCTATATGTATGTTTGTCTATCATGTTCATGCCTTATGCCCATGGAGGGCAAACGAGGGCAAAAGCAGTCCTGAACCTAGAATTACCGATGGCTAAAATCTACCATGTGGTTGCTAGGAACCAAACCCTCTGAAAAAGCAGTCAGTGCACTGAGCAACCTGTCTAGCTATGAGTACTGATATTTTAAAATCCTTTGATTCATTTAAGTTTTTTTTAGTGTATACTTACCAAAACAAAATGTGTAACATACATAATGCCATTTTAAAAATTTCAGCCTTTTTATATACTTCCAAAGGAACATTTCACGTGGTAGGCTACAGTAAGAGGAGCAGGCTGGAATGATCTACGTGGTATTGGGTTAGAGTTGGACATAAATATGTACCTACTTTGTTCTTTATTGCTATAATAGAATACTATGACCAAAAGCAACTTGGAAACAAAAGGGCTTATTTTGCCTATGTACCCTTATCAAAGTCAGTCACTGAGTGTCAGGGGAGGAATTCAGTGCAGGAACTGAAGTCAAAACCATGCTGGAACACTGTTTATTGACAGTATTCTGTTTGCTTTCCATAGCTCACTCAGTTTGCTTTCTTGTATAACCCAGAACCACCTACCGTGGGGAGACACCCCATCACCACCAGTTCTGAACCCTCCCACCTCCTACATCAATCGTTAATCAAGAAAATGGCTCACAAACATGTTCACAAGCCAATCTGATGGAAACAGTTCCTCAATTGATATTCCCTCTTCCCAGATGGCACTAGTTTGTATGAAGTTGAAATAAACAAAACAAACAAAAATCCCATACCAGCACGGTGTGAATTGATACATGTAAATCAACATGTACACTGGACTGCTTAGTTTGTACAGGAATGCTCTCCTTGTTGCTGAGAGGGTTAAGAAGCAGGCATCCCCAGCAGTAACATATACATTCAAGCTCAAGTTTTACTTTATTATCCTCCAACATAATAAGTCAAGTCTTCAAGAAGTTCAAAGCATAAGATGGGAAATACCAATCATGGTTGTTTTGTGTCACCAGAATTTGAAGAGGTATTCAGATAAGTACACACCTACACACATGTGCTCACAAAGCAGATGTTTCAAAGGGATAGATGAGTCTTTGACAGATCAAATGGCCAATGCTGAAGTAAGTTGAACAACAGAATAAACAATGGAATTCAGAATAGTTATACAGAATAGTCAGTAAATTATTGAATAAGAATGCTAATGCTAGTTGGAAATAGTTTTTTAGTAATTTCAAGTAACTCTTACAGATATTTGGCTGTCAAATGACAGAGATACAATTTTATATTCTTCACCCACACCCAGCATATTGAAAACAGTGTGTAATTGGAGGGGAAAGGGTAGCAAACACTACCTCTGCAAGGCTCCCAATATTATAATATCAACAGCACTAAGTCTTTCCATTGTCTGACCACTTGATAGTGTGATAAGAATGACACATTGCCTCTGCAGTTTTCCTCCCAGAAATCCTATGTCTAAATATGAGGAAAATGTCAGACAATTCCATCTAAGGAACATTCTATAAAAGCTAAACAGCATTCTGTAAAACCTGAATGGCATTTTGTAAAGTTACCAAAGTCCTCCCATCAAGGAAAACAAAAGAAATTCTCCAAGCCACAGACAGCCAACAGCTCATGGTGACTGTAGTGTGATATTCGGGTAAAACTCTAGGATAGTTCCAGTGTGATGTCCTGGCAGAACTCTGGCATGGCTGCAGTGTAGCTGGAATTTAAGTAGGACATTAGGTAAAAAGCAAGGAACATAAAAACAATAGGTGCTTTGTTCAAATATAGTGCATTCATTGTAAAATAATTTTGAAGATTATAATATAATTACATAATCTTCACCTTCCATTTCCTATCTCTAAACCTTTCTATGTAGTTCCCCTCATTCTCTTTTAAATTGTAGCCCCCTTTTCTTTCATTGTTGACACACACACATTCATTCCTAACTACATAAATATAATCTACTCAGTCTGTGTAATGTTACCTGTAAGTATGTTTTCAGGGCTGGCCATTTGGCATTGGATAACCGGTAGGTGTTACTCTTCCCTGGAGAAGATTATTTCTCCCACCCTCAGCATTCTTTAGTTGCCTGTAGTTTTTCTTCTAGAGTGGAGGTCTCATGAACTCCTGTCTGTCCACATATAACTAACTGTCTGTTGGTGTGATCCTTTCTGAATGCTAATGTAAAATGTTAATAATAATGGAAACTGAGGAAAAATATTTTGGAGTTCTCAGAATTATATTTGCAACACTTTCTTAAATCTAAAGCTGCACTGAAGTAGAGAGATTATTTTAGAAGAAGTCACAAATCTTAAAAGTAAAATTCCTATTTTTAGAGATATGTACAGTCTTATGAGTAAGATTTTGAAATTTAGATTATTAAACTTACAATCATCTCTTTTGGTATGTTCTTTTATTTTTTATTTTTGTAAGTGATAGATTAAAATGTAAAATTTGTATTATGCAATGTTATGATTGTCATGTTTCAATACATGTATACGCTATATAATGTTTGACACTAAAACATTCATTTATAATTACTTTATTATAGGTTTTGTGATGGGGAACATTGGATATTTATTCACCATCACTGTAACAGACTCAAATAGTGCAACTATTTCTTCATCCATTTGTGCCGCTACATCAAACAACAACAACAACAACAAATACTGGGTGGTTTATAAAGTATCCAGATTTGTGTACTATTCCGAATGCTAGAACCTTGGAGATGGAAATAAATCCAGAATTAGTTTCGGTCTACAAAATGACACTTTAGTTCTGGGTCCTCTGGCAGGGCAAATGAATGATCAAAGGGATGGAAGGGGTGGATTTACCCCTTCAAGTGCTCTTTATGAGGTTTTAATTCAATAGATGTGGGTGGAGCTCTCACGACTGTCAGAGTTTCAGTGTCCTGATCCTGTTCCTCTCTGATATGAACTTATGTGGTCACTAGTCTCATAAGCCACCTCTGTGTGTTGCACATATCTCAGAATTCAGTGAATGTTCTACTAAAAATCATTTCCAACTTGAACCCACTAGGTTTGGGGGCAGAGGGTGTGTGTGTGTGTGTGTGTGTGTGTGTGTGTGTGTGTGTGTGTGTGTATGAGTCTAAGTGCATGTAGCCCTTTTCTTTCTGTTTCAAGGTCCTATCACGGAAGTTGAATGGCTGGCTTTCTTCCTTTCTTGGTATTGTAGTTACTTTCCACAGAATAAAAATGGAATAATTTTAACAAACTGAATAAACTTTGCTGTGTCTAATATGACATTGTTTATACTCTAACCTTAGGATGGTCTCAATACAACTCTCTGGGGGTTTGTATTTTCATGTTTTTCTGAATATGCACTTTGGTGAGAAGATGAATAGATTTTTCCTGTGTACTGGTAGCCAGATGCTGATCTGGATTGGATGATTCTACAAAAAGAGTTTTATTGGATTATAGATGCTCTCTCTAAAATCATTCTCAAATAGTTCCTGGAGGAAATAAAAATCCAAATTCATTTTCTGCATGCTTGCCAAGTACTGTGAAAACACACAGCCTTTAAATTTTAGCCTATACTGCTCATGCTTGTGAGTTGACCCCACTTTCACATTAATACGTATTCTGCTTGGCATGACTCCCAGGTCTATTTTCTTTTTGCCAGTTTGGCCTGCCATAGATCTTAACTTCCATAATCCAATCCGAGAACCATCCCATCAATCTTTGAAAGTTGCTTGGTCTGCACTTTCCCGAAATCTGTACCTTTGCACATTCCCGCTAGTCTGTGCTTTCAGTCTATCTAATGAGAAGAAACCTACTGAAATTTGTAGGACATGCCATTTACAAGAATTTGCCTCTCTACAGTGTCCATAGGTTCCCTTTCCATGCTCTCCATGAAAATTAGTGAAAGATCAGAGATGTATAAAAATTAAATGAAAATCTCTTTTAATAACAAAAAATACTCAAACAATGAACTTCTATGATGTTCTATTGCTTTCTTTGGCTAGTAGGTCTCTTTTCTCATGACACTAAAAATTTAAAGGTGATATCTTTTGTTTTAAAAACCATTTTATGAAGGGCTAAGTTTTCATCTCTTCCTGGAGAGAGAACTATTTCAATTAATGTTTCAAAATATAAGAAATGAAAAAGAATGACTTCAACCTACCACAAACTATGGTGTTATCTGCCCCCAAAGAACAATGAATTCTGCACACAATGGCTTGGGAGTTAGTGTTTTTAATGGAAGGTAAGGTCTCCTAAGAATCATTTCTGAGGTTTCTGCACACACTGATAAAGCTAGACAGCTTAAAAATCGGGTTATATATATGGAGATTGTAACATCACAAGAAGAGGATAAGCAGACAGGGAGTTGGGAGCATTGGAGAGACTGCTGAAAACCACAGAGCATTAATAGTGATGTATACATGGAAGGGCTTTGGTGAGGACATTTTTTTGAGGTCACAGGTGTGTTATATTCTATCTTAATAATCCCCTTTTGCTGTGCAGTAATTAGCTCTGTCACTAAATCTTCAGGAAAGATACATGAAACATTATGCTTTATGTAAGGTATTCTGGGGACTTGTGTGAGAAATGACTTTTATAATTAAATCTCATAAAATTTTCATAAATACTACGGAATATTTATTGATAATTTTATTAATAAGTTAATTATTCAGTGATTTCATAAATTTAATTATTAATAAATTTAAGATATTTTATTACTACTTTAACTATCACAAGATAATTCTAAAAATACCTCCAGTGGCTAAAAGCAGAATCGGTTTTACAATAAAGACTGACTATATTGAATTAAAACACAAATAATATAACTAATCATGACTTCATCCTTAATTAATAAAGAGATAAATAAGATAGAAAAAGAACCCACTCTCTTTGCAAGATTTATTCCAAATAATACATGTGTCTACTAATACCCAAAAAGTAGTGCTTAATTTCTCCCTACTCACATGAGAACTCAACTTAATAAACCATCATAACCCCTAACAATGATCTCAACATTTGTCTTTATACCCACTGATAAGTGTAGTCCTCACCCTTCATCAAGGAAACTTCTCTTTGTAACAGACAGAGGTCACTACAGGAAACCACAACCAATTAACATTTAGAGTTGTGGAGCTCAGCCTCAATGGATGCTTTTACAAAACACTCCTGCACCTGAGACTCGGGGAACATTGAAGAATGGGGGTGGAAAGATTGTAAGAGCCAGAAGGTCAGAGAGTTTGCTGTAAAAGCATGTCTTTTAGTAACACCAGAAGCTACACTCATAAATCCTCACCAACACAATTGTGCAAACATGAGGTGAACAAGGATGACACCAATGGACATTCCAAAGTGGATGGGAGAGTCCATGAGGCGTCAACTCTAGACAAAGTGCTGTAGGCAACTGAGGAAATCTGGGAGCAAGAGAGGTAGTCTTCTCCAGGGAAGTACACACCAACTGATTGTCCTGTGCCAAATGGTCACCCCTGAAAACAATACATAGAGGGAATGTTATTTGGACTGAACAGGTTTATTTAGGAATAAATATGCATGCAAGAACAATTAGCAATTAAAGGGCCATAATTTGAAAGAGAGCAAGGAGGGGTATGTGGGAGCATTTGGAGGTAGAAAAGAAAGGAAGAAACAATGTGATTATAATATGAAAAATAAAAGAAAACAATTAGAAGCAATTTACCCAGAAAAAAATGTAAAGTACTATTAAAAGTATAGATTATTGTAGAAATGTCTTTACAGTGAAGACAGCTGTTGACACTATCTTAACCCATTTCACTGTTAAGGATGCTAGTTATGAAACATGTTGATGTCATGCATCAGTTCAGATGAGCTGCATGAAAAGAGGAGAACCTCACCTAGATGAGCTTCTTACATAAAAACCATTCACTTCAGTCTCATCAGGTGAAATCACTAGACAATCTCAACTAAGTGACATACCACAAAACTATTTTTAATCTTTTTACTTATTTTTTAAAATACCATACATGATAGCTTGATTATCTGTAATCCCCATTTCCCTCCATCCAACTTACTCCAGGAGTCCCCCATCATCATCTCTCTCTCCCAACTTCATGTACCCCTTTTATTTGTTTATTCAGCCCACTGAGTCCAATTAGTACTCCTCATATGCATCTGGTCATTAATATTTAGAAATCAGTTTGGCAATGGGAACCATTCAGAACAGCATTGAGAGTATCTGCTCTGCGGCTTATGACTTCTCAGCCTTATTCTTTTAAACCATGTTTACAGTATCAGGCTTTCATTTCCTCTTGTGGAGCAAGTCTAAAATTCAATCCAGAAAGCTGTTGCTTCTGCCTATAAACCAGTCTTGCCGCTACTGTATCTGTCAGTAGGCCCATCTTGAAAAATATCAGTGTTAGGAAAGACTGAGAAGCTGATTGAGACTATAAACTGTGCGATAACAGGATGATGTCTAGATATACATTGGTTTTCTGTATGAAGTCTTTGAACAAAGGTCACTACTGCAAAAGCCTGAAAGGATGAGTCAACTCTATTACTGGTGGCACTGAGTCAATCAATTGTTGATAATAGGCATGGCAAAACATGGAAGGTGTCATCTCTAAGAAACGTAGGTAAAGGACATGTGAGACTCTTCATATTAAAATGAAATAATCTAAAATTACTCACAATTAAACAATCTACTAAAAATATTTAGGAGTATGTTACTTAATAGATATAATTCATAGCTTCTTCAGGTAATGCCATAATTCTTGCTAAATTTAACTATTGGACTAAGACAGAAAAATCATTTTTTTGTAAATGGAATTCAAAAATCAATCCTGGTACATAATATTAACCATTAAATAAGATCTCACAATTATTTTATATGTTCAGAAATTAGCACAAAATAACCTTTTGTTTCCTTTCTTTGGGTATTTCAGTAAATTTGTAGTTTACAGAATGCAAGTTTGTCTTGTTTACTTTTATAAAAATAATTAAGGATTATAATGTGTAACAAACATTTTAGATAAAGGCTCCAAATTAAATCATGGTTTTCTCATTTCCTTTACATTGGGAGTGGGTTTCAAGCTCATTGACTAGGAATTAAGAAAAAAAATTACATATTAACGATAAGTTATCTCCCAACCAAGGATATTATGCATGGGACAACCAGTATAGTTGTGACATCATTATTAAACTATATGTCATCATGGTATCATGTAGTGATGAGATATGAATTAACTGAAAGTTAACTTTGAACGTACATTATTGTAGAACCATATGTGCTTATTATTTACTCTTTGATAGGAAATTGTTAACAAAATAAATATGAATTGTTGCTTAAATTATTGTGAGTGGACAGAATTTTCAGTTACAGGATGTGTTGGAAAAGCAAATCCCGTATTTTAGTTTAAATATAATACATCAAAATAACAGAAGCTATGACAGAAAAAGACGATCTTGTTCAACTGCTGTCAGGATCAGTTCACTCTTTCATTTGTTGGAAAGCTTGAGAAATGTTTAGTAAAACGCTGACAAGTGGGCTTTAGAGAAATCTAATTAATGCTTTTTTTTTCTCCCTGGGTAAGTGGAGACAGAAAGGTAATTATAGTACCTCAAAGTGTAGCCCTCAAATTGAAGCGCAACTTAAACATATTTAAAATCCCTCCTTTTAAGCTCACCTTTCTTGCTGCTTTTTGATTTTGTGGTGGTTCATCCATATTAATGCATCTAATGACAGACACCCTGAAAAGGTGAGAGTGAATCCTTTTCCTTTGACATATCAGCAGAGGACGGTGGTACAAAGCCTGTCTTTCAATGTGTATCTGCACGGACTCCAGGTCTGTGAGAATGATATATACTTCCACTTTATGCCTGCAAGATTCAAAAGGCCTTTTCAAATATTCATGTCTTTTTCCTTTTATTCTCTCCTGGTATGTGTTATGTGCTGAGAAGAATGTCATAGTCTCAGGAGTTTTATTTTAAGTTTTATTCTTGCCCGAGGGGAGAAATATATTGAAAATTTGCTGGTCAAAGCTGTTCACATTTTCTCATAACATGTCTAATAATTGCAAAGCAGTTTGTTCAAATGCTTAAGGCAGGCTGCGCATAGTTACCATGACAGACTGAGGGCAGTTATTGGGAAATGCCTAACAATGAGTCGGGGGCACTGGCTATAACCATACCTTACACTGCTTTCTACAGCACAGTGAAATTAAAGGAGATATCAACAAGAAAGGCCGGTTTTAATTCTTGGCTGAATTTTGATTATTTTTCTCTGATCTGACTTCAGCTCGGGTCATAACTTCCTCATGTATGTTACATGAAGCTAACAGGATTCAGATTGCACAGACACTATTGCCATTCCACACTATGGCAAACAAGTGCAGTGGCCGATAAGAAACCCACAACATCCCACCTTTCCCCAAAAATTGGGGTCAAAGGTAACTGTGTTTGTAATGTTTGCAGTCTTTCTACTTTTATTATTTTTATGTGGTTGAGAACTTTGAAACATATGTTCATGGAGTACGATACTCGCATCTCCTCTTTATCTATCTGATTTCTGAACCCATTTAAACATAGATTGCTTTTAAATTTCATCAGCTTCTGAGACTCACCTTTCTCTGTATCAATCAGAAGAAAAAGTGGAGGAAAATCACCAGATGGTGAGAAAGTCATTTAGAGAATGTTAGCCAATTAACCTTTACATTATAATTATGAATTAATAACTTTTTCCCTTCAATAAAATCTATGTGTTTAGATAGCTTCAGGGAAAATGGAAGAGGAAAGAGAATAAAGTTGCAATATAGTGATTCATCATATTATAATAAAATAGAATTGTGGCTTCACGCACTTATTTTTATCAATTACTGGACATGAAAAGGAAGAGGGAGTTAAAACTATAATTTCCCAAGTATTAAAAATATAAGCCTCATTCTGAGTGAAATAAATAACATGACAACCCTTCCTTTTCATGAGAAAAATCAAAGCTGAATATAACATGCATTAGAAAAAGTCATTAAAAACAATTTAACCGGTGCACTGCATACCTAAGCAAGCTATCTCTGTTAACACAACAAAGCATTCACTGGGAATAGCAATATTATCCACTTATGTAAAAACATCTTTGGACATGCAATGGAAGTATAACCTCTGCATACACATTCTCTCTTTTAGATTTTCAAAGGGAATTGTGGCTAAGTGATTAGGGTAGGATTTGGTCCAACAAACAAGCTGAAAATTTTGTAACAAGTGGTAGAGTAATACATATTAATTCTGAACAGATTGACACTATAATTTGGGATAAAAACAATAATGATTACAGAACACAGTGTTAGTCAGGTCTGATGAACTGGAACAGATGTGTCCACCTGTCTCTGGCCAGCTTTGTGTCACTTGGGATGCACATGTGACTGAGGCCCATCACACTCACTGTCTGGAAAGGTATACAGCCTATGAAATAGGAGAAGCTTGAATCCAGGATCATTTTTTTTGTTCTCTTCTGTAGCAATCAAGGGCAAACATACAAATGAGAAATTAAGACTGAGTAAAAAAGAAAGTCCAGACTGTATCTATGATGAGAGAAAACTCGGGATACTTCATATAATGCATCTCTAGGTCAGAAATGTACACTGCATTCTCAAACTTTAATTTTCCTATGATCATCAGATTCTGAAGGAATCAACTCAACGTGAAGTACTTTCTCAATGCAAAATGAAGGAAATAGACTCTAATATCATAATATGTATATTGAAGAGGCACTCTGTGTAACCAATTCAAAGTAAAATACAGCTATGTGAGTATATTTATTTTGAAATCACAGGGAAAGGTTTTTTTTTTTTTTTTTTTTTTTTTTTTGTTGTTTTTTACAAGATATTCCCCGGGCCTAAAGCTTGTACTGTGCCTATGTGCATAACTTAAATTTTAAAGGTAGAATGAATGTCTCTACTTTCATATCTGTAGAATATCTCTACAGATAATAAGTTTGTCCCTTTGTTACACAGTAATCTTAGTGAGTGGTCATAGACTATGATCTTTTAAAGACATTATTTTATATGCTACTATTTAAAATGCCTACCCTGTCTGTTTCCTTCAGACTTTCTTATGTAAATTCATTTAAAATCAAGTATACATTTATTATTCCTCCTTCTTTCTCATCTCAACCATGTCCTAGAAGCAAAAAGTGACAGCACCCCTAAACAAAGAAAGAAAGAAAGAAAAAGCTCTGTGAAATCTGTCAGTATAAGAATATGATATAATTTTCTTATATGTCAATATACAAAAGACAATATTGTAAGCTCATTTACCAACCTCAAATATTTTTACTGATGTTTTGTATAAGGAAATTTATTTCACTTTTAGTAATCATAATATTCTCTGAAATGTAGTTTTTAAAATTCGTACTATGTAATTCAGCTTAGAATACTTGGAGAAAAATATTTTTTAAAAACTTTTTAAATTTATTCTTTGTGTCTTTCACATCATGCATCTAGAGCCCATTTATTTCCCTGTCCCTTTGTATCTACCCTCTGCCCTTGCAACTTCCTCCCCAAAATAAAATAAAATAAACTTTAGGAGAAAAAAAAGAAAAAACTCAATGGAAGCTGTGGTGTGACCCAGTGAGTCATGCAGCAAACCCTTTTATTCATATATCTTTACTTGCAAGTGTGCATTGCAGAGTCCTTGGTCTGGTTCGAGGCTTCCGGTTTGTGGATGCTGCATTTTAACTGGGACTCCTCTTTGATATCCTGTTGCTGCCCCGTGTTTTGAAGATCCTGCAGCTTTGGGTCTGCAGGACCAGCCCCTTCACATGTTCTAGCAGATCATGGATGGCGTGGGCCAACTCACAACCCTGATTCTGGGCCTGGGTAGTAGCATGGCTGCTCAGCCCTGCTCTCCCTTTTCCTCGCCACCAGGGTGAGCTCTCCAGCATTGCCCTGGCTAGTTCACTCTTTGCAGCAATGAGCAAGGGGCAGGCCTGTTCTAATATGGGGAATTAACAAGGCAACTCTGCGTAGTTAAAGAAGAGGTTTATTTTGGGGTAACTTACAGCCAGTAAAGGGGTTGGCTACAGGATCCGGGAGAGGTGAGGTGCAGTCCAGCGGGGTTCTCTGGAGAACTCGGACTCAGTCTGCCATCTAGCATCCAGGATCAAGAGGAACCAAGAGGCCTGGCACATCCAGATCTCAGGTCTTAAGGACTCCCATCAGGGCCCCACCCCAGGGGCAGGTCATAGGTAGGCATGGCAGTTACCAGAAGCCTTACTAGGGGTAGTACTTCCAGGTCAAAGCTGGAACAGCTACCCACTACACAGTTCTCCTGCTTTCAGGCCCTCAGGATGGGCTCTCCCATACCTACACCATCAGGGACAGCTCAACTGTGCTGCCCAAGCAAGGTGCGGGAGCCACTTTCCAGAGTGCTGCACCTGTGAGAGGCAGGGCCATTTCTCCCATTATTATGACCTCAGGGCCAACTCTCCCTCCTGCCACAGGTGGCAAGGGATGGGGGAGGGTATTTCTTCCTCACCTCCACCATCATATGGCAGATGAGGAGTGGGGACTGATCTTCCACTCTCAGATTCTTGGGTCGGTACACCTGCATCTCAGTCAGTAGGGTCAGCCCTGCTTCATTGCCTATGCCCTCGTGTTGTGGCTTGTAAGGGAGAGGGTCAGCTCCCTTTCCCACCACATGTGGTAGAAGCAAGTGGGGGGGCATCTTTTCTTCATCCTCACCACCACATGGCAAACAAGATGGTTTGTGGCCACCTATCCCACCCTCACAACCTCAGGGACCAGGTCACTTTTGCCTCTGTCTACTGTTCTGCCAAGGAAAGGTGTGGGCCCAGCTTTCCTGCTTTCCTGAGTGCTACAGCTGGTCCAGGGAAGGGTCACTTCCCTTATCTGTTACAGGCAACAAGGGGCAAGGGGTAAGGGAAGGCAACTCTCCCCTGCCCCACACATCCGCATGACAGATGAGTAATGGGGACAGCTCTCTCACTCTGACAACTTCAGGTCTGGCTCACCACACCTCTGCTAATGGGGGTCATCTGGACTGTGCTCCCCTGGTGTGGAGCAGGGCCTGCTCTCGCAAGTGCTGTAGCTAGTGAGGGGCAGGGAGCAGCTCTCCTGCGCTTATGACCTCAGGATCAGCTTTTCCACCCACCTCAGGTGTAGAGGGTTGGAGATGTGTAACTCTATGGCAAGTTTTGCAAATGGAGAAGCTGAGGACAGCTGACACCTGAGCTTGGGGGAGTGGTCCAGAATGGTAGAAAATAAGCTAAAATGAGATAGGTGCAGTCATGAAAGATGTGTTGGCTTTTAAATTACTTCTAATTTTGTAAAATATGCATGCAATACCATAAATTTACTATTGCAAAAGTTTTTAATAATTTTTGAAAATTTAATTTTGATCATATCCCTCCTTTTGTCACTTAAACTCTTCATGATCCGTCCCACTTCTCTACACCCTTTGCCAAGTTTCTGTCCTGTGTGTGTGTGCATGTGTGTGTTTGCGTGCGTGTGTGTGTGTGTGTGTGTGTGTGTGTGTGTGTGTGTGTGTGTGTATTTCTTTAAATCACCCATCAACTCAGTTTTGTGCTGCCATATACTTCTGAGTGTAAGGCTATACCTGGGAACATGATTGAACTACCAGGGCCAAAAGCTTAAATTAAACTGATTCTCCCTCTCCTCACCACCATAAGCTGTCCATACCTTGTCAGTTAGGGCTTAGGGCTTATGAACCCCTCCCCACTCTGTGCTAGAATGTTGACTCCCTTAACTTGTACAGGATTTGTGTAGGCAATCTCAGCTGCTGTGAATTCAAGAGTGCAGTATAACACTTATACTGTCCTATAAAGAGTTCATAAGGCACTCTTTTACCCTTCTCCATCCTTACCTCTGGATCTAACAATTTTTCCACCATCTCTTCTATGGTGTCCCTGAACCTTGGGGATAGGATGTGATACAAAATCCCCATTTGTGGCTAGGTGCTTCATAGTCTCTTATTCTCTGCATTTAGACCATTTGTAAGTTCCTGAATTAATCATTGTCCACTGAACAAAAAAACTTCTCTGATGAGGTCAGAGATCTGCATTAATCTATTGGTAGAGAAATGCAAATTTAGGCAGCAGTTTGATAGTGATTTCTTTTCACTTAAAAAGTGATATAGTAATAGGCTCACCTTTGAGGCTCTGAGCTCACCAGTGATGGGTTCTTGGCCAGAGTTACAGTATCAAGAATGTATTTGCTCCTGTGGAGCAGGTCTTAATTCCAATGAGAAAGAGGTTTGTAACCATCACAACGTTCATGCCATTACTGTACCCATATCTTGCCCTGGTGGTCATTATTATAGTTCACAGAGTTCACAGACAGCAAAATGGTTGATGTTTTCCTCGTGCAGCCGGAATAGCACTTTATAGGACTATGAGAGTTAGCCAGCAGAAATGAAGATTTCTGGCCAATGCCAACTTGATTTCTTTGTGTTCTATGAACACAATATGTATATTTTTCATCACTAGAGGTCTATGGTGTTAAGTTCTTGCAGGTAACTAAAAGCAACATCAATGGCCTGTATTATTCCAAAGTTATTTAGGATGTTTTTGACCAACAACTTGATGGACATTCTCATATTCAGCACTGGGCCTTTTATTTGGTAACCCACCATTTTTTCAGATGTATATATCATATTTAAGGGGACTAACATTAAAAAAATTATTTTAGACCAATTTATCGTGTGTGTGTGTGTGTGTGTGTGTGTGTGTGTGTGTGTGTGTGTATGATTTATGTGCATATACGTGTATTACTGGGGGTGAAGGCCAGAAGACAACCTTGAATGTTGTCCTTCCACCTTGTTTAAGAGAGACTCTCTTTGTTGTTCATTATATGGACAAGGTTTAGTGGTCTGGGAAGGTCCAAGGATTTTTCTGCCTCATCTTCCTCCTGTCTCTCTGTCGGAGCATGGTGATGCCAGAGTCTGTTACAATGACCGGCTTTTCATGGTTTCTGGTTATGGGAACTTAGGCTCTCATGCTTGCTGCAGTACTGCTTTGTCCTCTGAACCCTCCTACAGTCCCCAGATCATGTTTTATCTTGCAAGAGAGAAACTTTACATCTGTCAAAAGACAGCTCATAATTTTCCCTACTTGTTTAACCTTGGAAATACAAATATAATCTGAGCTAAAAGATATCAACAGGAAGCAGATATTATAAAAATAATTAAATGAAAAAATTGGAATTTGAAAAGAATATTATCATTGACAAAATCATATGGCTTCAGTAGTTAATATGAGTTAGCAATAAGAGAGTAAATGATGTTGTAGATCAATACTTGGAGATTAGGAACTATGCAGAGAGAGGAGAAAAAATGAACAATTAAGATATCAGGGAAGTGTAGTTGCCGCAGACTGGATCAGATCATTATATGCAACCACATACATATACTGTAAGGAAAAGGAATGAGAAAGAGACCAAATAAAGTTTAAAAACATGATGGCTAAACGCTTCTCTCAATAAAGGAATTCCACTTAGAATAATATTTGCACAAAACACCTCATACTCTCACTTTGATGTTAATGTATTGAAAACCAAAGGGTGTACTAATATTTTTATTTTATTTTATTTTTTCATTTTTTTCTTTTTTACAATTCTATTCAGTTCTACATAACAGCCACAGATTCCCTTGTTCTCCCCCTTCCTGCCCCCTCCCCTTCCCCCCAGCCCACCCTCCATTCCCACCACCTCCAGATCAAGGCCACCCCCGAGGACTGAGATCGACCTGATAGACTCAGTCCAGGCAGGTCCAGTCCCCTCCTCCCAGACTGAGCCACAAGAAAAAAAACCCACTATGCACAGTTAGATTGATTGCTAATTTCCAGTCAAAACAATGGAGGCCTTAAAAAAATTTATAATCCAAAACCTAGGAGTCTTATATGAAAGAAGCCATCTTTCAAATGTGAAATGAAGCTGTAAGAAGAAAAGAAAAGGAAAAAGAAAGTAAGAAGAAAGAAAGGCAGGAAGAAAGGGAGGAAGGAAGAAAGGAAGGAAGGATGGAAGAGCAAACTGAGTTTGTTTCTGAAAGGCACACTTTACAGAAATACATAGTTCATCAGAATGAAATCAATAAACACAAGTTTGAATCTACATACAAACTTTGTTGACTTATTAAAAAAGTAATTACTTGGAGACCTTTAAAAGACAGTGTAATTGCATACTTCTTGCTCTTACTTGAAAAACATGAAGAGTGCTAAAACATGCAAAGTGATAAAATAATGATCTAAAACTGCTCATAAGGAAGGTCTTGGACCTAGGTAATGTCACTAATGACCTCCATCAGTCAGACAAGAATTAACACCATGTTTACACTGAGGCTTCCAAAAACATACAAGAGGAAGAAATATTTTGTATATTATCTAATGATGCTGCTTTTATGCTGATCAAAATCCACACAAAGTTAAGGGGGAAAGCATACCGAAATGTATCCCTTGTAAATATTACAATATGCACCCAAAATACTCAAATACAATTGAACTAAATCTCATGAAGTAGAAAGAGTTATGTATATAGCCAAGTTGAATATATCTCAGAAATGAAATACATTTGGTTGGATCTTAAATCAATAGTCAACACTATTTGATAGTAACACTAAAGGAATATATTTATAGCATATTTCAACATATTCATTGAACATTTTAAAATGCCATATTATACCATGAGTTAAAAAAAAACAAATTACATACGAAAGATATTTTTATCCACATGTTATAAGGCAGCTAAATGTAATCTAATATGATTATTGGTACAAGGTTGAATGTTGTACTTATGATCAAGCACATGCTAAAGATGTCTGCTATTCCTACTTCTATTTAATTTCATATAGGATAAAATGAATAAGGAATATAATAAAGGGAACAGAAGACATCTGGATTGTAAAGAAAGATAGAAACAACTATTATTTGAATATATAATGCCTTGCACATGTTCTTGAATCTTTAAAAATGTTTATTATTATTATTATTATTATTATTATTATTATTATTAAATTTTATAGGCAGATTGCAGTTTCCCATCCCTCAACTCCTCTAGTCTATCCCACCAGCCTTCCCCACCATCCACTCCTCTGTTTCTATTCAGAAAATGTCAGATTCCCAGATTTATCAACCAAATGTGGCATATCAAGTTGCAGTAAGACTAGGCAGTGCTCCTCCTATTAAGGCTAGACAAGGTGATGCACTGTGTGGAATAGGGTCCCAAAAGCTGGAAAAAAAGAGAAAGAGACAGCCCCTGTTAGGAGGCTGTTAGGAGTCACACAAAAAAGCCGAAGCTACACAACTTTAACATATATGCCTAGGTCAGATCTACGAAGGCTTTCTAGTTGTCAGTTCAGTCTTTGTGAGTTCCTAGGAGCCCAGGTTAGTTGATTCTGTGGTTTTTCTTGTGGTGTCCTTGACACCTCTGGCTCCTACAATCCTTTTCCCCTTCTTCGACAAGATTTTCCAAACTCTGTCTAATGTTTGGCTGTGGGTCTGCATCTGTTTCCATCAGTTGCTGCATGAAGCCTCTGATGACAATTGGGCCAGGCACCAATCTGGTCACAGGAGATGGCCAGTTCAGGCTACATATCACATATTGCTAGAGTAAGTCACCCATGTTATTTCCTGGGAGTTTCCACTGTACTAGGTTTCTACTTTAACCTGAAATGCCCCCCTACCGCCCCCATTTCTAGTCATCTCTTCCATTACCCTCCCTCACCACCTTGCACGACCTGATCTCTCCTGTTCCTATTTCCACCCACACCAAGTTCACTCCTAAAATCTATTATATTTCCCCTTTCAAGGAAGATCCAAGCATTCCCCCTTGAGCACTCCTTGTTACTTGGCCTCCCTGGGTCTGTGGATTACAGCATGATTAATCCTATACTTCACAGCTAATATCCAATTATAAGTGAGTACATACCATGTTTGTCTTTCTGGGTCTGGGTTACCT
This sequence comes from Peromyscus maniculatus bairdii, assembly GCF_049852395.1. Taxonomy (NCBI): domain Eukaryota; kingdom Metazoa; phylum Chordata; class Mammalia; order Rodentia; family Cricetidae; genus Peromyscus; species Peromyscus maniculatus. The sequence goes on from NC_134865.1 coordinate 21,559,899, forward strand.
CACTCAGGATGATTTTTTTCTAGTTCCATAAACTTACCTGCAAATTCCATGACTTCTTTGTTTTAAACAGCCAAGTGGTACTCCATTATGTAAATGTACCACATTTTCTTTATCAATTCTTTGGATGAGGGGCATCTAGATTGTTTCCAGTTTCTCAATATTATGAATAAAACTGCTATGAACATTGTTTAGCAAGTGTCCTGGTAGTAGAACGGGGTATCCTTTGGGTATATGCCCAAGAGTGGTATAGATGGGTCTTGTGGTAGATTGATTTCCAGTTTTCAAAGAAACCGCCAATTGATTTCCAAAATGGCTGTACAAGTTTACCACCAGCAATGCAGGAGTGTTCCTCTTGCTCCACATCCTTGCCAGAATCTGTTTTTTCTTGTCTTATTTATCTTAGCCATTCTGAAAAGTATAAAATGGAACTCAAATTGGTATTGATTTGCATTTTTCTGATGGTTCATAATGTTGAGCATTTCTTCGGGTGTTTCTTGGTCACTTCTGTTGAGAATTCTGTTAAGATTTGTACCTCATTTTTGTTTTGTGTTTTGGTTTTTCGAGACAGGGTTTCTCTGTATAGTTTTGGTGCCTGTCCTGGATCTCACTCTGTAGACCAGGCTGGCCTCAAACTCACAGAGATCCACCTGGCTGTACCTCCCAAGTGCTGGGATCAAAGGCGTGTGCCACCACCGCCCAGCTGTACCTCATTTTTTAATTTGATTAATTAGTTTTTTGAGGTCTAGTTTCTTGAGTTCTATATATATTGTGGAAATTAGTCTGCTGTGGGGTTAGTGAAGATACTTTCCCCTCCTATAGGCTAATGTTTTGTCTTATTGACACTTTGCCTTACAGAAGCTTTTCAGTTTCACGAGGTCCCATTTATTAATTGTCCATCTTAGTGCCTATTCTATTGATATTCTGTTCTGGAAGGTGTCTCCCTTTGATCTCTTTCAGTTATCTTATTGCTCTAGCTAAAACTTCAAGTTCTATACCGAATACATTTGGATAGAGTGGACAGCCTTGTCTTGTTCCTGACTTTAGTTGAATTACTTTGAGTTTCCATCCATTTAATTTGATGTTGGTTTTTGGATTGCTGTATATTACCTTTATTATGTTTAGGTATGTCACTTGTATCCCTAATCTCTTTAGGTCTTTTATCATGAAAGGGTACAGATTTTCATTAATGGAACCATTCCTGTATCTCTGGGATGAAGCTTACTTGATCATGGTGGATGATTTTTTTTTCATCTGCTCTTGGATTTGGTTTTCATGTATCTTATTGACTATGTTTGCATCAAAGTTCATGAGGGATATTGATGTGTAGTTCTTTCTTTGTTGAATCTTTGTGTGGTTTGTGTATCAGGTTGACTAATTTTGAGTGTTCTTCTGTTTACATTTTTTGGAACACTTTGAGGAGTATTGGTAATTAGCTCTTCTTTGAAAGTCTGGTAAAATTCTTCGTTAAGACTGTCTGGACCTGGGCTATTTTTAGTTGGGAGACTTTTAATGACTGCTTCTATTTCCTTAGGTGTTATAGATCTATTTAAATTGTTTATCTGATCTTGATTTAACTTTGGTAAGTGGTATCTATCAAGACATTTGTTCATTCCATTTAGATTTCCAATTTTGTGGAGTACAGTTTTTGAAGTATGACCTAAAGATAGATACTTTGGATTTCCTCAGGATCTGTTGTTTATGTCCCTCTTTTCATTTCTAGTTTTGTTAATTTGTATGTTATCTCTTTGCCATTTAGTTAACTTGGGTAAGGGTTTATTTATTGATTTTATCAAAGAACCAAGTCTTTTTTGATTATTTCAAATTTTCTTTCTATTTTATTGATTTCAACTTTTAGTTTGATTATTTCCTGCTGCCTACTACTCTTGGGTGCCTTTATCTATCTATCTATCTATCTATCTATCTATCTATCTATCTATCTATCTATTTATCTATCTATCATCTATCTATCTATCTATCTATTTATTTGTTTATTTTAATCTAGACCACTGTTTCCCCTCCCTCCTCTCTTCCCTGTCCTTCCACTCCCCTTCTGCCTACCCCTGTTGCAGAACATTTGTTTGCACTGTGAAGATGTGTCTTTGCCAAGGTAACTTCTGATTGGTTTAATAAAGAGCTGAATGGCCAGTAGCTAGGCAGTAGGAGGTTAAGTGGGACTTCCAGGAACAGAGAGGACTCTGAGAAGACAGAGATGCCAGGAGTTGCAGAAGCAGGGTGTGCAAGAGGAGAGGTAACGGGCATGAACCATGTGGCATAAAGTAGATTAATATAAATGGGTTAATTTAAGTTAATTAAGCTAGTTAGGAAAAAGCCTAAGCTACAGGCTGAAGTTTTATGACTAATAACAAGCCTGTGTCATTATTTTTGAGCCAGCAGCCCAAAGTACTGCTACATATGATGTCCAAAGTTGAGACTTGAATATTCAAACACAGGTCTGAGAAAGATAAGAGTTCTGGATGTGGGAGTGGATGTGGCTACTTAGTCCTACAGTGTCTCAGGCCAGCCAGTGCTCTCTGTAAAGATATATGTCTATCCACCATTGCCTGCAGGCAAGAGCCAGCTGCCAGCACCATGTGCCAGCACCATGCATTAAGCTGCACCATGGGTTGGCTGATATGGCAGTTTAAGATTTGTCACACATAGAGTCAGAGAACACTGCATACAGTTAGTAAGGCCAGGTCCAGACACAGAAAACATTTAAAAAGGTATACTATGTTTTAAAACATAGATCAAAACCACTAGTGACAGCTCATACTGGAGAGGATATAGAGCAAAGGGAACATTCTTCTGTTGTTGTTGGGAGTTCAAATTTTTACAGCCAATTTGGAAATCAATATGGTAGTTTCTCAGAAAATTGGGAATTTACCTGAAGGCTCAGCTATACCACTCTTGGGCACATACTAAAATGATGCTCAATCATACCACAAGGATACTTGCTCAAAGATGTTCATAGAGGCTTTGTTTTTAATAGCCAGAATCATCACTTCTTGGCCTTTGGCTAAGATCAAATGTAATAGCCAGATCCTGGAAACAACCTAGATGTCCCTCAATTGAAGAATGGATGAGGAAAATGTGATACATTTATACAATGAAGTATTACTCAGTGTTTGCCTCTTTTTTGTGACAGATTTTTTTTTTGAGACAGGGTTTCCCTGTGTAGTTTTGGATACTGTCCTGGAACTCTCTCTGTAGTCCAGGCTGGCCCCAAACTCATTAAGATCTGCCTGCCTCTGCCTCCCAAATGCTGGGATTAAAGGCATGTGCCACCACCGCCAGGCTTGCCTCTTTTTTTTTTTCTAGAGTTTTCAGGTAGGCTGTTGTTAGTATGAGATCTCTTCAAATCGTTTATATAGGCAGTTAGTGCTATGGAATTTCCTCTTAGCAAATCTTTCACTGTGTCCCATAAGTTTGGGTATGTTGTACATTCATTTTCATTGAATTCTAGGAGGTCTAATTTTGTTCTTTATTTGTGCCTTGATCCAGAAGTTATTCAATATAGATACATTCAGTTTTAATGAAATTGTTGGCTTTTTCTTATTTCTGTCATTGTTGAATCTGTGGTGGTCTGATAGCATGCAGAGGTTATTTCAATTTTCTTCTATCTGTTGAGAATTGCTTTGTGACCATGTATGTAGTCAATTTTTGAGAATTCTCTCTGAGGTGCTAAGAAGAAGGTATATTCTTTTGTGTTTGAGTGAAAAATTCTACAGATATCTACTAGGTCCATTTGGTTCATAATGGCTGTTAACATTATTATTTCTCTGTTTAGTTTATGACTGTGTGACTGGTCCATTAGTGAGATTGGGGTATTAAAGTCTCCCACTATCAATGTGTGATGGTCAATGTGTGATTTAAGATTTAGTAATGCTTAAAATGTTGGTGCTTTTGTATTTGGAGCATAGATGTTGATGACTGAAATGTCATCTTGGTGGACTTTTCCTTTGATGAATATGAAGTGTCATTCCCCATTGTTTTTGATTAATTTTTGTATGAAGATTATTTTCTTGGATATTAAAATGGCTATACCATATTGCTTCTTGGTGTCATTTATTTGGAAAACATTTTTTCAACCTTTTACTCTGAGGTAATGTCCATCTTTGATGTTGAGGTATATTTCTTATATGTAGCAGAAGGATGGATCTTACCTTCATATCCATTCTGTCAGTCTGCATCTTTTTATTAAGAAATTGAATCCATTGACTTTGAGAGATATAAGTGAACAATGATTGTTAATTATTGTAACTGTGTTGATGTGGATTTTTATTTTAAGTATGTAAAGATGTGTTACATTTGTTTATGTTGTGGAATATTTAACTGTAAAGGTTAATGTTTGTGCTGCATTTGTTTAACAATGTAAGGACATGTTGCATTTGTTTTACTTTGCCTGTCTAAGGTACCTAATTGGTCTAATAAAAAGCTGAATGGCCAATAGCTAGGCAGGAGAGAGATAGGAGAGGCTGGCAGGCAGAGAGAATAAGTAGGAGGGAAATCTAGGAGAGAGAGAGAGAGAGAGAGAGAGAGAGAGAGAAAGAGAGAGAGAGAGAGAGAAGAAAACAAGGGAGAAAGGGTGATACCCAGGGCTAGACAGCCAGGCAGCCACCAGCCAGCTAGACAGAGTAGGACATACAGAAGGAAAGAAAGGTAAAAAGCCCAGAGGTAAAATGTAGATAAAGAGAAACAGATTAAGTTGTAACAGCTATCAAGAAATGAGCATAAGATAAGGCCAATTATTAATAACTAATATTAAGTCTCTGTGTCATGATTTGGGAGCCAGTTGATGACCTAAAAGAAAAAGCCTGGTATATTTTGTTGTAATTGTGGTTGGTTGTAGCTTGTGTGTATGTGTGTTTATTTTCCTGGTGTCATAGTATTTATTGCCCATGTTTTTGTGCATGTAGTTAACCTCCTTTGGTTGGAATTTTCCTTCTATTATCTTCTATATGGCTGAATTTGTAGATAGATAGATATTGTTTAAATTGGATTTTTTCATGGAATATGTTGTTTTCTCTATCTATGGTGGCTGAAAGTTTTGCAGGATATAGTAGTCTGGGCTGGCATCTGTGGTCTCTTAAAAATGGATTACATCAGTCCAGGCCTTTTTGGCTTTTAGAATCTCCATTGATTAGTTGTGTATCATTCTAACAGGTCTATCTTTATATGTTACTTGGCCTTTTTTTCTTGCAAATTTGTTGTTGTTTGATCTGTGTGTTTAATATTTTGTTTATTATGTAGTTAGTGGACTTTCTTTTTGAGTCCAATCCATTTTAAGTATTGAACATCAGGGTGGGCAATGAGAAAGCTATCCATATAATGGACAAGGAGGATATCCCCGGGATGTTTTGAAGCACCTTTGAAACATATAACTAGTAGACAATGGGGTTATTTTTCATGCTCCAAGGCAGCACAATCCATTGGTATCTCTGGAGAGGCTTATGCATGTTGGGTTCCCAAATCATAAAGGCAAAGTGGTATCTATCTGGGGTTGTGGGGGATATTTGAAAGAAACAGTCCTTAATATCTATGTGGTGTGATGGGGGAAAGGCACCAGTGTGTGGCAGACCAGGTTGGGTAGAACCCATGTTTTCCATTTGGTCATTAATATCATGCAAGTCTTTGAGAAGTCTATAATGACTCAACTTCTTAAGAGCAATGAAGATGGGGTTATTGTGCCTGCTGGTAGATGATTCTAAGTACGCTAAATCTATTTGTTCTTCTACCAGTTGTTTGAGTGCCATTAATTTAGAGTCAATGATGGCCTCCACCCATACATCAAGATATAAGAGCTATGAAAGGGGGATGGGGTCTTAGGCTGTTTATGCATGGCCTTTTGGTGGACAGTGGCCTCTAGATCTGGGGGTATGGACCAGTGTGGGGAGGAGGCAGCATGTACCCCTGGAAGACAATCTTGTCATGGGTAACAATGTCATCGAAAAATTCATGGTCATCAACAACCCCTATGTCCTCTAATATATCTCTTCCTGAAAGGTTACAGGGAACATTAGCAACTTTGGGGGGAAAGGAGCCCTGATTGCCATCAAGGTCCTTCCAGTAAACAGGTCACACAGTAGCCTGAGTATCCTGTTGACTGCCCACCCCATTAATGGAGGGGCTAGGGAGGAATTTCCAATAGGTGAATCAGAGAGCCTCAGTCTCTGTAAGGATAATAACATCTGCTCCCATGTCCACCAGCCCCTTGACAGGCAATCCATCAACATATACCATACAGTCATCATGGGGGAGTGTGGAAAGACAGGCAGGGTTTAGGAAACCTTAGAGTTGGGACCATTCCATTTTACTAGTGGGGCTGAGGGGTGCCCCATTGGGAATTTAAAAGAGTCAAGCTATTAGAAGGCTGTGAGAGACAGTATTTGGCTCAATGGAAGCCCTTGTTGCACCCAGGACAGTGCACCTCAGGGCAAGTGTTAGGACAATTGCGTTGCAAGTGACAGGCTTGCAGCAGCCCCAACAGGAGCAGTATGACAGAGTAGTAGGGTTTTGATGTTCAGCAGACCATTGCCAGGCCAATAGCAAAGCATCAATGGAAGCAGTTAAAGTGGCAATAAGGCTGGTATTGGGGTTCAGGTCCCTAGTGGCCAGGACACATTTATGGATCTAATCATTGTACACCATGATCATCACATTGTGGGTAGGGACAATAAGGCCCTCACAAGTTAGTTGTTTAACATGTACCAGGTAGGACCATGATCTACTCTACTCTCCACAGCCTCAGTGACTCATGTGAAGAAGCTGATGAATGACTCTCCTGATTGTTGGACAAGGTTTCAAAAATAGGCAGAAGGGTCATGGGGGAATGCACACCTTAAGAGCAGAAGGGTCATGGGGGAATGCATACCTTAAGAGCCTTAAAGGCTAGATCTGAGACATGTTGGAAATAGCATATTGACTGATGATGGATTGGGAAATGGGGTCAATATACTGACCATTCCCAGTGAGCATGTCAAGAGAGATGTCAAGCCCATAGCTATAAATTGATGCAAGCTTGAGCTTCTGCCTGGTCATCATAGGCAAAGTGCTAGTTAAGGAAGGCTGAGTTCTCCAGGTTAGCCTTGAGCAGGGGGTATCAGTCATATGGGTTTGTAATTGGATAGCCCATTAGCGTAGGACTCATTCAAAGTAAGGAGAATCTGGGCAGACTCATTGACAGCCTTGGGAATAAGGGAAAGATTGGCAAGGGGTGTGGGCACCCATGGTTGGTTGGCCATGTTTGGACCCAGGTTAACTGGGTAGCCTGTGGCCAGGTCCCTGTGCATAAGTAGGAGAGCAGGCACAGAAGTGGCTGCTGTGGGATGTCTTGTATGCTGTAAATATATGTTGCTATGATTGATTGATAAATAAAATGCTGATTGGCCAGTAGCCAGGCAGGAAGGATAATGTAGGTGGGACAAGGAAAGAGGAGAATTCTGAGAGGTGGAAGGCTAAGGCAAGGAGATGCTGCTAGCAGCCACCATGAAAAACAAGATGCAAAGTACCAGTAAGCCACAAGCCACGTGGCAGTAGCTATGGGTTAATTTAAGATATAAGAACTAGCTAGCAAGAAGCCTGAGCCATTAGGCCAAACAGTTTAAATAATATAAGCATCTGTGTGTTTATTTTATAAGTGGGCTGTGGGACTATGGGGCCTTCGTGGGACCTGGAGAGAAACTCTCAAGCTACCAGTGGCAGAGCAGACCAGTGGGACAGCAGGAAGGAGCAGTGCCATGGGTGGCACAGAAGGGAAAGCTGGTGAGTAAAATTCTCGCCAACAACATGGAGGAGGGTAGGTAGAGGCAGGAAGAAGGGTGGTCAGAAGGGTGGATGGGCTGTGTTGTGTGTGGTGGTTTGGGAGGCATCGGGCTGGCAAGGACCCTCATTTGAGGAGGGTGGGACCTCTGCCAAAGAAAGAGCTGAAGTGATAGAAAAGTTTACACTAGCCTGCTCCTGACAATGTTTGTTATGGGTGGCAACTACTTCCTCTAGAGAGGAAGGCTCAAGACTAGCAATAATGACAAGCAGAATGGGAACAAAAGAAAGGGGAGGAGGGCTTATCCCCAAGCTGACCTCACACTTCTGGGTAAGAAAAGAAAGATCTGGCTCTCACATGTTCTCCAGAGAGATCCAGGGAGCTAGAACAGCAGCCTCATTCCAGAAATCCTCTAGATCAGTGGTATTAACTTTTAGGCCCCTAGTTATGAGGAAGGATTTTAACTCCCTCACTTGAGATCCCTCACGATGAGCAGGCAAATTGCCCATTCTCTCAGGGATAGGGAGAGCAGAGTGGATTTATCTAGCAGAGATGGGGCCTGGGTGAAACAGGGATACAAACAGAGACAGGCAGTGCCTGGACAAAGACAGGAAATGTGTCAGACTTAGATGTCTTGAGCTTAGTGGGGGACTTCTGTGGTTTTTTAGGCCATGGCTGTGTGCCCATATGGTGTCCCTAGATAAAAAGAGGCAGTTGGAGGACACTCTTGGGTTCCACCTCCTGGGGAGTCAACTCTCATGTGAAGACCCTGGGCTAATCAGAAGCAGACAGGAGAAGGAAAAGGGGAAGAGAAGAGATCTTCCCACTCACCTCTGAGAGGACTGAAGATATCAAATAAGGGGCCAACTCACTGGGAATGTCTTTCTGTGTGCTGTGAATGTGTTACTCTGATTGATTCATAAATAAAGCCGTTTGGCCTATGGCAAGGCAGCTTAGAGGCAGGTGAGAAATTCAAAGAGAGAGAGACAGGAAGAAGGAGGAGGGAGATGCCAGTGAGCCACCTAAGGAGCAACATGTAATGGGAGGCAGGCAAAGCCACAGAACATGTGGCAATACATAGATTAATAGTTATGGGCTAATTTAAGGTATAAGAGCTAGCTAGCAGAAAGCTTGAGGCATGGCCATGCAGTTATAATTAATATAAGCCTCTGTGTGTTTACTTGAGGGATGTGAGTGGGAGAGATTTGTCCCAACTGCCGGCAGGCCAGGATACCTAAAAACTTCCAATAAGGGGCCAACTCACAGAGCAAACACCAAATGGGGTACCCGATCATGCTGTGAAAGTGAAGGGACATCCAAGAAGATGCTGATGGAGAGACCCAAATACAAGTGAGGTCAAAGCCCATGCTAGCATGAGAACCCCACTTTGGACACCAGATGTTGTAGGCAACCCTACATGGACACCCCTTTGGGAAAGTGGGTAAGAAGGCTTGTAGTCAATGACACAGGCTCCAGGAGTTAGTTGAGTAGCAGAGCATGCTGCAGACTCATTTATTATATAAATCAAGCTTGACTTTATATCCCCCTCCTAGCATCCCATTGATACTCTAGGCCTATAGAGATGTGTTGTCCTTTCTCCATTTATTTTGTCAACCATATGCCTCCATGTCAGCATTCTATAGCCATCATGGCAGACTCCAAGTTGTCCCAAGGGGGAAATTACTATAGCACATGCTCAATTGAGCTTGAATGTCTGGGGCCCAGTTGGGCCTATTGGTCATCTTCCTTATACAACAGAACACCAAAATAGACTGGACCAGAAAAGAAAGTCCACTCACCACATAATAATCAAAACACTAAACATACAAAACAAAGAAATAATATTAAAAGCTACAAGAGAAAAAAGGTCAAGTAACATATAAAGACAGACCTATTAGAATTTTACCTGACTTCTTGATGAAGACTCTAAAAGCAGAAGGACCTGGACAGATGTGCTGCAGACATTTGCTATGAGACTATAGATGCCAGCCCAGACTACTATACCCAACAAAACTTTCAATCACCATAGATTGAGAAAGTGATATATTCCTTTAAAAAGTCAAATTTAAATAATATCTATCTATAAATCCAACTCTACATGAGATACTAGAAAGAAAACTACAACACAAAGATGTTAACTACACCCATAAAAACACAGAAAAATAAATAGTCTGACACCAGCAAAAACAAAAGAAGAGAGACATACATACCACTACTACCATCGACACCACCACCACCACTAGAACCACTATGAAGGCCTACACTTAACTTTAAGGACTTCATCTTAGGGGAGGGCCACTATCTTAGGCCATCTGGTGACCAGGGGCTGAGCTCAATTCCAGGAAGACCCTCAGGAATGTGCTGTAACAATAAAATTCAAACAGTTTCCCTAGAACCAGCCAATTAAGAAACAAGGTAGTAAAATTTAATGAGGTCTAGATGTTCCTGCAAATATCTTGTCAGTGGTTTATGGCCCTTGCAGATATCTAGATATCCTGTCAGCAGGTTGTGGTTTTGTGCTGAAAGTTTAACCAATAGTTTCAAAAAATCACCTTGCCACATATCCTTTTACCCAGTCCTCAAACACTAAGACAGGTAACTCCTGACTTGTGGTTTTTCCTTTAAAAAACTCTCCTACCTTGAGTTCGAGGTCACTGCATTCCTTCCATCTGCTGTGTGGAAGCATAGGGAGATAGTTTGGGTTTAAACCTGACAATAAAGACCCTGTGTGCTTGCATCAAAAACTGGCTCCTTGATGGTCTCTGGGGGTTTCATGACATGGGTACAACAACAACAACACCACAACTACCACCACCATGACCAACAGCAAAATAACAGGAGTTACCAATCATTTGTCATTGATATCGATCAATACTAATGGACTCAGCTCCATAACAAAAGTCACAGACTAACAGAATAGATTAAAAAAACAAGATCCATTCTTTTGTTGCATAGAAGAAGCACACCTCATCATCAAAGATAGACATTACCTCAAAGTAAAGGGTTGGGGGCTGGAGAGAATGCTCAGTGGTTAAGAGCACTGGCTGCTCTTCCTGAGAACCCAGGTTCAATTCCCAGCACCCACATGGCAGCTCACAATTGTCTGTAATTCCTTTTCCAGGGGATGTTCCTACAAACATATATTCAGGCAAAACACCAATGCACATAAAATACAAATAAATAACATAAAAGGAAGAGGGGACTGGAGAGATGGCTCAGGGGTTAAGAGCACTGGCTGCTCTTCCTGAGAACCCAGGTTCAATTCCCAGCACCCACATGGCAGCTCACAACTGTCTGTAACTTCAGTTCCTTGAGATCCTACACTCTCATACTGATGTACATGCAGGCAAAACACCAATGCACATAACATTACAAAAAAAAGTAAAAGGTAGGGAAAAGATTTTCCAAGAAAATGAACCTGAGAAGCAAACTGGTATAGCCATTCTAATGTCTAACAAAATAAACTTAAAACAAAGTTAATCAAAAGAGATGGGGAAGGATATTCCATACAAAGGTAAAATCCACCAAGATGACATTTCAGTTCTTAACATGTATGACCCCAATGCAAGGGCACCTATATTTGTAAATAGTAGTGAAGCTCAAACCACACATTTACTCCCACATATTAATAGTATGAATCTTCAATACTGCACTCTAAGCAATGGACAGGTCATCCAGACAAAAAACTAAACAGAGAAATACTGGAGCTAAGAGCAGTTATAAACCAAATGGACCTAAGAGGTATCTGCAGAACATCTTGCCCACACACAATAGAATACGCATTCTTCTCAGCACATAACAGAACTTCCAAAATTGGCCACATACCCATCACAAAGCCACTCTCAACAAATGTAGGAAAATTAGAATAACCCTTTGCATGCTATCAGACCTCCATGGATTAAAGCTGGACTTGAATAGCAACAGTAACAGCAAAAAGCCTACAAATTCATGGAAACTGAACAATTCTCTACTCAATGGATCTCACTGGGAAGAGAAAATAGAACAGATTTTGTGGGTGGCCTGGTCATTGTTGGGGATGTGAACAGGAGGAATCCAGTGGGGGAGTGAAGAATGGAGAGAGAGAGTATGGGCAGAGATGAGTGAAATAGATGGGCATTTAGGGGCAATATGAAAACATAGTACAGTGGAAACTTCCTAAAACTTATAAAATTGACCCTAGCAAAGACTCCTAGTATATTGGAGGATATGGAGTCCATCTTTTATAACCAGGCCTGTCTACCAGTGGTGGGAATGGGACAGCAACTCAACAAATCTGCTCTGCCAGCCTAATGCACTGGCACAATGGTTGCTCAGAGCTTGTGGGAGTGGCCAACCAGTGACTGATTTAACCTGAGGCCAACATCATGAGAGTGAGCCCATGCCCAGCACTGCCTAGATGTCCAGGATCTGGAAACTTCATGGTCACTGTCACAAAAATGTCAATGAAATGATTCCTAGTGATATTCTGCTGTATTCATAGGATTGGTGGGTAGTTCAATTGTCACCAGAGAGGCTGCCTCCAGCAGAGATGGTAGCAGATAGCCAAACATTTGGTGGACCTCTGTAAACCAAACAGAAGAGGGAGAGGCAAAGTCACAGAGCCAGAGGTGTTGATGACACCAGGAGGACACAGCACATGGAATCAACTGAGCAGAGCTCCTAGGGGCTCATAGAGACTGGAGACAGAACCACAGAGCATGCATGGGTCTGCACCAGACTGTCTGCATACATGTGTGGTTCTGTAGCAGGGTGTTTTTGTGGGTCTCTTTACAATGGGAGTGAGAATATGTTTTACTCTTCTTGCAGTTAAACAGGTTCAGTTCATTATCATCCCATTATCATCGTAACAAGAAGCATAAAGGCATGCAGGCAGACATGGTGCTGGAGCTGAGAGTGCTACATCTTATAGGCAACAGGAAATTGACTGACTATCACACTGAGGGAAGCTTGAGCAGAAGAAACCACAAAGCCTACTCCCACAGTGACACACTTCCTCCAACAAGGCCAAATTCCTAATAGCGCCGCTCCTGTTGGGGGGCATTATCTTTCAAACCACCACAAGTGGTAATGCTAACATATCTAAAACGTTTATATTGCTGTGTCAACTAAACAAGATAATTGTCAGCTTCAGGAAGCTGACTTGAATCTAACTCTCACAGGTCAAATGGAATCCAGGTAAGTGTTTTCATAAACCAACAGCCTAAATTTACCCACCTACTGCCTATTCTTGTGGAAGGAATCTCTCCATCTTGCCCTGGTTTTAGGACTCTCCTTCCCCAATTACTTAAACTCTGGGCCTGGAAGTTCCAAATGTATACCCAAGACTAGAATTTTCCCCTAAATTCCTTTCATTTAGTTCTGTCCCTATATTTCTGTTCCAGCATATTTCCAATGAATTAAGGACTTCCAACTGTTCCAATGCAGCCTGTACTGCTCTAGCTCCAGATGGCGCTGCAGAGCCTGATAGGTAAGTGGAAACAGTCTGCTCTTCCCAGCCTTCTTGGGTCCCCAAAGATATCAATGCTCCCAGATAGCAGGAAGCAGTCTGAAGAACATGGTACCCCCCACTCCTACTTCATCAGTCACCTCTTCCTATTTCATAACCTTTATAATAAACAAAATGGCAGAATGTTAGTCAACAAAGAACGGCCCACATTTCAGAAACAATTGTGCCCTCATCCCCTACCCCACCTTGAATAGTGATCATCTCTAAAAGTTAATGTGATATGTCATCACTAAAGGCTAATGAAACATGTTTTCACCATTACTACTGTTTCATTTTCCCTACGTGAAAGCCCCACAATCCCCTTAAAAGCCTACACCACTGTGTCCTGTTCTCTCTCTCTCTCTCTCTCTCTCTCTCTCTCTCTCTCTCTCTCTCTCTCTCTCTCTCTCTCTCCCTCCCTCCCTCTCTCTCTTCTTTCTCTCTCTCTCTCTCTCCCCTCTCTCTCCTCTCTCTCTTCCAGCCCTGCTGCCAATACTCCACACTAAAAAATACCTTGTATGATGTCTGTTTTTATGGCGTGATTTTGCAGCAATCTTTGACCTGAATCACAAATCACTTGAATACGCTCTTGATGCAAAACATTTTCAATGGGTCCTTTTTGGTTCTTGACTTCTTCTTGATGGTTTAATTTGGTGGTTTGGAAGTTTTAAAAATCTAGGAATTCATTCATATCCTTTAGGTTTTCTAAAAAAAAAAAAACTAAGTGGAGTAAAGGTTTAGAAAGTATTCCCTTGTAGTATTCTGAATTTCTTTGGTGTCTGTTATAATGTTTCCTCATTTATTTCTAATTCTGTTTATTTAAGTCTTCTCTTACTTTCTTTTGGATAGTTGTGAAAAAAATCTTTAGATTTTTGTCTATCTTTTCAAAGAAGCAGCTCCTAGATTCTTTGTAACGCTTTCTGTGTTTCTATTTTATTATTTTTTACTTAGATTTTTATTATTTCTTACCATATACTTGTTGAATGAATGTTAAATGGTCTAATAATAATAATAATAATAATAATAATAATAATAATAATAATAATAAACAGAGCCAGATATTGTGGTAAATGCTGAAAAATCAGAGAGACAAGGGAACAAGCCTCTAGAGAAACTTCTCACCACTACAGAATCCTCAGGCAGAATGGAAGATGAGATTCTATCTCCATGAATCCTCTGACTGAAAACCTCTGAGTCCTCAGCTGAAAAGATCTAGTTCCTGTCTCCTCACACCTTATATGCCTTTCTCTGCCCTGTCATTCTACTTCCTTCCTAGTGCTGGGATTAATGTTATGTGACTTCCCAAATACTGGTAGCAAAGGCATGAGATTTCAAGTGCTAGGATTAAAGGCATGTGAATCCCAATTACTGGGATTAAAGGTGTGTGCAACCACTGCCTAGCTGTTTCTCTCCTAGACTGAATCAATCTCATGTAGTCCAGGGTGGCTTTGAACTCACAGAGACCTAAATGTATCTCTGCCTCTCAAGTGCTCAGATTAAAGGTGTGCACCACCACTGCCTGGCCTCTATGTTTAATCTATTGGCTAGCTCTGTCCTCTGATACTCAAGAAAGCTTTATTTGATACACAATATATCACTACATATACTAGGTTTGGTTTTAGTTTCTTGTTTTTCCAAATTTTTGAATTATATCATTGTCATTTATTTTTGCTCTTTCTGATTATTGTAATGTAGGCACTGAGAATTATTCATTTCCCTTATAGGACTACATTCAATTTGTCCCAGAATTTTTGTTGTGTTGTGTTTCCATTTTCGTTTAGTTCCAGAGAAAATTTCTCATTTTATTTCTTCTTTTTCCCTTTATCACTCAGTAATAAGTTGTTTAATATTTATGAGTTTGTATATTTATTAGAGTTTTGTTTTCTGTCTATTTTGTTTTATTGCATTGTGTTTAAATAGGATATAATGAGTTATTTAAACTTTTCTATGTTTTCAAAGGTTTAGTTCATATCCCAGTATCTATTTTAGAGAAGCTGCCTTGTACTGCTGAGTAGAATATACCTTCTTTGGTGTTTGGGAGAAATTTTTGTAGGTATCTATTAAGTCCATTTTATATATGATGGCATTTAATTAGGATGTTTCCCCATTTATTATCTTTTACAGATGGTTCATCTAATGGAGAAAGTAGGGTATTGAAATCACTGTTTTCTATCTCTCCAATTTCTCTCTACTGCTCTGCAATTCTTTTTTTTAAAAATTTATTTATTAAATTTAATTTTACATATCAGTCATGGATTCCCTTGTTCTCCCCCCCCCCCGCCTTCCCCCATTCCCATCTCCTCCAGAGCAAAGACTCCCCTGAGGATTGAGTTCAACCTGGTAGATTCAGTCCAGGCAGGTTCAGACCCCTCCTCCCAGGCTGAGCCAAGTGTCCCTGCATAAGCCCCAGGTTCCAAACAGCCAACTCATGCAATGAGGACAGGACCCAGGCCCACTGACTGGATGCCTCCCAAGTAGATCAAGCTAATCAACTGTCTTATTTATCCGGAGGGCCTGATCCAGTTGGGGGCTCCTCAGCTATTGGTTCATAGTTCATGTGTTTCCATTTGTTTGGATATTTGTCCCTGTGCTTTATCCAACCTTGGTCTCAACAATTCTTGCTCATACGAACCCTCCTCTTTCTCGCCAATTGGACTCCTGGAGCTCCATCTGGGGCCTGGCCATGGATCTCTGTATCCAGTTTCCTCAGTCATTGGATGGGGTTTCTAGTACGACAATTAGGATGTTTGGCCAGGTGGCCTTCAAATACTTCAGAGATCTATTCAGAGGGCCTGATCCAGTTGGGGGCCCCTCAGCTTTTTGTTTGTAATCATCATCACTATTGATGTAGCTTTTCAGACATTTTCACACATGATGACCTTTGTGTTTGATTTCTTTAACAAGTGTTAGGATGCATAAATAATATCCTTAACATTACTTTCTCTTCTTAGTACAATGCAGAAGAATCTTACATTTTGTTGTAATTGTAATCAAAGAGAACTTGATAACTTCATAACTATGTGTCTTCTCTGGATGCCATAATCCTGTGTTTTGACTTAACTATCAAAAGAAATACATGCATATGTAGATAATATGTGTGACAAATGGTTATATTAATTGAATATACTGACTGAAAAGTGTACTTTATTATCTTAATTGGAAATATGTTCTTAAATATTTATCTAAATGAACCCTTTTTGAGTCTAAGACTTTTCAGGTAGATTTAGAATAATGATCAATTTTATGAAGGAATCAGATATATTTAGCATATCATATAAAGTGTAATTAATTCATATGGAACTTGTGACCAGTAACTCAGTTTTACTGACAACTAAGATTTCAGCAATTTTCATGTATTGAGAGTTGGTAAGCTGGGTGCAGATGGTAGTTTTGGCCTTTAACGTGTCTCAATTTATACAGCAATTGATATGAGAATGAAAAACTGCATACTAGATAATTTGGAACTGGTTTTGAATCAGCAAAACAGCTATTCTTAACTTACAATATCGGCTGTTATAATTTATGAGATATCCTTTATATTATTTGTAAAAAGTGATAAGCTAAAAAAAATACAGTTATTCCTATCTTGCCCTGGTGAACTCTCAGGATTCATTTGTTCTCAAAGAATAACATGAGCAAGATGGTTTTATCATCCTGGCACTAGAGCAATAGGATATATAATTAGTTTGAGATATAGCAAATGGCTTTGCTTGTTCCATAAAGCCAACATTATCCCAAAATAACAATGAGTATTAGGAGCATTTCTAAGTCATTTCATTTTCTTTTTAGTTTTATAATATTTACTTGGAAATTAAATTTTGCTTCTTAAATGAACTAGTTTTCTAAATGAAGAAAAAGCACCACCTGTGGTTCTTTCTAATTTCAGTTTCTGCTAACATAGCTGCTGGCACTAGAATTGCAGAGCAATTTTCAGAGCACTGTCAACCATGTAATTTTTTGGCAAATATATGACAATTACTTTCTATGTAATTATAGTGTCATTTCATGAGATCTTACAGAGGAGAGTTAGCAGGTCACCCCATGGTTGTTATGCTGTGGTTGTTTCCTTGAGTCAATAACCTGGTCACAACACAAATAGTGACTCTAATTAATACAGCAATCAGGCCAATGCCAGAGAACCCACTAAAATGCAACTCATTTTCTTATGCTATCATATAATTCCTTTGGGTTTAGACCAAAGCCCTCTTTTTGGTTTAGTGTTATTGGTTTTTTAAAACTCACAGAGAAAGAATCTAGAATCAAAGAATCAAGTTCAAATAATCAAGTAAAAGTGTTCAAAGAAGTGAATCAATAATGAAAGAAAAAAATCTAGGAGAATGATTATCTCTAGCTAACATGTTTTCCAAAGATTTCTTCCAAATTTAGAGTGATTTTCTTGCATATTCTCTTTAAGTATCATTAAAAGATTATTACCTAACTTTTCAAAATTACATACGAAAGGAAAACATGGGGTCTCTTTCTGCTCCTAGTTGTGAAGGAATTCTATATACCGTAATGGAAAAACAGGAAAGATTGTTGATTTATCCAGTTTTATAAATGTTTTTTTTTGCTTTAGTTTTGGATAAAGACAATGTTGAAATTCCTGAGCAGAAAAATATTTTTCAAAAAATGTCATGGGATCTAATGAGATGCTACTTAATTTTTAGATGCTTTTCTTATAAAAGCAGAATTTACACTGATTTTGACAATTTGTTAGTTCCTGGGAGTGAGGAGTTAACTATATAATCTAGTTGTTGTTGCTGTGTTCTTTTAGAATTTGCTTATTTTTATTTATGTGTTTGAGTGTTGGTGAACATATGACTTTGATATAGTGACAGCAGAAGTCAGAATAGGATGTTAGATCCCCTGGGACCTAAGTTACACATGATTGTGAGACTCCCTGTGGGTGATGGAATTGAACAGAGTCCTATGGAAGAGCAGCCAATGCTCTTCACCACTGAACCATCTCTTCCATAGGTAACTGAATTAACTAACATGATTTAATACGAGAAGAAGGCTGCTGTTAATTTTGATAATGAAATGGCTGCAGCGTTTTACTTGATACAGATACACTGGCAAAATATCCATAATCCCCCCAAAGATGAAAGTTGAAAAAATAAACTATTATGTGCATCTTTTCAGTAAATATTTATTGAACTAACTAATTGTGAAAATTTCCATTTAATTTTGCATATGTACATAAACTGAGGAGGGAAAATTTCAATATTTTTAAAATAATAAGTACTTAGAAAAATGATAACCTTACTAAATTTTAAAATGTTTATTTGTTTAAAGTGTGAAGTGATTAACAGATATTTCACTTTTGAAATTAAGAAATGTCAAAATACGGGCCATTTTATTATATTAAAGGTGCTTATGTGTAATCACATTCTTGTGAATTTGTCTGTATAAATAGATCTACTCATTTTGTTAAAAGTGTTTTTGAGTCCCTCTCTACTGCCAGGCCCAGCACAGGTCCAGAAGAGGAAGCCCACCCACAAATTTGACGAAGCAAGAAGCACAGAGATAAAAGCCATGGTGTGCTGGTGCACTGTGAGCATGCTAGCTTTCTAAGAGCATCTCCTCCTTGTCCTTGTCTTCTGCTCCTTCCTTTCTTCCCCCCACTCCCCATCTGAGACAGTCTTGCTCTCTATACCAGGCTGGCCTTGAATTTAGAATTCTCTGGTGTGCTATAATCACAGGTGTGCACCATTATATTTGACCATTTTCCATTATATGCTGCAAAAAACAACTTGGAAAGGGGAGAAATTAAAACCCTTAACTGTATTCCCTGCTGTGAGAAACCTGCTTTCACGGCATCCCAGCCCTTTTCACTGACCCGTGTTTGTACATGAAGTACCACTACCTAGTGAGGAAAACATCAGTTCCAGCTTAAATTTTGGAGTCAGAATTACCTTTGGGTGACATATGGCCTGCAGATTTACACTGTACAAGCAAGAGACTTGCATTGATATAAACAAATGAAACAGTAAGGGAATTAGATCTACAGCCAAAAGAAAAATCACTTTAATCTCACACTGTGAAAACTTTCCAAAGTAAAATCAAGGATATTCTACAGCAGCTAAGACAATAAAAGTAATTTTTCAAAATCAAACACATTGATAGCTACAAAGAAAGCTCATCTGGATCTGACCCTTAGGACCTGTTATTACCTTGAGAGGCTGTAGAACAGTTTGGAGAGAAGATATTAAAGGAATAGAGGTTGATAAGGTAGAAATCACCACGAAGTTATAAAAGTAAATCTTCCTAAACCAGAACCAACTGAAAAAGGGCAAGATTTACTGCTGGCTGTCTGCTTTGCTGCTGGAATAGGCACTCTTAACTATGCCGAGAGAGCAGCCGCTCGGCAAGATCGGAGACATTACTTTGAAGATTGATTCAGGAATTCTCAGGATTGTTCTACAATCTTTAAAAAAGTTTGATGAAATAAGCAGAAAAGTCTGATAGAGCTTTTTCAATCTGGATAATCTTTTCAGGTCCATAGGTAGGGTTGAATATCCATTCTGTCTATACTTGGATGGCTTATTTTCTTTTTTTTAAAGATTATTTTTTAATTTTTATTTTTTTTATTATCAGCTTGATACAGTACAAATTCTTATTCTAATAGTGAAATGTTTCACTGAAGCTTGCCCAGTGATTGAGTAAAACCAAAACTTATTATAAGCCACAGTCATCCTAGGGTCACCCCTGCTATGTAGCCTCCCTGGTTCTGTGGGTTACAGTCTGATTGTTCTTTGCTTTATATCTAGAATCCACTTATAAGTGAGTACATACCATGTTTGTTTTTCTGGGTTTGGGTTGCCTCACTCAGGATGATTATTTTCTAGTTCCATCAATTTGCCTGCAAATTTCATGCTGTCATTGTTTTTCTCTGTTGAGTAGTACTCCATTGTGTATATGTACCACATTTTCTTAATCTATTCTTCAGTTGACAGACATCTAGACTGTTTTTAGGTTCTGGCTATTATGAATAATGCTTCTATGAACATAGTTGAGCATGTATTTTTTTTAGTAAGATTGAGCATTCCTTGGGTATACACCCAAGAGTGGTATGGCTGGGTCTTGAGGTAGATTGATTCCCAGTTTTCTGAGAAACCACCATACTGATTTCCACAGTGGTTGTATAAGTTTGCACTCCCACCAACAGTGATGGAGTGTTCCCTTTGCTCTGCATCCTCTTCAACATAGACTCTCATTAGTGTTTTTGATCATAGCCATTCTGACAGGTACAAGGTGGTATCTCAGAGTTGTTTTGATTTGCTCTGAAGACTAAAGATGTTGAGCATTTCCTTAAATGTTTTTCAACCATTTGAGATTCTTCTTTTGAGAATTCTCTGTTTAGCTCTTTAGCCCATTTTTTGATTGAATTGTTCTATACTGGGTGTTTTGAGGAAAGGACCTATACTAAGTAGTTCAACTTCAAAACAGAAAATGACAGTGATGATGATGATGATAGCAAACATTTACATTATTGTGATGAATGAAATGCGCTGTGTAGTATCCAAACATTTTTATAAATGTGCTTGGCATATATTTATAGTTCAGTGTGACTTGCCATAGCCTAGGACCTACTGCCAAATATGAAGCCAACTGATGATGTCTTGGGAAGGAAGACTCAGTTTTCTTCAGAGTCATGTTCCCTGAGAGTCTGTCCATGCTCTAGGAGATGGTCCTAGACTATTAAAACATATGGACAACACTAAATGTATTCTGTGGATTTAAAAACAAAGCTCATAAAGTGGGGAGGGAAAAATGGTAGGGAAAAAGGAGGGGTTGGAGGAGAGATAATACAGGGTGGATTAGGTCAAAACATTTTATACATGTATGAAATTCTAAAACAATAAAAAAGATATTGAAAGAAACAAAAAATTAGTAGGTGGGCTTCTAGTGCTGACCATATTAAATACTGGCCATTAAATGGCCATTCTATAAACTGACCTCATTATAAAGGTATTCAAAGTAAGTTGTATGTAGGTTAGTATACATATGAATGGGAAAATATAAGTTATTTAGCTTTTTATGGTATGTAAAAAAAAATCTTCCAAAGATGAATACAGTAAATTATTAAGAGGCATCTTTCAATAAGTAGAATAAAACAGAAATGTAGACTTTTAAATTTATTTTAATTTTGAGACAGAGTTTCATGTAGCCTTTGTGGCCTTGAACTAACTCATTGTACATTCATCCAAGAATTACCTTTAACTTCTAATCTTAATGCCTCTACTTAAGTACTAGGATTACAGGTGCGTGCCACCACAGCTACTTGATGTAGAGCTAAAATGGAACCAGACTTCTGTGCATTTTAGACAAGCACTGTGCCAGCTGAGCTACATCTCCAGGCCCTTCAAATGAAGTTTTGATCAAAGAAGAAATATCCAAAAAGGGAGGTGAACAAGTTGGAAACAAAGAAATAGGAACAATATTGAAACCAAAAATCATTTACTCCACAGACAAAAGTAAGGCCACAGCAGTGTGAGTCAGGCTCCTGCTAAAAAGGACAGGATGGGAAGTCCCCAGTAGCCTTAGGGTTTCTATTGCTGTGAAGAGACACCATGACCACAGCAAGTCTTATAAAGGAAAACATTTAACTGGGGTGGCCTACAGTTTCAGAGGTTTGGTCCATTATCATCATGGAGGACATGTCATCACACAGGCAGATATGGTGCTGGTGAGGAGCTGAGAGTTCTATATCTTGTTCCACAGGCAACAGAAAGTAAACTGTGTCACTGAGTGTAGCTTGAACATAGGAGACCTCAACCTACCCCTAGAGTAACACACCCTCCAACAAGGTCATAGCCACTCCAAAAAACCATACCTGTTAATAGTGCCATTCCCTTAGGGAGCCATTTTCTTTCAAACCACCACACCAGCTCATTTCATTTGCACAATACTATCATGAGGGGGCAGTAATTCTTCATTTTATTAACAGGAATAAAAAGCTTAGGATGTCCAAATACTAATGTCTTAAAGATTAATGGTACTTAATAGGTTTATGGAAATGATTTACCTCGGTATCAGAAAAACAGTCCAATATTCATTGAAGCTTATTTTCCAGAAGAGATCTGTTTATACATAATTGTTTTGGTTTCAGGAATATACAAGTCTGATGATCCTTTTTGCTTTAGGGCTCATATATAACTCTGAGGAGTGGCAAGCCACTCAGTTATAAGAACATATATTATAAAATATCACTTTATATAATCTCAACTGACTGTCACAAGTAGCCAGCATGATATACACATGCATGTGTGTGGTGGGGAGGAAGAGGTGAGGAATTGGAGAACACTTTTCTACTCATGACATTAATGTTTGTTTTCATCATCCAAACATTTTGTGACATTTCCCATAATGCAGTCTTCCTGTCTGTCATGCCCTGATGCTTCATTTCCTGTTTTCTTCCATATGGGCTTGCAGGGGTCATCTGTGTTGCACCCCACTCCTGTGCCAGAGTACTGCTTAGAGCCTTGGACTGGGTAAATTGATTTCTTGTACCATGAAATATTTCCTAACCAGTAGATAAAATATTTTTGTCTTGCTTAAGTAGAAATGTAAGTATTAATTTGTATTTTCTTATAATTCAACCCTTGACACTTCACAAAAAGGGATATACAGAGTATTAGAGCTTATTCTCAGTGTAAAAATTAAAAAAAAGCATCTAGAATCACAAGCACATAACTTTCAAAAATTAACATAAAATATATTTAAATAGTAAATCAGTTTACTTAGTTGGTATATTCTTTTTTTTATTTATTGAAAATAGATTATTTTCTCATACAACCTAGCCTGACTATGGTTTCCCCTCCCTCTACTCTTCTCACTTCTTCCTTACCTCCCCTTTCCTCCAGATCCACTCTCTTTCTATCTATCGTTAGAAAAGAACAGGCTTCTAAGAGGTAACAACAAAATGTGATAAAATAAAATATAAGATATAGCAAAAATAATAATATTGAACTTAGAAAAAGCAACTCAATAGAAGAAAAAGAGTCCTAAGAGCATGTACAAGAATCAAAGTTCCACTCATTCATACTCTGGGGTCCTATAAAAGAACTAAGATAATAGCGATAATATTATAACACTGTACCTGGTATATACTGATGTTGGCCCTGTACTTTCTGCTTCAGTCTCTTTGAGCTCATATGTGCCTTGCTTAGTTGATCCTGAAAGCCTTGTGATCCTGGTGTCCTCTATCTCCTCTGGCTCTTACATTCATTTTTCCCCTCTTCTGTGGCATTCCCTATATTCTGAGGAGAGATATTTGATGGAAACATCCCATTTAGACTCTCTCCCTGTAATATCTAGCTGAGGGTCTCTGCATGTGTTTCAGTCTGCTTTCAGAGGAAGATTATCTGATGGTGACGGAATAAGCCACTGATCTATGAGTACAGAAGATTATCATTAAGAATCATTTTATTGATATTTCTTTTCTTAGACTAGTAGTGTTTGGTGTTACCTTTGGTCTCTGTTATATTTAATTTATGTTTCTTGATTATTTAAGCCATGTCAGGTATGGATTTTGCACCATGGAGTGGGCCTTAATTCAAATCTGACATTGGTTGATTTACTCCCCCAAGCTGTGTGCCACCATTGCCCTACTGTATATTTCAGGCATGACAGATTGTAGGTCAAAGGGTTTTTGGCTTGGTTGGTATTTATGTTTCTCTTCTGATAGCCTGCACAGTCTTCCACAACAAAGACACTAGATTGTAGGAGTGAAGGCTCCATGGAGGCACCAACACTGCCTCTTCATATTCAGTGAATTGTGTCGGTATTGTTCTCAGCCATGGGGCCCTGCTGTGAGTTTGTAGAGAGCAACCCATTGTCTTAGCAATAGCCTACACTGTTTGGGGGTTTTCATATGAATTCCTTGGCCAACAACTCAATTGAATATAATCTAGGAGCCAAGTTTGGTAACAAGAGATGGCCAGTTGAGACTCTGTGACCCCATTACTAGAAGACATCATTAGAATCACCTTCGTACATTATAGGATGTTTCTACCACACTAGGGTTCCATGTCATCCCTCAAATGCCACTCAATTCCAGTTGTCTCTCCTGCATTCTCTCCCTCTATTAAGTCTCCCTTCCCCATCCATACCCGATTCTCCAGTCCCATCCTCACCTATCCCCAGTCCACTTGTAAAATCTACTCTATTTCTCCTTGTGAGAGAGATCCATGTGTCCACATTAGATCCCTTCTCTATTTCTAACTTTTGTAGCTCTACAGATTGTGTTATGAGATATTTTGAATGTATTCTGACAAACAAAGCTTGGTTGGAGTCATAGAACAGAAAACAGTTGCTTGTTGCTTCCTACCTTTCTCATTCCACAGTCCAAAAGGGCCAAGATCCTGTCTCAGCCCCACCTTACCACTTCCTGTCCCTCTATACAGTCCTCCAAACCTCTATGGTTAGCTAACTCGGCCCTCTGACTCCAAGCAAACTTTATTTGTTGGAACACAATCAAACTATCACACAAGATCGTAGCTTGATTATCATTTATTTAATAGCTGATATCTACTTATAAGTGAAAACATACTATACTATTTATGTTTTTGGGTCTGAGTTAACTCACTCAAGATGATTTTTTTCTAGTTCTATCCATTTGCCTGAAAATTTCATGATGTAATTTTTTTTAATATTTGTATAATATACCATTGTGTAAATGCATATTTTCTTTACCCATTTATCTGATGAGGGACTTCTAGTTTGCTCAATTCCCAGTATTGTGAGGAACTTCCATATTGATTTCCAAAGTGGCTGTACAAATTTACACTCCCATCACCAAAGGAGGAGTGTTCCCATTTCTCCACATTCTCACCAGCATAAGCTATCACTTGAAATATTGATCTTAGCCATTCTGACAGGGATAAGATCAAATCTCAAAGTAGTTTTGACTTGTATTACCCTGAGGCTAAGGATGTTGAACATCTCTTTATGAGTTTCTCAGCCATTTGAAATTCCTCTATTGAGAATTCTCTGTTTAGATCTGTACCCAATTTTAAAATTGGGTTATTAGATTTGGTGTTGTCTAGTTTTTTGAGGTCTTTATATAATTTGGATAGTAGTCCTATATTGAATGTGAAGCTGTTAATTCAGTAGGCTCCTGCCTTGTCCATTTGATGGAGTCCTTCCTGTTTCAAAAGTGTTTCTGTTTCATGAAGTTCCACTTATTAATTGTTGATCTTAGTGCCTATGCTAATGCTGCTTTGTTCAGAAAGTAATCTCTTATTACAAAGTATTCAGTGCTGTTCTCCACTTTCTCCTCTATCAGGTTCAGTGTATTTGGTTTTATGTTGAGATATTTGATCCACTGGATGTGAGTTTTGTACAGGTTGATATGTATGGATCTATGTGCATTCTTCTACATACAGACATCCAGCTTGACCAGTACCATTTGTTTAAGATGCTGTGTGTTTTTTTCCAGGGTGTATTTTTGGCTTTTTAAATTAAAAGTCAGGTATCCATATGCATCTTTGGTTCAATTCCATTGATCAACATGTCTGTATTTATTCCAATGCCATGTGGTTGTTATTGCTATAGCTCTGTGGTACAATTTGAAGTCAGGGATGGTGATACCTTCAGCAGTTCTTTAATTGTTCAGGATTGTTTTAACTGTCACATTTTTATTTTGTTGTTTGTTTTTCATATAAAGTTGAGAATTTTCCTCTTAAAAATTGTGAAAAATTGTGAGATTTTGTGTTGTAAAAAAATTGTGTTAATATTTTGATAGGAAGTGCATTAAATCTGTAGATTGCTTTTGATAGGATAGCCATTTTGATATGACCATGATAATTCTACCTATCCAGGAGAATGGGATATCATTTCATCTTCTGCTAGCTACTTCAATTTCTTTCATAAAACCTTGAGGTTTTTAACATACAAGTCTTTCACTTGCTTGTTTAGAGTTGCCCCAAGATAGTTTGTAACATGAATCTTAAATGGTCTTATTAGTAAAAACAAACCTGGAGTTAGGTATTAGGGTGAATGCTGGAAGATCAGAGAAGCAGAACAAAGGACAGCCACCTCACCTTGCCAATTCCTTAGCTGGTCTTGTTTCCTCAGACTGGAAGCTTCTGTATCCTTATCCAAATGGATCTTAGCTGAACTGCTTCTCAAAAGCCTGAAAGCTTAACCAGCTAAAAGCTTCTAGTTTCTGGTCCTCACACCTTATATAACTTTCTGATTTCTGCCATCACTCCCTGGGATTAAAGTCTCACTTTCTGGGATTAAAGGCATGAGGCACTAGCTTGGCTGTATCCTTGAACACACAGAGATCCAGGTAGACCTCTGTCTGTGGAATGCTAGGATTAAAGGCATGTGCTACCACTGTCTAACCTCTATGTTTAATATTGTGGCTATTCTGTTGTCTGACCCCAGATAAGTTTATTAGGGTGCACAATATTTTGGGGAACACAATACCACCACAATAGTCTATATTATTTGAGACTGTTGTGAAAGGTGTTGTTTCCCTGATTTCATCTTCAGTCCTTTTGTCATTTGTATATAGGTGAACTATTTATTTTTGTGAGTTAATTTTTTTGTCCATCTACTTTGTTGAAGTGTTTATTTGCTGCAGGAGTTCTCCAGTGGAATATTTGAGTTCACATTTATACACGATCATATCATCTGTAAATAATGATACTTTTTTGACTCTTGCTTCCAATTTGTATCCCCTTCAGTTGTCTAATTGCTTTAACTAAAATAACAAGTACTATATTGAAAAGATCAGAGAGTGCGGACAACCTTGTCTTGAATTTTAGTGGAATTGCTTTGAGTTTTTCTCCATTTAAATTAATGTTAGCTTTCATCTTGCTGTAAATTGTGTCTATTATGGTGAGGTATGTCCCTTCTATGCCTAATCTCTCCATAAATTGTAGGGGTGTTGGATTTTGGCAAAGGCATTTTGTGCATCTAATAAGATGACTGGGTGGTTTTTTTTTTTTTTTTTGGGTTATGTGGTGGATAACATGGATTGATTTTCATATTTTGAATCAGCACTGTAGCTCAGAGATGAAGTCTATGTGATCATGATGGATGACTGTTTTGATGTCTTCTTAGAATTAGTTTGCAAGTATTTCATTGTCTATTTTTGCATCTATATTCATAAGGGAAATTGGTCTGTATTTCTGTTTCTTTGTTGGATCTTTATATGGTTTGTGCATCAGGTAATTGTGGCCTCATAAAATGAATTAGGCAATGTTTCTTCAATTACAGTTTTCCAGAATAATTTCAGAATTATTGGCATTAACTCTTCTTTGAAAATCCTGTAAAATTCTGTGCTTGAACTACATGGTCCTGGACTTTTTTTGTAATGACTGCTTATATTTCACTAGGATTTATAGGTATAACTAAATTGTTTATTTGATCTTGATTTAACTTTGGTGGGTGATATTTATGAAGATAAATTTTCATTTTTTCCCTTTTTCAATTTGGTAGAGTACAGCTTTTTAAAGTATGTCTTTATAATTCTCCAGATTTTCTTGGTGTCTCTTGTTATGGCCTCCTTTTCATTTCTGATTTTGTTAATTTGGATATTTTCTTTCTGAGTTTTAGTTAGGTTTTGGTATAATATAATACCTTGTTCATTTTCTGAAGGAACAAAGTCTTTGTATTATCAATTCTTTGTGTTTTTTTCTGTTTCTATTTTACAGATTTCAGCCCTCAGTTTGATCATTTCTTGCTATCTACTCCTATGTGATGTGATTTAACTCATTTTGTTCTAGAACTTTCAAGTGTGCTGTTATGTTACTAGATCCATTTTGTTTTTGTCTTCTTCATTGTTGTTGTTGTTGTTTATGGTCACTTAGTACTATGAACTTTCCTCTACCAACCACTTTCATAGTATCTCATAAGTTTGGCTATGTTATGTATTCATTTTCATTCAATTCTAAAAAATCTTTAATTTCTTTCTTTTTTCCTGTCCTAACACTTTTTTTTTTATTCAGTAAAGAGTTGTTCAGTTTTCATGAGTTTGTAAGCTTTCTGTTGTTTCTACTGTGGTTGAAATCCAGTCTTAATCCGTGGTGGTCTGATAGGATGCATGGAGTTATTTCAATTTTCTTGCATATGTTGAGACTTGCTTTGTAGAAAAAGTAGAGAAAGCTCTTTGAGGTGCAGAGAAAAATGCTTATTCTTTTGTTGTTGGTTGAAATATTCTATAAATATCTTTTAGGTCTCTTTGATTTATAATGTCTGTTAACTTCAACACATTTCAGTTTGGCTTCTGTCTGGATGATCTGTCTATTGTTTAGAGTTGGGTATTAAAGTCTCCCACTATCGGTGTGTGAAGATTCATACGTGATTTAAGTTGTAGTAGTGTTTGTAGTAGTGTTTTTTTTTTTTTGTTTTTTTTGTTTTTTTTACAAATTTGGATGCCATTGTGTTTGGGACATAGATGCAACAATTTCAAGGTCTTTGTGGCAGATCTTTTCTTTGAAGAGAATGTAGTGTCCTTACCTAACTCTTCTCATAAATTTTGGTTTGAAATATATTATGTTTAGATATTAAAATATCTACACCAGCTTGCTTTTTAGGTCCATTAGCTTGGAAAATATTTTTCTAACTCTTTACTTTGAGGTAATGTCTGTCCTTGATGTTAAAGTATGTTTCTTGAATGCAGCAGAAGGATTTATCCTCTTTTTGCATTCATTATCAGTCTGTGTCTTCACATTGTGGAATTGAGACCATTGATATTGAGATAAATCTGTCACCAAAGACTGTTGATTCTTATTATTTTGTTGTTGTTGATGGTGGTGGTGATATGTGTAATCTGTATCTGTGTTTCTGTTATTTTGATTTTGTTGGACTGAGATTATTTATTTTCTATATTTCCATGGGTATGGTTAACCTCCTCAGGTTGGAGGTTCTAGAAACTTCTAAAGGGCTGAATTTGTAGACAGATATTGCTTAAAAATTTTCTTTATCTTGGAATATGTTATTTTCTCCATCTATGATGACTGAAAGTTTTCCTAGGTGTGGCAGCCTGGACTAGTATCTGTGGTCCATTAGAGTCTGCAGGACAACTATCCAGGCCCTTCTGGCTTTTAGAGTCTCTACCCAGAAGAAAGGTGTAATTCTACTAGGTCTGTCTTTAATATATTACATGTTTTCTTTTTTCCTTTCAACTTTTAAATTTCTTTCTTTATTCTGTATGTTTAGTGTTTTGATTATTAGGTACCAAGGGGACTTTGTGTTCTGGTCCAATCTATTTCTTGTTCTGCATGTGTCTTCTACCTTCATAGTTATCCTCTTCTTCAGATTTGGAAAATTGTCTACTCTGGTTTTACTAAAAATGTGTTCTTAGCCATTGATCTTGTTTTTTCTCCTTCCTCTTTTCCTGTTATTCTTAGGTTTTGTCTTTTCATAATGTCTCAGATTATTGGATGTGTTGTGTCATGTTTTTGTTTGTATGTTTGCTTTGTTTAGATTTAACATGTTCTCTGACTGATACATTCATTTCTTCTATCTTATCTTCAACACCTGAGATTTTTCTCTTCTGTCTCTGGTATTCTGTTGCTGACGCTCACTTCTATGATTCTTGCTCAAACTCCTAAATTTTTCCATTTCTAGAATATATCAGTTTGTGTTCCCTTCATTAATTTTATTCCCATTTTGAAGTGTTGAACAGTTTCATTCATTTCCTCCCACTATTTGTTGTCTTTCATGGATTTCTGAAGCATAAATCTAATTAATTTTATCAATAAAAATTGGGAGTCAGATAGCAGGGTAAAAACCTGAAAGAAGAGAAAAGTAGGGGACCAGCCATACTCACTTCCAACCTCTCCAGTTCCTCTGACTAAAAGGGCCAAGATCCTCTCTCAATCCTGCCTTACTACTTCCTATATGTTATCTTTCCTCAGTCTTCCAAACCTCTATGGTCAAATAGTGGCTAGCTCTACCCTCTGACTCCAGGCAAGCTTTATTTGTCAGAACACAATCAAAATATCACATATTTCCCCCCTTTAACTAACATAATAAAGCTATATACATTAAGTACAATAACTATATATAAATATATGCAGGCAAGAAATACATTAACAACGTCCAGTATTTTTCTTTACTTCTTTAAACATTTTCTCTAAGGTATCTACATTTAAATTAGCTAGTAAGATATTATCCATATAATGGTAAATTATAGATTGAGGAAACTGATTTTGAATTATTTCCAATGCCTGTTGTACAAAATATTAGCACAGGGTGAAGCTGTTTAATATTACTTGTGGGGAACTTTCCACTTATATCTTTTAATGAGCTAAAAATCATAAGTAGGCACAATAAAGGCAAATTTTTCTGTAATCTCTTCTTGCAAAGGTATAGTTAAAAAACAAGCAAACACTCTTTTAATTCAGTCACTATAATAGACCATACTTTAAGTAATACAGAAGGCAAGGGAATTCCAGGCTGTAAAGAGCTAATTGGCTAAATCTTATTAATAGTTCTTAGATCAGTTATCATTTTCCATTTTCCAGATTTCTTTTGAATAACAAATACAGGAGAATTCCAAGGACTAGTAAGTTCATCAATATGTTGGAAATTTAGCTGATCCTGTACCAGCTTTCTAAGACCTGTAATTTTTCTGATATCAAAGGCCATTGTTCCACCCAGACAGGTTTGTCAGTTAACCATTTTGAAGATATGGCTGTTGGTGCCTTTGAAAGATTAGCAGCTGTTGTGCCTTGGTTTTTTTTTTTAACAACATGAATGGTTGGTAACTGTTCTATATATTACCTTTTATTATTTTCCCCAGAAACATATATTAGTTTATATTTTGTTTCTGAGATTGGAAGAATGTTAATCTAGTTATTTTATTTCTATAACAAATCACATCCCTATAAACTCATTGCTATGTTAGCCACATATGGCTTTAACTTTCCTCTCTGTCCTTCTGGCTCTATGCATTTGACCCACTTCTCACTTTGTTTTACCTGAGATAAATTCCCCAACCTTAAAAGCTGAACAATTTACCTCCTAAAGAGATCAATTTGGCTGTCCAGATTCTGGTGCAATTTATTACATCTGCCCTTGTGTCTATAAGACCCTCAATTATAATGTTATTTATTTATATTTCTAACTTTGGTCTTTGATTATTTATAGAAGTTTGCCAAAATATTTGCTGTGTGGTTTCTCCTCAAATATTTATTTTATCTTATAAATCTGTAAGAGAGGCTCCTCTATATACAAAGGGCACACAGAACACCAAATAAACAGAATAGTAAAAGAAATTTCTCACATTATACTGTAATGATAAAGCCAAATATTCACAACAGTGGAAATGTATTGAAAGATTCTAGAGAATAACATCAACTGAATATAAAGGCATGTCCATCAAAATAATAGATGCTGACTCAAAAGAAAATTTAAAAGCAAGGCAGTCTTGGGACATCATATTTTATATTCAGAAGGGCCATAACTATCAACTCAGACTAACATATCAGGCAAAACTATCTTTTAATGTCAAGGAAGAAAGAAAGGCTGCACATGGTTAAAGCAGGATAGTAAATGCTAGTTGTATTTAATTTCTTGGGGAAACTACACACAACTATCCACAGTGCCTGCATTAACTCACAGTCCCATCATTTGCTATCACTTTTATTTTGGTGATGGCTCACTGTAGTTTCAATTTGCCTCTCTCTTATTATCAGGGATGCTGGTACTTTGCTTATTCTTCTTGGAAAATTTTCTGCTCTCAATGTTTGAGAAATATCCATTCATGTCATTTTGGCAGCTCAATTTTAAAACCAGATTTATTTTGTTATTCATTTCTTTCTATTGTGTCCTAGGTCCTTATATCTTTTGAATATACATTGAACATGAAATTTGCCAATAAATCATGTGGTATGTTGTTTTCATCTATGAAACTTATTCACTGCTGAATGAATTTCTTTCATAATTTTAGGACAATTCAGATATCTATTTTATTATGTATGGATTTTACTAGGATTTTTCTTTCAAATATTTGTATGATTTAATTTAAATTATTTCATCTGTGAAAACGGAGTTGTTCATAACTTTTCTCCATTACCCTTTTATTGTCCATGAGCCCAATAGCAATAACCATACTTTCATTTCATGTCTCATAATAAAATTTTGTTCTTCCAAAGCCCACAAAATAGTGCAACCACTGTGAAGATCAGTATGTAGGTTCATCAAAATACTCAAAATAGATCTATCATATAATCTGCTGTACCACTATTGGTAAAAAACCCAAAGGATTTTATATCTTACTATAGAGATACCTGTTCACCCATGTTCTTTGCTACTCTTTTTACAATAGCAAGCAAATGGAAATAGCCCAAATGTCCATCAACTGATGGATGGATAGTGGAGTGAAAATGCAAAACATTTACACAATGTAGCATTATTCAGCTGTTATGAAAAAAAATGAGATGAAATTTTCAGCTACATAGATGGATCTATAAACAAGCATCCCAAGAGAAGTAACACAGACACAGAAAAATAAACCAAATTTTCTTTTTCTTATTTCTGGATGTTAGCTTTTCATATATATATATATATATATATATATATATATATATATATATATGAAAATATATGTGTACATGAAATATACATGTATATTTAATTGCATTTGGAATACACTCAGATGTCCGGAACTTAGCTAGTGGACATAGGGAGGAGGGGTTTAAGGGAACTCAAGTTATATAAGATTTAAGGGACACAAAGAGATAAATTGAGGTGGGAGATGGGAAGGGCATATAGAGGAGTGTAGTAGAAAGTTTTTCTGTGTCCCATCTAGCCCATGGTCGAACAAATCTCTCACCCACAGTCCCAGTGCACAAAAGCTTTATCCCACAGCAGAGGAGAGTATAGAGAGGGACAACTAATAGTAACTACCATTTGAAAAAGCCATATGGAAACCTTTTATTATAGAAACTTCATAAAATATATATGTATTAAATGTATTAAAAGGAAGTTTAATGGGCTTACCCTATAATGGATGAACAATATCTCAACTAGACACACCATTCTAGGGGATAATAAAAACTCATTATCAGCTGGGTGGTGGTGGTACATGCCTTTAATCCCAGCAGATTAAGGAGGCAGAGGCAGGCAGATCTGTGAGTTCAAGGCCAGCCTGGTCTACAGAGCAAGATCCATGGCAGGCACCAAAACAATGCAAAGAACCCTATCTCAAAAAAATAAACAACAAACAAACAAACAAATCCCTCATGACCAGTTAATAATTTGATTGTGGCAAGGTATTAAACTTAAAACTATAAATGATGAAAAAAAAATCTATTTTGCCTTTTCAATTTCAGATGATTTTCTTCCGGATGAAAATTTTTGTTCCTAGCCTGTAATGTATAACCTTAAAACTGCTTGTTGGATATAAAATGAACAGACTTCTTATTTTTCCTCAGAAATTACAGTCATTTTTAAGTATTGTTTTGTCTGTGATCTGATTTTTGCTCTATGGTCATACTCCACAATATAGGAATATTGGATGAATGAACAATTGTGCCAAGAATAGCAAAAAATCATGAGTGTGTCTGAAGAAGGGAGAGAAAGGAAAATAAGATGTCATTGCTACTCTTCTATTTACTGTACTGATAGTGAGCTTCTAGAATGTCACTGTTAAAACTGCTTAACTCACTCCATTCACAATAGAGCACTATTGGTATTCACATTGGAGGCAGAGCTAGTTCTTCCCATAAGTTCCACACAATGCCTGGGATTTAATTGATACAGTATATGAAAAATGAGTTACAGTAACTCCAGTCCAGCCCAGAAGCTTGACTTTGCTGTGACTAGGCACACTAAAGCCCCAAGTTTCTGGAAGTCAGAGACATTAATATAGAGAAATTGCAAGTAATTTTTTACTGAAATTTAGGCAGCATTCTTCTCTGCTGCTTGACGTTGGTTGTGAAATGGTAATTTTCACATTAGATGAGACCATAGGCAAAAATCTGTTCTTAACCTGAGTTAAATTTAACCTCCATTCTTCAGCTCTAGTTTTATCTTCCTTAAATTTTATGTGTTGGTCAGATGATTTCAGCAAGTGATTTTGGTTGACGTAACCTGCTTGTTCATGCTTTTGTTTAATGAAAGGATACCACTTTGCAATTTTGTACACTTGAGGTTATCTTGATGTTGGCCTTGCAACTGCATCATTGCCTTGCTGCTATGTTTGAATTCTATTCTCATCCCAGAACTCAGAGACATTGTTTATTGCTTTTTGGAATTAACCATGCTCTAAAAGAGTCTCAGGATAATGTGGTGTGACCCCTGTCCTGTCTTCCTGGTGATTGACTTAATTACTAAAAGGCTCACATGTAGGTGGAAACTCACTGTTCTGGAGCATGTTAGTGGTTATTTTGTAGTATTTTTTCTATCAAAAGGTTTATTTCCATTATTAAGAAGTGAACTTAAGTCATTGTTTTAGGAATATTTTCTCTCATTTTATAATACTTTCCTTTTATATTTGTTATGTTTCTTTTTTAGCATTAGCTACTTATTTAGTTATATTTTTCATGTTAGTTTTCTTTACAGATTCAGTTGTGTGACTTATTTCATTCTGTCTTGTTTAATTTTATAGATTATTTATGTTTTATTCAATTTTTGCTTTTATTTATTTTTATTTAATTGTAGATCTATTCATTTCATTTATTTCTATGTTCTTAGGTCTGAAAGTTGTGCTTACTCAGTAGGTGCCTGATAAATATTGCTGAAATAAACTAATTAGAATGCGTCCAAGAATGGTACTTGTGAAAGACAGGTTGCATAGCTTTGTGATAGAAAAATGACTAAGTCTCTGTTCTTCCATGTGAAGAGACAAACCAGGGCTCCTGTGGGTCTGTGTTCACAGGAAAGAAAAAATTCTTCATGTTTTCAAGTTTCTATTCCTCCCTTATTTTGTGATGTTGATATTAATTTAATGTGGCTTAAAGATTTACAATAAGCATCAGAATGTGATCAAGTTATGGAAACTGTAAACTGTTTTATAAAAGCATATTTAAACACTGCCCCCCCCCCATGTATAAACTTGGTGTTTCACCCTCAAATATATTTTCCCATTATTGAAAATAGAGTTTTTTTTCTCACATAATGTATGCTGATTATAGTTTCCCCTCCCTGTACTCCTCCCAGTTCTTTCCCACATCCCCTCCCATCCATATCCACACCTTTTCTGTCTGTCTTTAGAAAACAAACAAGATACTAAGGGATTATAATATAGCAGAATATAATATAATACATTAAATACAACAAGATAAAACAAAAAATAGCACACAAGATTTGGACAAGGCAAACAAACAGAAGGAAAAAGAGCTCAAGAGAAGGCACAAGAATCAGAGACTCATTTGTTCACAAACTCCAAAATCCCATAGAAACAGAAAACTGGAAACCATAATATATACACACAAGACCTGTTTGCATACTTCTTCAGGCTCTTTGCATGTTGCTTCAGTCTGTCAGTTCACAGGAACTTTAATCATGTTGATTTAGGGGGCTTATTTTCTTGGTTTCCTCCATCCCCTTTGGCTCTTGTAACTCTTTCTGCCTCCTCTTCCCCAGGGTTCTCTGAGATGTGGCAGGAGGGATTTGCTGGAGGCATCTCATTTAGGGTTGAATCTTCCAATGTCTCTCACTCTGCACAATGTCTGATTGTGAGTATCTGTATTTGTTTTTATCTCCTGCAGATAGAAGCTTCTCTGGTAACATCTAAGCAAGGCACTGATCTATGAGTATAACAGAATGTCATTAGAAATTGTTTTATTGCTTTTTAAAAAAAATGAACAGTAATATTTGGTTTTACCCTAGTTCCCTTGGCTATCTAATTTGAGGTTGTGGGTCACCCATGCAGTGTTAGGTATGATTTGTGTTCCATCTCATGGAGTGGGCCTTAAGTCAAATTGGATATTGATTGGTTGCTCCCACAGGCTTTGTGTTGCCATTACCCTAGCAAATTTTGAAGGCAGGACACCATTGCAATTCAAAGGTTCTTTAGCTGGCTTGGTAGTTACATTTCTCTTTTGGTAACACAGAGTGTCTATTGTACCAAATATGTTGAAACATAAAGGTGAAGGCTCTATGTAGGCACTAGCTGGACTTCTTCATGTCAATGAGTTGTATAGGTTTTGCCTTCGACAATGGGGATTTGCTAGCCATCAATGTGTGGGGAGCAGCCTATTGTCTTGGCCACAGCCTGGATTGTTTGGGTGTATTTGTTTATGTACAGTGGTTGTGATAGCACAAACAAGACCTGTGCAAACTCTAGACAATTACAGCATGGACAGGGTGATGGGCACGAAGTTCCACCACTAGCTCAGGAGCTTTGGCAACTGGGAGAGGGAGAGTCAGTTCTCTTTAAGGATGTGGCCTCTGGTAGGTTGACCATCCTCTGGTGGAGGCCATATAATCAAGAGTTTATGGGCAGCACAGATTGAACACAAGGAATTTAAAAGCAATCACAACAAAAAAGAATATACAAATTTGGGTGGGGTGGAAGGGGCCATGGATCTAAAGAAGAGTTGGGAGGAGTGATGAATATGAGCTAAGTACATTATAAAAAGAAATATTTTTCAAAGAAATAATTTTAAAAAGGAAACATTTATGCAACTTTAATAAGAAGTTTTATGTTTTACTTACTTTTAATTTGCTTTTACACATCCTTTTTCTATATTGTCTATCCTAGAAACTCATGAGAAATGTACTTTTTATGATTATAATTATTCCCCTTTGCATACATAATGTTGCATTTCATTGCTACCTCTTTATATACACACAGTTTTATTATTGTTGTGTTATCACAGTAGAATTATTCTTCATTATGTTATTTTTCTCAACAATAATCTCATTGAGAATTCTCCAAATCAGTTTGTTGTAAATCATTCTTTAAATGGCTTCATAATATGGAATCCTCTTGTGGAGATGGAAGCAGTAATTTGATAACTCCCTATGGCTAATGTTTACATATAATTAATTGTTTATGATACTATCAGGAAGCTGCATCATTGTATATCTATCCTGATTTATCCTCTTTATTAATATGGAATATATTCTCAAGGGAAAATATGCTATGTCCAAACATCTTTGAATTTTCTTCTTCTTTTTTTTTTTTTTTGGTTTGTTTTTTGAGACAAGGTTTCTCTGTTTAGTTTTGGTGCCTGTCCTGGATCTCGTTCGGTAGACTAGGCTGGCCTTGAACTCACAGAGGTCCACCTGGCTCTGTCTCCCGAGTGCTCGGATTAAAGGCGTGTACCACTACAACCCGGTGAATTTTCTTATTTTTAAACATTAGAAATTATTTATTATTATTGTGTAAGTGTATATACAGTAGTTGTGTCTTATGTAACAATGTCTTAGGAATCTAACTCAGGAGGTTGAGTTTGTACTGCTAACACCTTTAATCTACTTAGCCATCTGGCCAGCTTTGAATACTTTATTGTAATAAATGCTTCAATATTAATTTTGAGAGGTTAAAGCAAGTCTTTTGTTCTTTAAAAATATAATGTTAAAATCTTTTCACATCTTACACAATATATCCTATCACATTTTTACACCTTGCTTAGGCTGATGGATGTAAATTTTGTTTTTGTTACTAAATTTGTGCTTAAATAATTAATATAATGTATATGCATTTCTTTTCTTCTCATTCCCTACGATTTTAGCCACTTGACTATGCTCTTGTATCTTGCCTTAACATGTTGTTTGCTCATTTGTCTTGTTTCTTTTTTGAAAACAATTTGATTGTAAAAAAAGTAACATTATAAATAATAACGTTTCTATGATAGATATAAATTTTGTCATTTCAGTAAGTTGAATTATATCTTTCTGAAAACTGTCTTTTACCACAATGATATTATCTTGAATTCTCAATATGAATTGCATTTGAAAAGTAACTATTTTAATACCTTTTTGGCCCATGTTCAATGTATATACAATTAAGTTCACAAAGACACTTTCATGCAAGTATGTTGAATATGTCCAGCCAGGCACCCAGCTTATTTTTAAAAGAAATTTTTGGATATTCTGTTTTGGTTATATTTTGCCCTATAGCCTTATATATTCTAGGCATTTATGTTTTTATTTAAAACATTTTACTTCTTTATATTTTAATTTAAAATTATAGCTTTAGAAATAGGTTTTCATTAAAGGGAAATGAAAATACATATAATTAAGTTCATTCCTGATGATCTAGTAGAAGTTGAGTAAAAAATGAGGGGAAATAATAATTCATGTAAAAAGAACACATATGTGTGCATACGTACACACACATACTCACATGCAAGCACACATACACCTTTAATAAAAACAAATGTAAGACCACATTTTTTTTTTTTTTTTTTTTTTTTTTTTTTTTTTTTTTTGGTTTTTCAAGACAGGGTTTCTCTGTGTAGTTTTGGTGCCTGTCCTAGATCTCACTCTGTAGACCAGGCTGGCCTTGAACTCACAGAGATCTGCCTGGCTCTGCATCCTGAGTGATGGGATTAAGGGCATGCACTACCTCTGCCCCCAGCAGTTCATGTCTTTAATCCCAGTACTTAGAAGGCAGAGGCAGGCAGATCTCCGTGATTTTTTTGAGGCCAGTCTGGGGGAGGGGGGAAAGAAGAGTCATGGTAGTGGTATTCTGTTTCCTTGTACAAAGGCGTCCTTTCTCCAGTGGAAAGGACCATGAGTATGCTGGAAAATGCTTCAGGTAATTTTGTGAGAAAAAAAAAAAAGTCTTCTGAAGTACAAAGATGGAAGATGACTCTTGAAGGGCTCTAGCAGGCCCAAGTGTGAAAGACAGGGCTCTAGCTGGCTTTGCCCTTCCCCCATTTCTTCTGCCATGCCAAAAACCTAAAGCTAACCCCCAAGGTTCGGCCCCTAATTTGTTTACTTCCTCCCCCTGATGGTTACCTCCAAGGTTCAACTATTCAAAGTACAGGAGTTTAGCAATCAAAAGCCCACTTTTGGTTACCCTAATTAACATGCCCATTTGATACAAATCAACTCATCCTAGTCGGGTTTCCCTTTGTCCATTAATGAAATGCTATTTGCCTAAGGGCCACTTTTGTCTGTCTGCTCTCTATCCAAAGGAAGTTCTTTGTCCCTTTGGGGCAAATAAATCTCCTTTGTGCTGAGAACTTGGTCTTGGGTTGTCTTGTGCAGACTCAGATACTGTCAACATTGAACCTGCCTAATAGGGTTGTTTTTTGTTATAGAAAACAAAATGAAGAAAGATTCTGGTTATTGATTACCTTCCTTACAACTTTGATGTAATGTATGTTTATTTTTCATGAATTTTCTACTTGCTTCCTATTTGAATCAGTTCATCATTTAACACAACACTTTTCAAAACTTCTGGTCAGCAATGGCATAAATATGATTTTAGATCTCATGCAGTTAATGGTTGATATCTAAATATGCAACAAATATATTTAATTTAATCAGGAACCCTCAGAAAAATTGGGCCACCAAGATTGAATTTCTCAAAGGGAATATAATTTGAAATATTTACTAGAAAGGCAGTAAGGGTCTGGCTATAGCTATGAGGAGGTGGAGTCTCTGGCATTTTGTCAATCACTGTAGAGTGCTTCTGAGATGATCAATTTTCCAGGGAAAGTTTATGAGAGAATTTGCTACTGTATGTCTCTTCAAGGAAACAGGTTCTTCATTTTAGGCTTCTATTTCAAAGGTGATTTTTATGGTGGTTAGTTCTGAAATAAAAAGTTGCATTTATATCAACATGTTTTTATGGTGTTATAATGATTTAAACTTTTTTTTACAAATTAAATAACTTTTAAAAGATTAAAAAATGTATATGCTTTAATTTCTCCTGTTGCATCTTTACCATGAACACCTCATATAATGAGTCTAGATCTTTTATTTGAAAAATAACTAGAAAAAAGTTTGTCCTGTTATGCATAAAAACAAACAGTATGGCTAATATGACTTCCTAGTACAAACACACCAGATGATAGAATATTTCTTTATGTATCATGAATTGTAAAGCCACAGACTTTTAACATCCCGTGAAATATCTAATTATTAGATTTAAGCTGCAATGATGGTATTGGTTCAATTAAAATCTACGAAATCTACACAAAACCACAAAGCTGGTAGAATGTCAAGTTGTAAGAGCTCCTTTGCGTGGAAGAGTTTAGGCTCAATAGTTCTTGCATGAACTATGGCAGAATAATTTTGTAGTATGATAATATAACAATGTTAGAATATTGTGTAAAGAATCTGTCATCTATCATCTATCTATCTATCTATCTATCTATCTATCTATCTATCTATCTATCTATCATCTATCTATCTATCTATCTATCTATCTATCTATCTATCATCTATCTATCTAATGTATCATTCATCTATCATCATTTATCTCTTTCAAAAGAAGATTCAATATCTCTTTAATATTTACATTATTACATTTGCTTCCTAAAACATGTTTATTAATCAAGTGAGAAGAGGAAGCTGCCTGTTAAAAGGTTGTTCATGCTTTCAAATATTAATTTTGCTTTAGATTCAGAAGTTTCTAAAAAAAATATAACGTTCATGAGTGAAACACTATTATTTTTGTTAGGTATCTCAGAAATTTTAATCTGTGTCAGATATTAAGAATCAATTCATCCAACTAGATTTTTATGCAGAGAATATTAGAGAAAACAAATATTAATTAATTAGCATTTACTGTTTCACTCCTTTGTTCAATTCACTCCTAATTTTTGGCCTCATCAAGGAAATTCTGCAGGGTTTAGTTCTTGAACATTAACTGCTGCAGAATCATCAATAAAACAAATGCAGTATTTCAATATCTCACTCTAAAACATCAATATTTCCTCTCAACAAAAAAGTTGTGTATTGATATACAATAATCAGAAAGATGGAAAAGAAATAGAGTAGTTTAGAAGACAAAAGAAAAACTGTAATTAAGTCCCAGGTCTGATTTAAGTGTACAGGTAACATTTAACTCTACTCACTTCAAGACTCTGTAGAGAACTGTAAAAGAAGTTGTTGAAGGTAGGTAGCTAAAATTATGAGGTCATTACAATTCATTTCAGCAGTGCTCTGGAATGTAGGTAATTTCCCCCACTCTGAAGTGTTGTTGTGCCCCATTGTCAGCTGGGAAACAGGTGTGGTGAGGTGAGGCATTTACTAAACTGTGTCACCCTGTGGAAGGTTGCTGCTTCCCACCTAAGGGAATAGAGAATTAGATGTCTTGGAGTTAACTGTTGAAAGACTATTTCTTTTCCTTTTCATAAACAGTTGATTGTATACCAGCTGTTTATTCAGGACAAGGGGTCCACTGAGTGCAATGTCAAGCAGTTTAAGCACACAGTTGTCTTGCTTTAGTGGGAAACCTGAGTGTGTAACAATATGCTGTTTGTACATTGAGACAATCAATGAGTGGCAACAATTACTCTTTGTCTGGAAGGCCAACTAACTATTCATTTTGAAAATCATGTATCTCTACATCTTTTCTATTTTGGGTATTTTTTTCATATGTATTACCCTTACAATGTTTGGTCAAGGATAGCCTTTTCATTAAAATTCTTGAATTTTTTTTCAGATATCAATTTAGACACTTGGAGAGCATAAAGCATTCAAATCTGTACAAAGTTTCTAGCAGATGGTTATATAACCTTCTTGGCAAAGATCCCTTAACACTATGCTCATTATGTTACCATAGCCTTTAGATTAAAATACTTGTTTGCTTTCTTTTCACTCGAAAACAAATAGGACTTTTGCCATTTAGGATTTAATTTTTAGTCTAGGAAAAAGGCAGTGAGCATCTTGATATAGGTCATTGTGGCTGTGAAAAAGGAAAAAATTTCAGATCTCTTATTCTATATAAGTGGCTGGAGCCTTCCTGCAGATTTTAGGTGGTGAAACAGTCTAAATGGAAACTAGAAGCATTGATTGGTACAAAGTTTCATGGTAAAAACAAAGTCTTCAAATAACTATGTTTTCTATGATGCTTGAGTCTAAATAAGATCAGTGAGAATGGGGATTATGTAACAAGGGAGGCTTTAGGAACTGGTAAGTATCATCTCTATTAATCTGAATGAAATTTCCTCAATTATGTGAAATAAATTTCCTTTATATATTTTAAATTAAAGGAAAGTAGTGGTTTTCTTTGTTAGCATCTCTCATATTTGTGATTTTGGTAGAGCATAGTTTAATAAAATTCAAAATAAAAATTCACAACTTCTTTAATTGGAGACATTATCTTTTTTCAGTTCTTCAATCAGTTATAAGTTACAATGTTTTGTAGTAAATGTAGTAAACTTTGACATGGGCTTATTCTTTGAGCATTGAAAATTGAAAACTAATATTGTAACATGAAAACAGCAATATTCTTATCTCTTTCATGTATGGAATAACAGAACTAGTTAATTTTCCATAGTAGCTATGAACTAACTAATTATGAACAATATTGATTTTGTTTAATAATATTGTCCACTAACATTGTTGGCCTTTCTTAAATAAATTGAATTTTTAAAAACACTCTAGGATTGTTCAATGGAAATGCATATTAATTTGCTTTCACTATTTATTCAAAGTCTATTATGTGCCTCTTGATCATTGATAAATGAAGTTAGTGGTGAACTTTGTGTAACAATTTCTTGTAAATGAAAAGAAAACAGCATGGTGAATTAAAAAGAGTTAGCATTTTCCAAACTTGATAATCAGATCATAAACAGCATTTTCAGAACAGTGACTTACCAACAAGTCAGAGAGCCTAGAAACTCCTGAAGCAAACAGGGGACATTTTGAGAAGAAACCAGGGTACTGGTTGGAGACATAATGTGTAGCACAAATCTTAAATGGTCTTATTAATAAAAAAACAAACCAGGAGCCAAATATTGGCGTGAATTCTGAAAGATCAGAGAATCAGAGCAAGCCACAGCCCTCGCCAACTCCTCAGCCAATCCTGTTTCCTCGAACTGGAAGCCTCTGAGTCCTCATCTGAATGGATCTCAACTGAATTGCTGCTAAAAAGCTAAAAGCTTAAAAGGCCCTAGTTCCCGGTCCTCATGTCTTATATACCTTTCTGCTT
Source organism: Peromyscus maniculatus bairdii (assembly GCF_049852395.1). Lineage (NCBI taxonomy): Eukaryota > Metazoa > Chordata > Mammalia > Rodentia > Cricetidae > Peromyscus > Peromyscus maniculatus. The sequence continues at coordinate 21,603,171 of NC_134865.1, forward strand.
CCTGCCATCACTTCCTGGGATTAAAGGCATGTGTCTTTCCCAAGCAAGACATGAAATCTCAAGTCTGGGATTAAAGGTGCGTGCCACCATTTTCTGGTGTCTATGTCTATCTAGTGGCTGTTCTGTTCTCTGATTCCAGATAAGTTTATTAGGGTGCACAATATATTGGGGGACACAATATCACCACAATAATGTGTATTTAGTAGTATTTAAATTTCTTGTATACTGAACTTATAGTCTACTTTGCACTCCTAAATACTAAATTAAAAACCTTCTGATTTGAGATCAATAACCTGGTTTCTTTATCCATGCCTATATCATCTGCCATTAGTCATTAAAGAAACATCCACAAATTTATGCTTTCTCTGGCCATATATACATATATGAGAGAGAGAGAGAGAGAGAGAGAGAGAGAGAGAGAGAGAGAGAGAGAGAGAGAGAGAGAGAGAGAATTGTCCTGAGGACTATACTGGCCTCTAGTGGAAAGACAAGTTTTAAAGCTCCTGAATAGATATTTATGCTTCAGAGAAATTTTGCACTTGGCCTAATTACAAAATACTAAATATTCTGACTTAAGAATTAGGTCAGAAAGGTGAATTACCTTTTTAAAAATAGAAACAAAAGATATTGTGGCTTACAAAAGCCATCATATTAATACACTTTATTAATGATTAATGCTTATGGCAGAAATAGCTGACTTACTGGTTAGACTGCCATACCTTAGGCTGTTAAAAAGGCAATTATTGATGATTCTTGCAATAGTACTACTGGTAAAAAAAAAATTCAGGGACTAACAAACATTTATTGCTTATTTGACAGTGTATTAAGGAGAGACACAGGAATCATTGTACACCAACAGAAAAAATTGATTATCTGTCCATAGCTTCCCATCTCAGTTGTCTCTTATAATGTATATTATCTTGGCTGATAGCACACGTTCTGAGGGCTCCCTTTCTACAGTGATATCCATTTTATCATTTGCTTCCAATGAACCTGCTTGATATATAGATTTCTGTGGTCAAAATCAATCTTATACTACATGTTTGCCATACCTAAGTTTCCAACTGTTTTAAAGATATTGATCAACAGCCTTAAAGAACTTACTAACTTTTATAGAAAGATCACATGTTTATTATGAAGTTCAAATAGCCCTTTGTATCAGTTACAAGAACAGACATCTTAATAGTTCCATTTCTGTGATGAAAGTCAGACTAGTGTCCATTCAGATGCACGAGTCCAACCTACCATGCCACTCCTTTCCCTGTGCCCATCTCTTAAACATTCTATGTACCTCTGATGCATGCACAAATTCAACCATGCTGAATCTGACTAGGTTGCTATCAAAGCTACATATAGGTTTAGATTTCATACAGTATTTTACATTTGCAGATCTGGAAATTTGTAATTATAACGTTGCAAACATATTGCTTTTGGCTATCCTGACAATAGTAAAAAACAAAAAAGATTAAGACAAATTGCTTGAAGCATTATGACTGGCCTATCATTATATTTTCAAAGACGTCTCCAGGTATAGCTTGGCAAAATTAGTTATTTCTTTCTATAGAAATTTTATTTTACACTTTCACTGCAGGTGCCATGAAAATGCTGATAAGAAACAAACATGTCATCATAAAGCAGCATTGTAAATAGGATTTGAAGAAGTTATTTCAAGTCTGTAATTTAAACAACACTGCTTAGATTATTATGTTATCCCATGACAAAACTACACAGAGAGACTAGTTTTCACAATGCGACTTATAAATACAATAACATTTAAAATTTGCTTGATGGAAGGGCAGCAAGTTCAGTAACTCTGAATGTTTATTAGCTATAAAATGTGGTGCTTTTACATTTTTTTGCTTTTTTCATCTTGTTTTTTTTTAAATTTTTCTTTATTAAGAAATTTTCTACTCACATATCCCCCTCCTCCCTACTTTTTTTTTATTTTCCCATAATTTTGTTCTCATTTTATTGGTTCCTTGAGAATACTGCACAGTATATTTTGGTCATGTCCACCCCACCCTCTACATCCATCCACCCTTCTTAACTCATCCAAATTTGTATTCATTCTTTCTCTTATTGTAAAATGTTTTTCTAAAGGAATATATTGATAGAATGATACCTAATGACATTTTGCTATACCAATAGATAGGTGTCTAGCTCAGTCAGCATCAGAGAAGCTTCCTCTGCCATTAGATCAGAACTAATACAGAGACCCACAACTGGACAGTGTACATAGAATGAGAGACTATGGAACACTCTGTCCTAAATGTAATGATTTTATTAATCCTCCTCAGGGTTCAGGGAGCTTCGAAGAAGAAGAAGAAGAAGGAGGAGGAGGAGGAGGAGGAGGAGGAGGAGGAGGAGGAGGAGAAGGAGAAGGAGAAGGAGAAGGAGAAGAAGAAGGAGATAGAAAGCTTGTAAAAGCCAAAGTGGATGGCTCATACCAAGGAAATTTTCTTTTCCAGACACAACAGGACCTACACACATATGAACTCACATTACAGACTCTGATGGCATGCACAGGACCTGCACAGGTCCAAGTCATACGGCAACCCAACACTGAGAATGGGAAGTGTAGATGAGCTCCTATCCCTAACCAAGAAGCCATCTCTAACTGACAACCACGTGCAAAAACAACAACAACAACAACGACAACAACAACAAAACCTAGCTTTTTCCAATGGAATTTCACTGGGTATATTAATCACACTTTAGAGTGAGCTCTATGCCCAGCAATAGACAGCCAATACAAAAATGAACTCAGTGGTATTTTTATAGACTTTTTGTCTTATATGATTTTGTTTGGGTATTTTTGTCTTATTGGCCGTTTTTGTATATTATGTTTTTTTTTTGTGTGTGTGTGTTTTTAAAGGTTCTGTTTTTGAGAGCTCTCTCAAAAAATTCTGGCTTTTTTTCCTTCTTTCTTTGTTTTCTAAAGAAATGAAAAGCATTGAATTGGGTGGGTTGGGTGGTCAGGAACATCTGGGAGGGGTAAGGGAATTGGAGATCATGATCAGAATATATTGTACAAAAAAAATCCTTAAAAAATTAAAGCCATCAAGTATAGTTTGTGCTACTCATACACTCTTGGCTGTGTGGCCTTTTCTAGCAGGTGACCAGTGCAGTAGCAGCTATACTTTTAACAAGATGGATTCTACCTCTCCTAGGAGCTAAAACTTCCCAGTATCTCCTCAGTCAGGGGTGAGAATTTGTGCCAACTTCCCCTCTTCATCCTGGGGTTTGGTCTGGCTGAGCTTATGCATGCTCTTTCAACTGGCTATGAATTCATAAGTGCAAATGCCCTGCTGTGTCCAGAAAACCATTTCTTTGTAGTTAACCACTGCCTCTGACATTCATAATCTTTCTGTTCCCTTTTACATGGCTAGAGGAGTGGTTTGTGGTATAGATGTCCTGTTAACAGCTTTGCACACTGCAGTCTCTTTTTCTTCTCCATTACTGGACATATTTAACAAAAACCGCTTCTCTGATAAGGATTGATAGATGCACTAATCTATGAATATAGCAATAGATTTATTACATTGGTTTCATACACTGTCTATATAGCAGATTTTAAAAAATTATTGACAAACTTATTTTTGTAGGAGTGGCTTTCAGAATATCCTTGTTATCCACTGACCTGTCTCATTTGGGATCATAACACAGAATTAAAAGTCCAGAGGTCATCTCTTAATGCAATGATGTGCTACAGAGGTAACATCATTTGTGGATAATGGAGAAGCAGAAAGGTTTAAACTGTGCAGTCAGATGCTAGTTTTGGTTTTAACCTTCCATCCAGTCTGTAATACTGTAAGCAAATGGCTAGTTTTTCACTGGTGACACGTGAAAAAGCAGGCTTCCTCTTATTGGGTACATAGTTGTTACTATGGCATATATAATTATCAGTGCTCCAATTTGCCTGTTCTGGTTTAAAAAGAAATCTTTAAACTATAATTCATTAGGATAATTTAACTAGAAGAAACAGAAAGAGATCTGTATTATAAACTGAAAATTATTTGTATTTAAAACTATAGTGTATGCATTCTAAATATAAATCAATAATAAATATTGAAAACTAAAAAAATATTTCTTAATGACAGTAAGAAAATAAGTTCATGTAAAGAAGCAAAGAGAAACTATTTAACTTAAGGTAAAAAATATAACAAACAGATCATGGGCTTCTACAGTTGTTAGCATATTTGATAAAATTTTGCTTTAAAATTCACATGAAAATGATTGTCATTTTAAAAAGTATAAACTTTTCTTTTAAGTTTTAATGAAATGAATTTATATTAATATGTAATATCTTGCTTGTTTCTAGACATTAATATTCTTCTAAAAGTCAATAGATAAGATTTTAAAGCCGGGCGGTGGTGGCGCACGCCTTTAATCCCAGCACTCGGGAGGCAGAGCCAGGCGGATCTCTGTGAGTTAGAGGCCAGCCTGGGCTACCAAGTGAGCTCCAGGAAAGGCGCAAAGCTACTCAGAGAAACCCTGTCTCGAAAAACCAAAAAAAAAAAAAAAAAAAAAAAAAAGATTTTAATTCATTTTATTACAAAGAGGATCAAAAGGCCCTGGCTCTGAGAGTGGGATACATTGATGTCTGCTTCCATGAAGTCTTCTCACATCACATTCAAGACTTACAACAAGCAGAACTCTACAGGGAAGGAGTAGCATTCCTCAGGAAGTTTAATTCTCAAGCTCCCAGATTGTCAATGAAATAATAACTATATAGGAAAGATTTTAGAGGCAGTTACAGCCCGTGTGTAGAAAATATCAAAAAGAACCCAGATTCAGGAAGTGAAAGTACACATACAAGACCAATTGGTAACATGCCTAAAACAAACCTACTGTTTGTCCAGCACAATACAAATGGCTGAATTGTGTCAATGAAAAAGACATAACACAGTCGATGGCTATGATAATTAGAATGCCTAAATTAAAAATTAAAGGGTTATTTGAGAGTTCCTTCACCTCCATATGCCATCTGGTTAGGCAAAGTGAACAAAATACAGTGACACAGTCTAAACAATAAAATAGTTATTTGAAAGATGAAATAGATTTCTAGTCAGCTTAATGAAGAAGAGGGAACAAATTATTAAAAGTTGAGAAGGCCTGGCTTTGTAAAAATAAGTAGAACATCCCACCTTTCTGGCTGTGACAATTAAGGGCAGTATCTAAAACAAAGGAAATCCAGTCCGTTATTGCAGCATGAAGGAACCTGGCCAGCAGTATGCTAACCGGGTAATGACAAATACTGTGTCATTTCATTTGCATATAAAGACAAAAATCTAAAGATAAAATATGACTCAAAATGAAACAAATGAAAACAAATTATTATGGAAATGATGGCAAAATTGTCAATAATTACCTTCAACGAAGGTCTCCCTAGAATTTGTTGCTATTTTCTGGACAATATCAACTTTCAAATTGTAGTAAATACTAGTAAAAATAAACCAGTTTTACTTATGGAAAAATCTTACAATTTTAGAAAATAAAATTCAAAAGTACTAAATTATCTTAATATATTAAAACATTAAATTTTCTCTTATTTATATTCAAAGGCAAACAATATAGAGATTACCAAATATAGCTTGCTATGTTAAGACATGAGTCAGTGTGTAATTTTATATATTTCTTCCATTATTGAAGATCTTGTGATGTAAGATTAAAGAAACCAAGTTCCATTCTGAAAAATGTAGAAATTGTGTTTGCTAAAGTCCTCTACTCATATAGACAAAACTACGAACAGCATATAGAAATAATGTCCATTAATAGGGATAGCCACTGTGTAGCCATGAAAGTGTAAGTGAGTGACCCCACAACAGTTCAGCAATAGCACTAATATCAGAAATGTCGCGATAACATATAGTTTTCTAAAATCAACCCCTCCAAACTAAAAATCCAAACAACATAATATAAGCAAAACCCAAAATTATATGATAGGTAAATACTGAAAAGAAAAATTAAAAATCTTTAAAATAACTAAATGAGTCAGCCAGGTAGCTCAGGGTTCAGAGAGTTTGCCACCAACCCTGACGGTCTGAGATTAAAGCCCCAGAACCCACATTGTATCTTCTCAACACACCTGTGTTATGTGGTATATGCATGCCCCCAACACAGACCACACACAGACACACAGACACCCTGACACACAGGCACACAAGCACACACACATACACACACACAGAAATGCAAAATGACTAATCTATCAGGTATTTTAAGCCAAAGATGGCAGTCAACCAGAAGATTTTGTCTTGTTGATAATTAGCCAACCTAATATGCTAAGAAGATATTTGATATATAGTACTGTACTGGTTATGTTCCTCATTGCTGTTACAAATTCTTGACTGAGTCAATTTAAATTGGGGGAATAGAATTTGTTTTTAATTATTGTATTTTATTTATTTAGTGTATATGTGCATGGGGTAGGGACTTGCACATTCCACAGTGTTCATGTAGGGGTTAGAGGACAACTTAGGAATCTGGTTCTCTCCTTCCGCTTGAGTCCTAAGGGTTAATCTTCTTGTCAGGCTTGATAGAAAGTACCTTTACTGCTGAGCCGCTTCTTTGCCACCCATTTATGATTTTAAAGCGTACAGTGCATCACGGAAGGAAAGGCATTGTTGGTAACAAAGAATAATCTCAGTGTTGCACAAAGGAACATACAAGAAAAGTGAAAGTACCTAGGCAAGGCAATTTCTCTTTGTAAACGTGTGTTCTGTAACTCAAATTGAGCTCACAAGCACACCAGGGAAGGGAGCTCACATGGACCTTATTCTAAAGCAGGTGATGATTGCATCTTCCCAACTGACTGGGGTCTGACCTTAAAGTCTTTGGAGATGAACTCATTTTAAAAGAATCAGCACATGATAAATGAAGGGAATGGGGAAGGAGTCAGCCACTCTAGTCCATGAAGTCCTGGGGTGCAACAGGAGACTTCTGTGTAAACAAAAGTTTATCAGGTGGGAGAGAGTAAAAGATACGTCCAGTATAGAGAATGTCATAGAAATGAAGATTATAGGCAGGACTCCTCACAACTTGACAGACCAGGTAGCATTGACAGATGAGTGATGCTGATCTCCATTCAGTTTTTTTTCTCTCTTTTTGTAATTTAGTTGGGACTCAGTCTATTAGAGGGTACTACATACATTAGGGGTAGAACTTCTTTCATCATTTAAACTTCTCTGGAACTTCTTGAATGGTGTATCAACTAGTGTGTCTCCTAGGTGACTCCAAAGCCTGTCAGCCTGACAAAGATGATTAGCTATCACAAGACCACCTGTTATTAACACATCATTTAAACAGCAGAATATACCATCCTTGGTTCTCAAACATTCATGTCCATATCATAATATAAAACATATTTTGTCCATCTCCAAGAGTCCCAAGGTCTTAACAGTTCTATTATTATTCAAAAGTTCAAAGCTTCTAAGACTCAAGCCAAATATTTAATACTGAGACCTTTTACATTTTAAAAGAGATGAATGGGAATATAGCAATTAAAGATGAGACAAATGACTACAACTTAGCAGGGCAAATACTAAAGCCTCTAGCTCTAGGTGCTTACGTGGCATCATTTGATTCTAATAGCTGAGACCTGCTACCCATCTAGCTCTTTTTTTCTTGTCACCTACAGCCTGTTTCTTGAGCCAGCTCCACTAAGTACTGTGGCTATCTTTGGTGAATTCCTTCTAGCACCCCCTGCATTCTGAGGATTCCATTGCAAACTAGGCTTCATTCTCACAGCTTTATGTGTAACAAAGGCTAATAGTAAGAAAGCAAATGACAACAAACACTAGTGATAATGGGAAAGGATAAAAACACCACACAACAAGGTGATTGGTGACTCATGCCTTTAATCCCAGTGCTCAGGAGGCAGAGCCAGGCAGATCTCTGTGAGTTAGAGGCCAGCCTGGGCTACCAAGTGAGTTCCAGGAAAGGCACAAAGCTAAACAGAGAAACCCTGTCTCAAAAAAAAAAAAAAAGAAAAAGAAAAGAAAAGAAAAACAAAAACAAAAAACAAAACAACAACAACAACAAAATAAAGGAGGTGATGTAAATTCATACTATTAAAACTACTCTGAACATCATTGTGAAGATTCTCTAAACACTAAAACTTGAACTACTATATGACATAGCTGTGGCTCTAAGAGGACTCCATGTCAACATACCACAGAGATACTCACCCGTCTTTATTTAATGCAACCCTTGTTCTAAAAACTAAATTATAGGATCAGGCTGAATGTTCAGCAACAGAAGAATGGATAGGGAAAATGTAAGTGTACACAATGGCATTTTAATCTTTCATGAAGAATGAAATAATTTTGTTTGTGGGAAGTTGGCTAAAACTTCAGGTCAACATATTAAGAGAAAAAATTTAGGAAGACAAATTTCACATATACTCTCATATATGGATCCTAAATTATGTATATGATATGCAAGAATTACCAGAGAGAATTCTGAAATGGCTTATGGCATGATGATCAGGTTGTATCTTGTACTATATATTAGACAAGACATGGAGCCATAGTACTGAAAGTACAGACTTATTAAAAAGGAGAGTGAAACTAGCATATATTCCACTGAATGGGACTGGACTTTAGCAAGCACTGGAATCAAGAGCCCCAATTTCTTTGCTGAGATCTTTTCATGAGTTTAAGAAGAGGGAGGAGGTACTTCCTGCAGGATGGCAATGGGGTACCTAATCTCTGAATTATACCTAATCTATACATTCTTATCCTAGTTGATAGATGGGCTGCTATGTAACATTGGGTAAACTTCACATGCATAAGCAATACATGACATAATTTCAAGTAAATGCATATCCTCTCATAAATACACATGAGATAGTGAATGGTTTGTTTGTTTTCTCCCTGACAGGTTACCTCAAGGACAGTCTTAGCTTACTGATCTTGAGCTCTGTACAATGCAATGTTTCAAGTGAGTCTTGTTCATACTTCTTCGTCCAGGAAGTATCTAACTCCAAATTACTCACAGGAAGGGAGGTGATGATATTAGGAAAGGGTAGACATATTTTTCTAATGGGTCTTGTCCTGTGTAGCTGGGCTGTTCCTATAATCACCTGCCCTAGTGAAGCCAAAGTGTCAGAGTGTGGGGAGTAAAAAGGAATAGGAGGAGGAAGAGGGGACTATTTGGAAGGGAGGTATATGTGGTCCAAGTACGTGATATACTTTCATGAAAATAGCATTATAACATGCAATATTATGCACAATGGATATAAACTAATAAACTAAGGAAAACTGTAGCTTGTTGGCAAGGCACAATCAGCAATTTTAATCTGTTCACACTCCTTTCCTTATCAATGTGCACAGTTGTAATATCCCTCCTTCCTCAAATTCTTATTATAAGCATCAGTAAATCTGGGGAGCAATAACTATGTTGCAATCTCAGTATACGCAGCTCTCTTTAACCATATTGTGCCAAGTCATTTGGTCCCTTACTTTTGAGTTTAGCTTCATTGGAATCTTGAAGACACGGGGAGAATTAAGCCAGACATTGTTTCCAGAAAGAAAAACAAACAGGCCATTTCACTCTGACCTCAGGAGCACAGTCTTTACTCTGTGTTTGTATAGCAGAAGTATTCTAGTCTTCCACACTCCTAGCAGAAGTTCTGCAAAGCTCTGCTTGAAAGGTTTATTTATCTCACCAAGCCAAACTTTGACATTCCTCCTTGGCTGCATAATTGAGTAGTGGAGTTCCAAACCAGTTTGGTATACATGAGACACTAAAAAAAAAAGACAAAAATAATAAAAACAAATTCAGAGATTAGGCATAAATATCTACAAATGCATAGTGCTAAAATATATAAGGATTATATTGATTTAACTTCAAAGATAAAAAGCAAGATTGTCATATTACTGTTCTGTTGCTTTGAAGAGGCACCATGACCAAAACAACTTATAAAATAAAGCATTTAATTGGGAACTTGTTTAATATTTTGAGAGTTCTAACTCATGACTATCATGGTGGGAAATCATAGTGGAAGACAGATATGCACAGCACTGATGTAGTAGCGGAGAGCTTACTTCTGATCTGTACATTATAGGCAGAAGGAGAGAGAACAAGACTGGACCCAGTGTGGGTTTTTTAAACCTCAAAGCCCACCCTCAGTGACACACTTCCTCCAACAGGATCATACTTTTTGATCCTTTCTTAACAGTTCCACAAACTGGGAACCAAGCCTTCAAATATATGAGCCTGTGAAGCCATTCTTATTTAAATCACCACAGTCACAGAGATTAGTTTTAATCTATAATGTATTCTTCAAGAGAAAGCTAAATTTAAGTTCTCATTAATTATAAAGTTGTAAGGAATGCTATGGCAGATAACCACCTCAGCCAGCTGATTTCAAGGATTAAAAACTAAGAAATATATTATGAATGTTCAATGTTATTTAAGTAGGAGACAATAGTAAGAACTTTGGGGTCTCATCTCAATGGATATTTTGTGACCCTAAAAATCTGAGTAAAGGTATTGATTTGTCAATATTTCCATCTATTATGTATTTTTTCAGATATAGACAAGTGTGACACCAGCTGTTTGAAGGCCAAGGCAAGAAAACCACAGCAAGATTAAGAATAACCTGGGCTTCATACTCCATCTCTGAAACTACAAATACAAAAATTAAATTAAAGTAGAAATAATTATTATGTGTACTACTTAAATTGGTAGTTTGTATGCTTGTTATTTTTAAAAGTAATAATTTTATTTTGAAAATTCATTGGGAATAGTCTATCTTCTTTAAATTAAAGCTGATTTTTAATATTGCTCTGTAATATTTTCTGTGCTTAAGATTTTTGAAAGCTTAGGTCAAGACTGAAATCCCACATTTATTACTCAGTGGGCATTAGGCAGTACTTACTCCTGCAAACTTAGCTATCTTTCCCATAGTACATGACTGTTTTGATATTTCCCCTTTTAGAATAGATAAAATGAGATGTACAATCTTATCAAGCTCTTTGAACAGCTATTTATGAAAAAAGTGAAGGAGAACAGGTGCCTGAGGGGATAGTTTCTGGTCATCACATCTGAGACTAAAATATTTCACTCTGTGAAATCAGTGACCTTTGAAATGAACAAGTATGTTTCATCACTGCTGTTCCTGAACCACGGATTAGGGTACAGTTTGAATGTTTTGTCTTAGTTTGCTTTTCTATTGTGATAAAACATCATGACCAAAAGCAACTTTGGGAAGAAAGGGGTTTTTTTTTGCTTATGCTTCTAGATTATAGTCCATCACTGAGGGAAGCTGAGGTATGCATTCAAGCAGGCCAAGAATCTGGAGAGAGGAACTGAGGCAGGAGCCTTTGAGAAATGCGGCTTAATGCTTTACTACCATGACTGGCCAAGCCTGCTAAGCTCATTCCACAGTGAGCTGGGTCTTCCTACCTCAGTTATTAATCAAGAAAATGTCCCATAGAGTTGCCTGTAGGCCAGTATGAAAAGTTCCCTCTTTCCAAAGAACTCCTGCTTGTTTCAAGCTGACAAACAACTAATCAGGAAAATTGATCTCTTGTCAACTTCATATACCCATGCATTACTACTTGTAGTGGTTTGAGTGAGAACAGCTCCTGTAGGTTCACATGTTTGAATTGCTGGTCCCTGATGAGTGGAACTGTCTGAGAAGCAGTAGGAAACCTGGCCTCATTAGAGGAGGTGTGGGACTCGAGGTTTCAAAAGCTTACCTCAGTCCCTGTGTCTCTGCCTGCTGCCTGCATATCAAGGTATAAATCTCTCAGCTACTGCCCCCGTACTATACTGGCCCTCCATGATGATCATGGACTAACCCTCTGAAACTGTGAGCAAACCCCAAATCAAATGCTTTCTTCCATAGGTGTTGCCTTGGTCATTGTGTCTCTTCATAGCAGTAGAACATAAAATAAGACACAATTAAACTATAAGTTTTCCCTTCTTGTTTGTTCCTCCAAATCTATTAATGCCAATGTCACAACATAAAACACAAATAACTTTAAAAGTTGTAATTTAAAATTATATTTCTTAAAAGTCCAAGTTCTCTTTAAATACCCAGTGTCACTTTAAAATCTAAAGTCTCTCTATGACTTTCTTACTCCAAGAGGGAAGAAGCAGGACACAGTTGCAATCAATTCAAAGCAAAAGCAAATTCTGTCAGTGCCTGTGGTTACTTACCGGGCCAAGGTCACCTGATATGGCCATGAGAAATGAAACCAGGCTGGTTGGACGGTCCACAGCAAAACATAAGCTATACCAATTTTATTAAGAGCAATCAGAGTTTTTATATGTTTTTCAGAAACAGAACATAATGGCAATTGCCAGGATCAATACAGTTGTAGTTGCCAGGATACTGAATGAAGTTTGCAAGATGTACAGGGTACACAAGATTAATGTCTAAGACCAACTTTCCTGTCAATCTTCCATGCTCCCTTGACTACTAAGGGATCATACAGAGAAACACAGAGTGGTTCGAACATTTCACTGCCTAAAGGAGTTCATCAGTCTCTTCGGAACTAGAAGTCCCTCTAACCAAAAGACCCATGACACATGCCTCTCTAGGCAGCTAGGCTAGGTCAACTCTATGGTTTCCTGCAATATTCAACAGTGTAAAATGTTCAGTGCTTGATGTCTGGCACCTACTCACAATCTTCTGGCCTCCAAGGGGCCTGGGCAGCCCCTATTTCTGCCATCTGTAACGAACATGGTGCCTGCCTCATGGCTTCCAGCTGGCTCAACTCCACAGCTCTTGCTGTCCTTGGCTGTTGTCATGGAATCTTGAATATTCTTCTGTAGATGTAACCAATCGTCTTATTAAAATAAGAAACACAGAGCCAATGTAAAAGAGAAAGCCCAGAGGTCAGAGCTCAGAGATAAAATCTTACCTCCTGCAGTGCTCCTAACTTCCCCGCGAGAGAGCTACTTCCTGTTTGTCTGTGTTTAAATCGTCTTTCTGTTCTGCCTTCTCATTGGTTCTAAACCCAACCACATGACTGCCTCATCACTGCCTGTAAGTACCGCCCTCCAGGTCTTAAAGGCATATGTCTCCAATACTGGCTGTATCCCTGAACACACAGAAATCTACCTAGCTCTTCTAACCATCACGCTCTTGCTATGGCTCTAATAGCTCTGACCCCATGGCAACTTTATTTATTAACATAAAATTAAAATCGCATTTCAGTACAAATAAAATATCACCATATTCTTCAGTCTCCATAGGCTGCATATTCACCAATGACCTCTGGACCTTTCTTCAGAGACTCTGACCCTTCCATATGATGTTAAGCCTCAGTCTTTTTGCCATGACCACTTAAATCCTGCAGTCTCCATTGCAAATGAGGCTACACATTCACCACTGGCTTCTCACAGTGCCAGTACCCAGCTGATCTTCATGTTATCTTTATGCCTTCAAAACCAGAACCACCTGGGGGACTCTTACACATTACCAAGTTCAGTTGCCAGAAAGAGAAGTTAGCACCGGCCCCTCCTGGAGCACAACTTCTGTTTGCTGAACCATAGGAAATGCCCCCAGAAGATTTCACCTACATAATGCTCATCTCCTCTTACTCACAGCAGACTTTTCCAAAACTAGCTGAACATCATCAATTATTCCAATAAAGCAAAAGTTTCATTCTGTGGTGCTGTTCTCTTGTTAGTAACAACTGATTATTCAAACTCAGCTTACCAGAACCACATGTACTTAATTCAAAACATCACATTAACACCTCTAATAGAGTCCTTCCTCTCCTTGAAACTTTACAAGAAAGACCTCCATCATCTGCAACACTTTCAGCAATCCTATCACCCAACTTTCCAAAACATCCTCTTAAGTTCTTGTGGTGGTAATCTAATTATACTGAAATGTGATTTTGATTGTATGTTAATAAATAAAGTTGCCCGGGGGTCAGAGCTATTAGAGCCATTGCAAGAGTGTGGCGGTGGTGGCACACGCCTTTAATCCCAGAAAGCCAGCCTTTAATCCCAGGGAGTGGTGGTAGAAAGCAAAAAGATATATAAGGCGTGAGGACCAGAAACTAGAAGCATTTGGCTGGTTAAGCTTTCAGGCTTTGGAGCAACACAGTTCAGCTGAGAGCTATTGGGATGAGGACACAGAAGCTTCCAGTCTGAGGAAACAGGACCAGCTGAGGAACTGGTGAGGTGAGATAGCTGTGGCTTGTTCTGTCTCTTTAAATAGACGAACAGACAGGAAATAGAGCGCTCATTCGGGAAGCTGGGACACCGCAGGCGGAAGGGTGAGATTTTGGCTCTGAGCTCTGACCTCTCGGCTTTCTCTTTTGCATTATTTCTGTGTTTCTTATTTAATAAAACGGTTGGTTACATTAATAAGTTCTGAACACTCAATGGTGTTTCTGGCGCAATGTTCCAAAATCTTACAAAACCTTTCCCCCAAAACAGTGACAAGGAAGGTCTGTCACAGAAATACTCTGTGATCCTGGGACAAATTTCTATCTTAGTTTACTTTTCTATTGAAGTGGTAAAAACAAACAAACAAACAAACAAAAACAAAAACAAACAAATCAACTTGAAGAGAAAAGGGTTTATTTTCTTTCTCTTCTACATCATAGTCCATCACGAGGGAAGCCAAGGTGAAAACTCAAGCAGGCCAGGAACTGTCATGAAGGAGTGCATTTTTTGGTTTGCTCAGCCTGCTCTTTTATACAACCTAGGTCCACCTACTCAGGGTTGGTACTGCCCACAGAGAGCTGAGCTCTCAAACACCAATCATTAAGCAAGAGAAATGTCAGAGGGGCCTACAGGGTAATCTGATGGAAGCATTTCCTTAATTGAAGTTCTTTCTTTCCAAATGACTTAAGCTTGTGTCAAGTGGACAAAAACTCACTAACTGGGACAGTTCCTAATTGATAACTTCAGCTTCCATGCATTATGGAATTTTACAAAACCAACTAGACACAAAAGACTTTCAAGAGATAATAAACTAAGGAAACCTAATTATCAGTATAGGAGAGCAAGTAGAAGAAATTCTAATTGTGACTTTTTTGTCTAATTTTTCCAATTAAAAACTGTTATGAATGTGTTCCTTCATGTTAGAACAGAGGAATGCTTTCAGTTACTGCTCTTTTCATTCACTTTTTCTGACTTCATCTGATTGATATTTTCTTGCTTGAATGGATAAATCTAATGACAATGGGAAAGTTTATGATTTTTGTTTTCATTTTTGTAAGGTTTGTGAATGTATTCTATTATTACATTCAAATGATGACATTTTCCTATCTAATGAAGCAGACATATCTTTACTTTTAAAAAATCCAAAATATGCCCTTGAATGCAGCCCACCAAGAATTTTTATGGGTTTTGTATGATGAATTATATTTATATTTAATTTTTGACTAAGTAAAGCCATTTGAAAAAAAATTAAACTACCATGTTGTTGAAAGAATTAAAGTTCTAGGAACCTTTAAAATGCATTGAAAGAGTCTACAGCCATACCACCCTGAACTTGCCCAATCTCGTCTGATCTCGGAAGCTAAGCAGGGTCGGACCTGGTTAGTACTTAGGTGGGAGACTGCCTGGGAATGCCGGGTGCTGTAGGCTATTAAAAAAAAATGCATTGAAAGAGCTTCATGTAGATTCATGATAAAGCTCCATTTCTTTGGTGGGGAAGGAAGACTTCTGGCATTTGATTGATATTTTGTTTTCTGGGTTACTTCAAAGGTACCATTAATTTACAAGAAATGATTTCCCTTTCATTTTATAAAAACGTATTACAGATTTCACAGTTTCTTTTTGAAACTACCCTGTAACTTACATGGCACTAACTTTATGCTCTCTTGGTTGATATGGAAACTGAGAAGAAAGCTAAAATGATTTGCTTAAAATTAGTTAGTATATTAATATATTTTAAATTTAACTACAGGTCTGTTGTATCTCAGCTGAGTTGATGTTGTATTTTTTTAAATCTAAATTTCCATTTCTAAGACAATGTCCATATGGTGTTCCAGTCTTTTAACACTTTGGTCACCTAAATAACGTAAGCACAAGGGAAAATGTTGAAATACTGATGTCAGCTTTATCATATGGTTAAAAATATTTTGTTCGGCTTCTTTATTAGGTTCATTCCTCAGTATTTGATCTCTCTAAGCCCTAAAACAGTAAGCAATGTTTCTCTTACTTAAGTGAGGAAATGGAAACCAACTCCTCTTAAGAGTATCTCTGTCTTCACCTGTCTTCTTTCCTTCTCCTTCCCTATAAGGAAAGCCAGTCCTCTATTTCACTTTAACAGTAAAACTTGTGTCTGCCTTCCTTACTCAGCTGTAGGTCATGTACTGCTTCATTCATCCCCATTCTGTCTTTGAGTGGCCTTATTAATAAATTTTCCCCATGTGTTCAATTCTTATGTATCCTGAAAATTGTTCTCCACAAAACTGCTTATTTTCAAACTACATCCCTTCTTCTTTATTTTCAAAATGCCAAGAGTATTCTTTGAAATGCTTTGCTCTAAATGTAATTACTTAAACTTAAAATTTCTATGCATTATAATGAAGCTCATCATATCCTAATTAAAAGTCTAAAAAGAATCCCTTTTTAGGTTTTACTTTGAAAAATAAGTAATATGATATATATGACAATGTCTTAATAAACTCACTATTTTGTACTATTAATGTAATAAATATTTTAAAATAAAGTTCTTGTTTCTCTATCACCATCTACATCAAATATGTAATATGAATTTTTGAAATGTTTTATTAATAGGATCTTTTACTTCTTTTTTTTTCTGGAGCACAGCAGCTTCATCTGAATATACTGTTGTTTCAGCCAGTAATTGTGGCTACACAGTGACTGAACCACTCTCAGGCCGCAGCCCAGAGGGACTTCCATGTCCCACCAGATCTGCCTCCTGCTGCTGCCACCAGTTGAAGTTGTAAACTGAATCTCTATCATTCTATTTATCAAAAAAACTCAGGAGTCAGAGGCTGGCGTGAAAACTGACTAGCTCAGAGAGGTTGAGGAGCAAATAGCTGACATTCCCTCTTTGCCAGTATTCCTGAAAGAGAGTGTCTTTCTACCTCCTCAAACCTAAAACAATCACTATCCTGAAAGTCTCTCCCTCCTTCTTCCTGTACACCTCATTTATCCATTTCCCAGACTCTCTCTGACTCCCTTTGTTTTCTTTCCACCAAGCAGTTGCTAGCTCCACCTTCTGACCCAAGGTTGATTTTCTTTAATTAATACAAACACAAAGTTGAGGTTCACAGTGTGATATAATATTCCACAACATTTCTCCATTTTTGTCTAGATAAAAAGGAAGGTTTCACTCTAACACAGTAAAATTATATACAATAAGAACAATTATCAAGTAATTACATTTACAATATCCAGTCCATTTGCATTTGGCAAATTCAGAGAAAGTACTCTATTATCTATTCCATTTTCGTGAGTCCAAAGTTTTTTTTTTTGTTGTTGTTGTTGTTAAATTTCTTTAGTTATTTTATACACCAACCAGTTTCCCCTCCTTCCTCTCTTCCCATTCCCTATCCCCACCTCTTTTCTACCTGCCCCCACCCACTCCTCAGAAAGAGCAAGGGTATGGCCTCCCATGGGAGTCAACAAAGTTGAGGCAGGACCAAGCTCTTCCCCACTGCATCAAGGCTGAGCAAGGCATCCTAACATAGGGAATAGGTTTCAAAAGGCTAGCTCATACACAGGAACAGATCCTGCTCCCATAGCTAGGGGCCCCATAAGCATACCAAGCTACACAACTGTCACTGACATGAAGAGGGCCTAGGTCAGTCCCATCTAGGCCCCCTAGCTGTCAATCTAGGGTGTATGAGCTCCAATGAATTTGGATTAGCTGTCTCTGGGTTTTCCCATCATGATCTTGACTCCTCATCCCTTGCTTGTATAATACCTCCCCACTCTCTTCAATACTACTCTCAGCTTGGCCCAGTGCTTGGCAGTGGATCTCTGCATCTGCTTCCATCAGTTACTGGATGATGAATGTATGATGACAATTAGGGTAGTCACCAATCTGATTACAGGAGATAGACTGTTCAGGTACCCTCTGCACTATTGCTAGGCTCATCCTTGTAGATTGCTTGGAGTTTCCCTGACTCCAGGTTGCTCCCTAATCCTTACCTGGTAATGGCCTTCTCAATCAAGTTATTTTGATATCTCTTTCCCTCCCCCAACTCGGCTATCTTGATCCCTCATGTTCCTGCCCCCCATCCCCTTTGCTCTACTCCCCTTCCCTGCCCCCAGTTTACCCAGGAGAGCTCATCTATTTCCCCTTCCCAGTATGATCCATGCATCCCTGTCAGAGTCCTTCTTGTTACTTAGTTTTTATGGGGCTGTGGATTGTAGTCTGGTTATCCTTTGCTTTACATATAATATCCACTTATGAAGGAGTACATACCATGTTTGTCTTTTTGGGTCTGGGTTACCTCACTTAGGATGATTTTTTTTCTAGTTCTATCAATTTGCCTGCAAATTTTATTGTGTCTTTGTTTTTTACTCCTGAGTAGTACTCCATTATGTATATGTACCACATTTTCCTTATCCATTCTTCAGTTGAGAGGCATCTAGGTTGTTTCCGGAGTTCTGGCTATAGCAAATAATGCGACTATGAACATAGTTGAGCAAATGTACCTGTGTTAAGTAAGACTGAGCATCCTTTGGGTTTATGACCAAGAGTGATGTTACTGGGTCTTGAGGTAGATTGGTTTCCAATATTCTAAGAAACAGCCATATTGATTTCCAAATTGGTTGTTCAAGTACTTACTCCCATCAGCAGTGGAGGAGTGTTCTCCTTACTCTACATCCTCTCCAAAATAAGCTGTCATCAGTGTTTTTGATCTTAACTATTCTGATAGGTTTAAGATCGTATCTCAGTCATTTTGATTTGCATTTTCCTGATGACTAAAGATGTTAAGTAATTCCTTAAATTTCTTCTGTTGATATTCCCTGTTTAGGTTGAGAATCTCTGTTGAGATTCTTCTGTTGATATTCTCTGTTTAGGTTTGTACTGCATTTTTTTGATTGGATTACTTGGTATTTTGACATTTAGTTTCTTGAGTTCTTTGTGTATTTTGGAGATCAACCCTCTAGCAGATGTAGAGTTGGTGAAGATCTTTTCCCATTCTGTGGCCTGCTGTTTTGTCTTATTGACCTTCTCCTTTCCCTTACAGAGCTATTCAGTTTTAAGATACCATTTATTAATTGAAGATCTCAGTGTCTATGTTACTGGTATTATATTCAGGAAGCAATCTCCTGTGCCAGTGTGCTCAGGCTACTTTCTCTTCTGTCAGCTTCAGTGTAACTGGATTTATGTTGAAGTATTTGTTCTACTTGGACTTGAGTTTTGTGCATGGTTAAAGATACAGATCTGTTTGCATTCTTCTACATGTCGACATCCAGTTATTCCCACAACATTGGTTGAAGATGCTTTCTTCTTTTCATTGTATAATTTTGGCTTCTTTGTCAAAAATCAAGTGTTTAAAGGTGTGTAGATTTATGTCAGGTTCTCTGATTCAATTCCATTGATCCTCATGTCTGTTTTTATGCTAATACCAATCCATTTTTATTACTATAGTTCTATAGTAGAGTTTAAGGTCAGGAATGTTAATGTCTACAGAAGTTCCTTTATTGTACAGGATTGTTTTGGCTGTCTTGAGTTTTTTATTTTCCATATGAAGTTGAGTATTGCTCTTTTGAGGTCTGGGAAGAATTTTGTTGGGATTTTTTTGGTGATTGCATTGAATCTGTAGATTGTTTTTGGTAAGATTGCTATTTTACTGTGTTAATTCTACCTATCCATGAGCATAGAAGATCTTTCCATTTTCTCATATCTTCTTCAATTTATTTCTTCAAAGACTTAAAGTTCTTATAATACATGTCTTGCACTACTTTGGTTAGAGTTACCCCAAGATATTTTACATTATTTGTGGCTATTATAAAGGGCGTTGTTTCTCTGATTTCTTTCTCAGCCCATTTATTATTTGTATGCAGGTGGACTGCTAATTTTTTTCAGTTAATCTTGTGTCCTCCCATATTACAGAAGGTATTTATCAGCTGTAGGAGTTCCCTGGTAGAATTTCTTGGGTCACTTATATATACTATCATATCATCTGTAAATAGTGAATATTTGATTTCTTCTTTTCTAATTTGTGTCCACTTGATCTCTTGTTGTTGTATAATTGCTCTAGCTAGAACTTTGAGTATTATATTGAAAAGATATGGAGAGAGTAGACATTCTTGTCTTGTTCCTGATTTTAGTAGAATCGCTTTGAATTTCTCTCTATTCAATTTGATGTTGGCTATTAGCTTGCTGTATATTACTTTTTATCCCTGATCTCTCACCATTTTCATGAAGGGGTATTG
Source organism: Peromyscus maniculatus bairdii (assembly GCF_049852395.1). Classification (NCBI taxonomy): domain Eukaryota; kingdom Metazoa; phylum Chordata; class Mammalia; order Rodentia; family Cricetidae; genus Peromyscus; species Peromyscus maniculatus. Next base: position 21,623,520 of record NC_134865.1, read on the forward strand.
GATTTTGTCAAAGGCTTTTTCAGAATCTAATGAGATGATCATGTGGTTATTTTCTTTCAGTTTGTTTATATAATGGATTGGATTATATTGAAAGATTTTTGTATGATGAACCATCCATACATTTCTGGGATGTAGCCTACTTAATCATGGTGGATTATTTATTTGATGTGTTCTTGTATTTGGTTTGCCAATAATTTATTGAGTATTTTTGCATCAATGTTCATGAGGAAGATTAGTCTGTGATTCTCTTTCTTAGTTTCAGCTTTGTGTGGTTTGAGTATCGGGTACCTTGCCTCATAAAAAGAATTTGGCATCTTCATTTATCATGGTCTCATTTACCTTGTTTTTCCTCTCAGTTCTTGATCCAGCTGGGATCTCCCACTCCCCTAAGCTCTCTTTCCCTTGACTCTTGACCTTTATTACCCCCCTCCCGTCCAGTTTGCTCATGTAGATCTCATCCATTTCTCTGTGTCTTCTTAGGGTCCTGTTTTTTAGGTAGCCTCCCTGGAGTTGTGAATAGCAGTCTAGTCATCCTGTGTTTTACATCTAATATCTACCTATGAGTCAGTACATACCATGTTTGTCTTTCTGAAGACCCCAATGGGAATAGGAAGAAGCAAAGTGCTAGAAAGGTCCCCAGATATCCACAAAGATACCTCTACATTAGACTACTGGCAATGGTCGAGAGAAAGCCTGAACTGACCTACTCTGGTGATTGAATGGCCAAACACCTTAACTGTCATGCTAAAACTCTCATCCAATGACTGATGGAAGCTGATTCAGAGATCTATGGCCAGGCCCCAGGTAGAACTCCAGGAATCCAATTGACGAGAAAGAGGAGGGTTTGTATGAGTGAGAATTGTTGAGACCATGTTGGGAAAAAGCACAGGGACAAATAACCAATGGACCTGCTTCAACTGAATCTACCAGGCTGAGCTGAATCCCCAGGGTAGTCCTTGTCCTGGAGGGGAGGGGAATGGGGCGTTGGCTGGGGTGACAGTGGGGCGGGGGGGGGGAGGAGGACAGCGGAATCTATGGCTGATATGTAAAATTAAATTAAATTATATAATAATAATAATAATAATAATAATAATAATAATAAAAGAGTTTGGCAATTTCCTTCTGTTTCTATTATGTGAAACAATTTGGGAAGTATTTATATTAGATTTTCTTTAAAATTCTGGTATAATTCTGTGCTAAAACCGTCTGGCCTTGGGCATTTTTTGCTTGGTAGACTTTTAATGACTGTTTCTATTTCCTTAGGGTAAGAGGTTTATTTAAATTATTAGGTCTATTTAAATTATTTATCTGGTCTTGATTTAATTTTGTTATGTGGTACCTATCCAGAAAATTGTCCATTTCTTTTAGATATTCCAATTTTGCGAAGTACAGGTTTTTGAAGTATGACCCAATGATTCTCTGGATTTCCTCAATGTTAGTTCTTATGTCTCCCTTTTCATTTCTGATTTTGTGAATTTGGATATTCTTTCTCTGCCTTTGGTTAGTTTGGGTAAGGGTGTGTCTATTTTGTTCTTCTCAAAGAACCAACTCTTTGTTTCATTGATTATTTGTATTGTTTTTTGTTTCTATTTTATTGATTTTAGCCCTCAGTTTGATTATTTTCTGCCATCTACTCCTCCTCGATGAGTTTGCTTCTTTTTGTTCTAGAGCTTTCTTGTGTGCTGTTAATTTGCTAGTGTGAGATTTTTTCCAAATTCTTTATGTAGGCATTTAGTGCTATGAACTTTCCTCTCAGCAAGGCTTTCATGGTATTCCATAAGTTTGTGTATGTTGTGCATTCATTTCCATTGAATTCTATGAAGTCATTACTTTTTTTTTTTATTTCTTCCTTGACCCAGTGATGATTAATTTGAGCATTGTTCAATTTCCCTGAGTTTGTAGGCTTTCTGTAATTTGTTTTGTTGTTGAGTTCTAACTTTAAGCTATGATGATGCAATAAGATACAGAGGGTATTTCTATTTTTTTTTTTTTGTATGTTAAGATTTGCTTTGTGACCGAGTATGTGGTCAATTTTAGAGAAGGTTACATAAGGTGCTGCGAAGGTATATTCCTTTGTGTCTGGGTGAAATGTATAGATGTCTGTTAAGTGTATTTGAGTCATAACATCTGTTAGTTTCAGTATTTCTCTGTTAAGTTGCTGTCTGTCAAATGTGTCCATTGGTGAGAGTGCAGTAGTGGAGTCTGCCACTGTTAGTGTTTGGGTTTCATATGTGATTTAAGCTTTAGAAATGTCTCTTTTACAAATATGGGTGCTCTTATATTTGAGGCACAAATGTTCAGAATTGAGACTTCATCTTGATAGATTTTTCCTGTGATGAATATGAAATGTCCTTCTCTATTTGTTTCAATTAATTTTAGTTTGAAGTCTATTTTGATAGATATTAGGATAGCTATACCAGCTTGTTTCTTAGGTCCATTTTGATTGAAAAATATTTTCCCAACACTTTTTCCTGTGGTAATGTCTGTCTTTGAAGTTGAGGTGTGCTTCTTGCATGTAGCAGAAGGATGGATCTTGTCTTCATATCCATTCTATTAGCTTGTGTCATTTTATAGGTGAATTGAGCCCACTGATGTTAAGAGACATTAATGACCAGTGATTGTTAATGCCTATTATTTTTTGTTGTTGTTATTGTTTTGGTGGTGGTGGTGGTAATGTGTGTGTGTGTCCCTTCTTTGGGATTTGCTGGTGTGGGATTACCTACTGCCTGTGTTTTCTTGGGTGCAGCTAACTTCCTTGGGTTGGTGTTTTCCTTCTAGTTCTTTCTGTAGGGCTGGATTTGTGGGTGGGTGTTGTTTGAATCTGATTTTGTCATGTGATATCTTGTTTTCTTTATCTATAGTGATTGAAAGTTTTACTTGGTATAGTAATCTGGGGTGGCATCTGGGGTCTCTTAGTGTCTTCATAATATCTGCCCAGAACCTTCTGGCTTTCAGAGTCTCCATTGAGAAGCTGGGTGTAATTTTGATAGGTCTGCCATTATAAGCCACTTGGTCTTTATTCTTCATAGCTCTTAATATTCTTTCTTCATGCTGTATATTTAGTGTTTTGATTATTATGTGGCAAGGGGATTTTTCTTTTTGGTCCAGTCTATTTGGTGTTCTGTAAGTTTCTTGTATCTTCAGAGGTATGTCCTTCTTTAGGTTGGGAAAATTTTCTTCTATAAGTTTGTGAAATATATTTTCTGTGCCTTTGAGCTGGAATTGTTCTCCTTATTCTATCCTTATTACTTGGCCTTTTCATGGTGTTCCAGATTTCTCAGATGTTTTGTGTTAAGAACTTGTTGAATTTAACATTTTCTTTGACTAATGAATCTATTTCCCCTCTATCATATCTTCAATGCCTGAGAGTCTCTCTTATCTCTTGTATTCTGTTGGTTATGCTTGCATCTCTAGTCCCTGTTTGTTTACCCAGATTTTTCATTTCTAGAACTCCCCGAGTGGTTTATTTTCTTTATTGCTTTTCTTTCAGTACTTTATTGTTTTCTTCCAGTACTTTATTGTTTTCTTTCTGTACTTTATTGTTTTCTTCCAGGACTTTATTGTTTTCTTGCAGGACTTTTTGTTTTCTTTTAATTTGTTTGCCCTTTCCTCTAGTTGTTTACAGCGTTCTTCCAATTTACTTGTCTTTTCCTCTACACAAGCCTCTACCTTCTTCATGATGTTACTCATAAGGCTACTTTCTTCTGCTTCTTCCAATTTTTGATGTTCAGGTCTAGATGTTGGAGGCGGGCTAGGTTCTGGTGATGCTGTATTGCTCTTCATTTTGTTGTATGTACTTCTGCCTTGACGTCTGCCCATCTCCTTGTGGTTCCTTCTTGGTCTTATCAGTGTACTTGCTTCAGAAAGAGCTGACAGATTCAGGAAGTCTCTCTCTCTTGTCCAGATGGGAGTTCTCTGTGTTAGGATGTTCAGGTCTTGCTGTTGTAAAACCACTAGTTTCTGTATGTATGTATGTATGCTCTTTATGTTGTTAAATGTATTCTTACACTGCCATGTATCCATTTGGGTTTGGGATAATTTCAGGTAGGGGTGTTGATTCTTCTGATGTCTTTGTTAAATGGGTCTTTAGTTCCTTTATTGTCTCTTTCCTTTATTGTCTTTTGTCCTGAATGGCCAACGGTTCTGGTGATTGGCTAGTTGTCAGGTTGAGAGGAGCTGTCCCAGCTGAGGTGTAAGGGAGTTTGGGTGCCTAGATCCAGTGTATTGTCCAGTTCTTCTGGTTTGTGTGGGCTTTACTTGTACCTATGATGTTTGTTCTTCCAATTGGTGTGTGTGGAACTTGTGCCTATAGGGTCTGCTGATGTTGCTGGAGAGGGCAGTTCATGGGGAGGCTGCTCTTCTTCCAATTGTTGGAGGTGGTACTCACATCTCTGCGGTTCTTCTTCCTGTTGGTGCAGGTTGTACTTGTGACTCTAGGGGCTGCTGATGTAGCAGAGGATGGTTGAGCAGGGGAGGATGATTGGTTCAGTGGGTTTTGGTGGCAGAGTGTGTCTTGTAGGTTACAGTGTCCAATGGGTGGCATGAGTGGTTGGTCTTCCTGTAGGACTCTTACCTGCTGGCTTGCTGTTGGTGCTTGAGTCCAAAGTTTTATACCTAAACAATTTTCTATCAAACTGTGTTAACATCATAGAAATATCTTTTTAGACCTTAAAAATATTTTGCTAGATAAACAACTTGAGCTTCTATGTTTCTCAACCTTATAAACTTTACATCTCTTTTGTAAATTAGTTTTTTGAATTTGGTAACAAGGAAAACTGTAATGCTATAACTATTTAGCTTTCATCCCCATTAGAGATGCAAGAAGGATAAAATATTACCTGAGTAAATAAGAAGTGTATAGGAAACAAATTCCAAATCTATAGAAATGAAAAAGACTTCCTGGACAGTCCAAGGTTCCTCTGCAACATTATGGCATCCATCTTTGGCCTACAGATAGAGAATATCTGACAGACTTTTCTGTGAAGCAGGAATTTTGAAGCAATTTTGAAGGACTTGTTTTGGCAAATTTCAGCAGTTGACTTCCTTTGTGTCTTGCTTGTCCAATACAGACAGCATACTGTCAGTAGATGAGGCAAGGGCAGTTTCTTGTCCAGTGGCTAGCTTTGCCACATTGAAAGCAAAGTCCATATAGAGGTTCTGTAGATGTAACCAACCGTGTTATTAAAATAAGAAACACAGAACCAATGTAAAAGAGAAAGCCAAGAGGTCAGAGCTCAGAGCTAAAATCTTACCTCCTGTAGTGCTCCTAGCTTCCCCAAAAGAGAGCTACTTCCTGTGTGTCTGTCTTTAAATAGTCTTTCTGTTCTGCCTTCTCATTGGTTGTAAACCCAAACACATGACTGCCTCATCACTGCCTGTAAGTACAGCCCTCCAGGTCTTAAAGGCATATGCCTCCAATGTTGGCTGTATTCCTGAACACATAGAGATCTACCTATCTCTTCTACCAAGTGCTGGGATTAAACGCGTGTGCCACCACCTCCATGCTCTCTATGGCTCTAATAGCTCTGACTCCCGGGCAACTTTATTTATTAACGTACAATGAAGATCACATTTCAGTACAAATAAAATACCACGATAAGGTTCTTTGCTGCCAGGAGCAGATGTGTCTCATTGTCATGAAAAGCCTAATGTTTTAACATATTTTAAATACCATATTCTGTAGATCTCTGAAGTGTTTAAAGACGACCTTTCTATTGAAAATATACCTCTGTTTAACCTTGAAAACATTCCTAACATCACTATAAGTCTTATTTTTATAGATGACTACTAACTTACATTTTTTTAATTATCCTGAACAGTTTGTAATAATAGCTTACATATATTACATATGTAATAATAATATAAGGACTAGAACCTTACACTACATATTTAAATGAGCTGTATAACATAATACCTAAGCAAAAGCAGAAACACATATACAGTATAACAAAAATAACCTTCGATTTGTATCAATATATAAAAAAATCTATACCAATGTAAAATATTTGAGGCTAGTAGTTGCTTTTTAGTTTAAAAGTATATTCAATTATCTACTTTTTTATCCTATCATTCCTAGACCCCTCTTATGTTTTTAACTACATAAGAGAGAAAGGACAGAAGAAAAAGAAAAAAATCTCTTAATCTAACCTCTTTTGTTAAGTTTCCTCCATGACCATGACCAATAACAACTTGCAAGTAACCCCCCAAACTATGACAAACTTCCAAAAAATGACCAAAAACCACACACCCCACATTTTGAGAATGTGGGTACCATGTTCTTAAAATTACTTCCTGCTTCCTGGGGGCAATTGTGTCTTTAGAGGTCCAGGAGAAAGTTAGGATGATGGACAACTCCTGGGAGAGCTTGCTGTGTTTGTTGATGACCAGTCTCTGTGTGATGGGAAAGTGCAGGATTTAATTGAAGTCTTGGCTATACTAGATTGTGAGGCTGGACCCTCTCAGCTAGCAGCTTTGAAGTTGTTCTGAGTAGTTTGTAGTCCAAATTGACCTTTGAGTGGTGTTTGTCAGCTTAATGGCATTATCACAAACCAGGTGAATTTCTTGTTACAGAGCCCCATCATCTTTTTGGTGACTTCAAAAGTCACTGTTAGAAATGGTCACAGATCACTGAAGATAACTTAAACATTTTAAAAGCCATATATAGCAGATCTCTGAAAAGTTAGAGGATCCCAGTCCATTAAGTATATCTGGGTTATACAAACAGTTACTAATCACCTGCTTCAGACTCAAACCCAAAAACACATAGAGAAAGCAAAATAAAACTTATTTCTAAAATCAGTACCCTGTATGACCACTAATATCCCAACGGAAAGTTTATATATACATATACATAATATTCTTATAAATTTTTCAGATAATATTTATTTCTTAAGAAAAGTTTTAAACAGTCAAAATGAAACCAAAGGATTATGAGTTTAGTGACAATAGAACAGTCCTTTAACTTTGGTTTTATTCTGTTGCATATGATGTGGCTCTTCTGAAATCAGACAGAGCTTGTAGATTTTCCTTTAAAAAGTATGCTTGGGTTTAGAGAAAGAGAGAGATGTGTACCAACTCAAAAACCACATTGATTTTTAATTGAATTGGCACCACAAATAGACCATTTACCTTTTATGTTTGTGGAGAGCAGCAAAAACAAGCATTTGGGAAGATTTATGAAATTCTACCCTGTTGGAGATGTTCTATACCATTGGGCTAATTTACTCTTTTTCCTGGGATGTTTTCTCATGATAATTCATCTTTCTTTTTCTGATGTCTCCTTTTCCCAGTGGTCTTTATATTCCTTAGTTGGATGCTTTCATTCTCTGAGAAAGACAAAAACAAAACCCTGCCCCAAAACCTAACACTGGGTATTTCCTTTTATGACAGGCAACTTCTTTGTTAAGGGAATTTTTTCCATTAATTTTTAATTAAATTTTTTTGAACGTTGAAATTAAATGTACCTTGGTATGTGTGGATAAATATAGCTATAGTCCCCTTTTCATTTCAATATACATTCAAAATTTATATATGATCTAAAACTAAATACATGTTTAACTTGAATATAATCATTTTTTTTTATTTTATAATTTAATTTTACATGTCAGCCATGGATTCCCTTGTTCCCCAGCCCACCCTGAATTTCCATCTCTGTAGTGGGTAGCCATTCCAGATTTGATCTGGAAGTTCCAACCCCCATTGAGGCATTAGCAGGGCCAAGGGAGTCACCTGGAAACCCGAGATCTGGATGGGTGAGTGCTCTCTCTGTTTCTGGGTCCTTGACTGTGGAGGCTGACTGAGCAGAGCTCCAGAGAACACCACTGGACTGCAATACACCTTCCCCAGACCCCACGACCTACCTATCCCTTTTTTGTAAGTTACCCACTAAATAAATCTTCCTTTTAACTACATGGAATGGCCTTAATAATTTCACCAATACATCTCCTCCAGGGCAAAGACTCCCCTGAGGATTGAATTCAACCTGATAGATTCAGTTCAGGCAGGTCCAGTCCCGTCCTCCCAGGCTGAGCTAAGTGTCCCTGTATAAGCCCCAGGTTTCAAACAGCCAACTCATGCAGAGTACAGGACCTGGTACCACTGCATAGATGCCTCCCAAACAGATCAATCTGATTAACTGTCTCACTTATTCAGAGGGCCTGATCCAGTTGGGGGCTCCTCAGCTATTGGTTCATAGTTCATGTGTTTCCATTCATTTGGCTATTTGTCCCTGTGCTTTATCCAACCTTGGTCTCAACAATTCTCACTCATACAAACCCTCCTCTTTCTCGCCAATTGCACTCCTGGAGCTCCACCTGGGGCCTGGCCATGGATCTCTGCATCTGGTTTCCTCAGTCATTGGGTGGGGTTTGTAGAACGACAATTTGGTTGTTTGGCCATCCTATCACCAGAGTAGGTCAGTTCAGCTGTCTCTCAGCCATTGCCAGTAGTCTATAGTGGGTATCTTTGTGGATTTCTGTGGGCCTCTCTAGCACTTTGCTTCTTCCTATTCCCATGTGGTCTTCATTTATCATGGTCTCTTATTTCTTGTTCTCCCTCTCTGTTCTTGATCCAGCTGGGATCTCCCACTCCCCTAAGCTCTCTTTCCCTCAAACCTTGCCCTTCATTACCCCCACTCACGTCCAGGTTGTTCATGTAGATCTCACCCATTTCTCTGTCATTGGGCGATCCCTGTGTCTTTCTTGAGGTCCTATTTTCTATGTAACCTCCCTGGAGTTGTGAGTAGCAGACTAGTATCCTCCTATGAGTGAGTACATACCGTGTTTGTTTTTCTAAGTCTGGGTTATCTCACTCAGGATGATTTTTTTCTAGATCTATTCATTTGCCTGCAACCCTCATGATGTCATTGTTTTTCTCTAGTGAGTAGTATTCCGTTGTGTATATGTGCCACAATTTATTTATCCATTCTTCACTTGAAGGGCTTCTAGGTTGTTTCCAGGTTCTGGCTACTACAAACAATGCTGATATGAACATAACTGAGCATGTGCCTTAGTGGCATGATTCATCATTCCTTGGGTATATGCCCAAGAGTGGTATAGCTGGATCTTGGGGGAGATTGATTCACAATTTTCTAAGAAAGTGCCATATTGATTTCCAAAGTGGATATACAAGCTTACATTCCCACCAGCAGTGGAGGGGAGTTCCCCTAGCTCCACATCCTCTCCAGCATAAGGTGTCTTCAATGTTTTTTATCTTAGCCATTCTGACAGGCATAAGGTGGTATCTTAGAGTCATTTTGATTTGCATTTCCCTGATGATTAGGGATGTTGAGCAATTCCTTAAGTGTCTTTCAGCCATTTGAATTTCCTCTGTTCAGAATTCTCTGTTTAGTTCTATAGCCCAGTTCTTATTTGGACTGTTGGGCATTTTGATGTCTAATTTCTTGAGTTCTTTATATATTCTGGATATCAGTCCTCTGTCAGATGTGGGGTTGGTGAAGAGCTTTTCCAATTCTGTAGGCTGTCACTTTGCCTTGTGGACCGTATCCTTTGCTCTATAAAAGCTTCTCAGTTTCAAGAAGTCCCATTGATTAATTGTTTCACTCAGTGTCTGTGCTACTGGTGTTATATTTAGGAAGTGATCTCCAGTGCTAATGAGTTCAAGACTACTTCCTACTTTCTCTTCTAGCAGGTTCAGAGTAGCTGGATTTATGCTGAGGTCTTTGATCCACTTGAACTTAAGTTTTGTGCACAGTGACAGATATGGATCTATTTGCAGCCTGCTACACATTGATATCCAGTTATACCAGCACCATTTGTTGAAGATGCTTTCTTTTTTCCATTGTACAGTTTTGGCTTCTTTATCAAAAATTTTATGTTCATAGGTGTGAAGATTAATGTCAGGGTCTTCAATTCAATTCCATTGGTCCACATGTTGGTTTTTATGCCAGTACCAAGCTGTTTTTACTACTGTAGCTCTATAGTAGAGGTTGAAGTCAGGTATTGTGATGCCTCCAGAGGTTGTTTTATGTTACAGGATTCTTTTTTGTTATCCTGAGTTTTTCTGTTTTCCCATATGAAGTTGAGTATTATTCTTTCCACATCTGTGAAGAATTCTGTTGGTATTTTGATAGGGATTGCATTGAATCTGTAGTTTGCTTTTGGTAAGATTGCCATTTTTACTATGTTGGTCCTGCCTATCCATGAGCATGGGATATCATTCCATTTTCTGACATCTTCAATTTCTTTTTTCAGGGACTTAAAGTTCTTGTCATATAGGTCCTTCACTTGCTTGGTTAGTGTTACCCCAAAGTATTTTATATCATTTGTGGCTATTGTAAAGAGTGATGTATCTCTGATTTCCTTCTCAGCCTGTTTGTCAATTGTGTATAGTAGGGCTACTGATTTTCTTGAATTGATCTTGTATCCTGCTATGTTGCTGAAGGTGTTTATAAGCTTTATCAATTCCTGGATGGAATCTTTGGGGTCACTCAAGTATACTATCATGTCATCTGCAAATAGGGAAAGCTTGACTTCTTCCTTTCCAATTTGTATCTCCTTAATCTCCTTTTGTAGTCTTACTGTTTTGGCTAGAATTTCAAGTACTATATTGAATAAGTATGGGGAGAGCGGACAGCCTTTCCTTGTTCCTGATTTTAGTGGAATCACTTTGAATTTCACTCCATTTAATTTGATGTTGGCTGTTGGCTTGCTGTAAATTGCCTTTATTATGTTTAGGTATGTTCCTTGTATTCCAGATCTCTCCAAGACCTTTATCATGAAGGGGTGTTGGATTTTGTCAAATGCTTTTTCTGCATCTAGTGAGATGATCATGTTTTTTTTTTCTTTGAGTTTGTTTATATGGTGTATTACATTGATGGAATTTCGCATGTTGAACCACCCTTGCATCCCTCACATGAAGCCTACTCGATCATGGTGGATAATTGTTTTGATGTGTTCTTGGAGTCTGTTTGCCAGTATTTTTGCATCAATGTTCATGAGGGAGTTCGGTCTGTAGTTCTTTTTCTTTGTTGTATCCTTGTTTGGTTTAGGAATCAGGGTAATTGTCGCCTCCTAGAAAGAGTTTGGTAATGTTCCTTCTGTTTCTATTGTGTGGAACAATTTAAAGAGTATTGGTATAAATTCTTTTTTGAAGATCTGGTAGAATTTTGCACTGAAACCATCTGGTCCTGGGCTTTTTTGGTTGGAAGACGTTTAATGACTGTTTCTATTTCTTTAGGGGTTATTGGACTATTTAAATAGTTTATCTGGTCTTGATTTAACTTAGGTATGTGGTACCGATCTAGAAAATTATCCATTTCATTTAGATTTTCCAGTTTTGTGGAGTTGAAGTTTTTGAAGTATGACCTGATTATTCTCTGGATTTCCTCAATGTCTGTTGTTATGTCTCCCTTTTCATTTCTGATTTTGTTAATTTGGATGCTCTCTCTCTGTCTTTTGGTTAGTTTGGATAAGGGTTTTTCTATCTTGTTGATTTTCTCAAAGAAACAACTCTTTGTTTTATTAATTTTTTGTATTGTTCTCTTTGTTTCTATTTTATTGATTTCACCGCTCACTTTGATAATTTCCTGGCATCTATTCTTCCTGGGAGACTTTGCTTCTTCTTGTTCTAGAGCTTTCAGGTGTGCTGTTAAGTCGCTATGTGAGATTTCTCCAACTTCTTTATATGGGCATTTAGTGCTATAAATTTCCCTCTTAGCACTGCTTTCATAGTGTCCCATAAGTTTGGGTATGTGGTGTCTTCATTTTGTTGACTTCTAGGAAGTCTTTAATTTCTTTCTTTATTTCTTCCTTAACCCAATGGTGATTCAGTTGAGCATTATTCAGTTTCCATGAGATTGTAGGTTTGCTATGGTTTTTGTTGTTGTTTTTGGAAATGTAACTTTAAACCATGGTGGTCTGATAGAACACAGGAGGTTATTCCAATTGTTTTGTATCTGTTGAGATTTGCTTTGTGTCCAACTTTGTGGTCAATTTTAGAGAAGGTTCCATGGGGTGCTGAGAAGAAGGTATATTCTTTTTTGTTAGGATGGATGTTCTGTAGATATAAATTACGTCCATTTGAGTCATAGCATCAGTTAAGTCCTTTATTTCTCTGTTAAGTTTCGATTTGGGAGATCTGTCCAGTGGTGAAAGTGGGGTGTTGAAGTCTCCCTCTATTAATGTGTGGGGTTTTATATGTGGTTTAAGCTTTAGTAATGTTTCTTTTACATATGTGGGTGCCCTTGTATTTGGGGCATAAATGTTCAGAATTGAAATTTCATCTTGGTGGATCTTTCCTGTGATGAGTATGGAATGCCCTTCCTGATCTCTTTTGATTGATTTTACTTTGAAGTCTATTTTGCTGGATATTAGAATGGCTATACCCACTTCCTTCTTAAGACCATTTGATTGGAAAGTCTTTTCCCAGCCTTTTATTCTTAGGTAGTGTCTATCTTTGAATTTGAGGTATGTTTCTTGTATGCTGCAAAAAGATGGGTCCTGCTTTCCTATCCATTCTGTAAGCCTGTGTCTTTTTATAGGTAAATTAGGTCCATTGATATTAAGGGATATTAATGACCAGTAATTGTACACTCCTGTTATTTTTTGGTGGTAATGTGTGTGTACTTCTCTTCGTTGGGGTTTACTGCTGTGGCATTATCTATTGCCTGTATTTTTGAGGGTGTATCTGACTTCCTTAGGTTGGAATTTTTCTTCTAGTGCTTTCTGTACGGCTGAGTTTGTGGATAAGTATTGTTTGAATCTGGCTTTGTCTTGAAATGTCTTGTTCACTCAGTCTATGATGATTGAAAGTTTTGCTGGGTATTTTAGTCTAGGCTGGCATCCATGATCTCTTAGTGTCTGTATTATATCTGTCCAGGTCCTTCTGGCTTTCAAAGTCTCCATTGAGAAATTGGGTGTTATTCTGATGGTTTTGCCTTTATAAGTCACTTGGCCTTTTTCCTTTGCTGCTCTTAATATTATTTCTTTATTCTGTACATTTAGTTGTTTAATTATTATGTTGCAAGGGGACTTTTTTTGAGGGTCTAGTCTGTTTGGTGTTTTATAGGCTTCTTGTATCTTCATAGGCATTTCCTTCTTCAAGTTGGGAAAGTTTTCTTCGATGATCTGGTTGAATATATTTTCTGTGTCTTTGAGTTGGTATTCTTCTCCTTCCCCTATCCCTATTATTTGTAGGTTTGGTCTTTTCATGGTGTCCCAAATTTCTTGGACGTTTTGGTTCATGACTTTGTTGGCTTTAGTGTTTTCTTTGATTGATGAATCTATTTCTTCTACCGTAACTTCAACACCAGAGATCCTCTCTTCCATCTCTTGCATTCTGTTGGTTTTACTTGCATCTGAAGTTCCTGTTCGTTTACTCAGATTTTCTATTTCTACCTTTCCCTCTGTTTGTGTCTTCTTCATTTTTTCTATTTCCTTTTCAGGTCTTGGACTGTTTCCTTCATCTGTTTCATTGCTTTTTTCATGATTTTCTTTCAGGGCTTTATTATTTTCTTCTGGTTTATTTGTCCTTTCCTCTAGTTTTTTTAAAGCATTCTTCCCTTTTTTTGTTTGTCTTTTCCTGAATTTCATTTGTGATTCCTTCTATATAAGGCTTTACCTTCTTCATGATGTTATTCATAAGGCTGTTTTCTTTTACTTCTTCCAATTTTTCATGTTCAGGTCTAGATGTTGGAGGAGGGCTAGGTTTTGGTGATGCTGTATTGCTCTTCATTTTGTTGTATGTACTTCTGCCTTCATGTCTGCCCATCTCCTTGTGGATTCCTTCTTGGTCTTATTGGTGCACTTGGTCCAGAGAGAGCTGACAGATCCAGGAAGCCTCTCTCTCTTGTCCAGATGGGAGCTCCAGGGCAGGATGGAAACTCTTGTCCAGATGAGAGGTCTAGGGCAGGATGGGAGCTAGGGCCTGGTCTCTAAGTCTCAGGAAGTAGCTGGGGTCTAGGGCGGTTGGTCATGGGGGCAGGGCGTGGAGATTGCAGGGTCTGCTGGGGGTCTTGGAGAAGGGAGCCTTCCCAGTGTGGGTGGAGGGGATCCTGCCTGATGGCCAGAACATGTGGCCAAGTTGGGCAGGTCTTCCCCAGAATGACTGATGCCCAGGGATGGGGTTTAGGCTGAGCCTAGGCACTCACCTCCTGTCCAGATGGGCAGTCCAGGGCAGGATTGGATCTGGGGGCCAGTCTCTAAGTCTCTAGAAGACGAATATACTCATTTTTCATTTTAACCTTTCTTTTTTTAATCCTGTTTATTTTTTTCTTTTATTTTACAATACTATTCAGTTCTACATAAGAGCCACAGATTCCCTTGTTCTCCCACTTCCTGCCCCCTTCCCTTCCCCCCAGCCCACCCCCCATTCCCACCACCTCCAGATCAAGGCCACCCCTGAGGACTGAGATCGACCTGATAGACTCAGTCCGGGCAGGTCCAGTCCCCTCCTCCCAGATTGAGCCAAGTGTCCCTGTATAAGTCCTAGGTTTCAAACAGCTATCTCATGCAGCAAGCCCAGGACCTGGTACCACTGCCTAGATGCCTCCCAAACAGATCAAGCCAATCAACTATCTTACCTATTCAGAGGGCCTGATCCAGTTGGGGGCCCCTCAGCCTTTGGTTCATAGTTCATGTGTTTCCATTCGTTTGGCTATTTGTCCCTGTGCTTTATCCAACCTTGGTTTCAACAATTCTTGCTCATATAAACCCTCCTCTTTCTCACTAATTAGACTCCTAGCACTCCACCTGGGGCCTAGCTGTAGATGTCTACATCCAGATTCCTCAGGCCTTGGATGGGGTTTCTGGCACAACTATGAGGGTGTTTGGACATCCCATCACCAGAGTAGGTCAGTACCAGCTGTCTCTTGGCCATTGCCAGCAGTCTTTTGTGGGGGTATCTTTGTGGATTTCTGTGGGCCTCTTTAGCACTTTCTTCCTTTTCTCATGTGGTCTTCATTGACCATGGTCTCCTATTCCTTGTTCTCCCTCTCTGTTCTTGATCCAGGTGGGATCTCCTGCTCGCCCTTCATTGCTCCCACTCATGTCCAGGCTGTTCATGTAGATCTCATCCATTTCTCCGTCATTGGGTGATCCTCGTGTCTTTCTTGGGGTCCTGTTTTACAGGTAGCCTCACTGGTGATGTGAGTAGCAGTCCAGTCATCCTTATTCCACATCTAGTATCCTCCTATGAGTGAGTACATACCGTGTTTGTTTTTCTAAGTCTGGGTTATCTCACTCAGGATGATTTTTTCTAGATCTATTCATTTGCCTGCAAACCTCATGATGTCATTGCTTTTCTCTGCTGACTAGTATTCCATTGTGTATATGTGCCACAATTTATTTATCCATTCTTCAGTTGAAAGGCATCTAGGTTGTTTCCAGGTTTTGGCTATTACAAACAATGCTGATATAAACATAGCTGAGCAAGTGCTCTTGTGTTATGATTGAGCATTTCTTGGGTATATGCCCAAGAGTGGTATAGCTGGATCTTGGGGGAGATTCATTCCCAATTTTCTAAGAAAGCACCATATTGATTTCAAAAGTGGATATACAAGCTTGCATTCCCACCAGCAGTGGAGGAGAGTTCCCTGAGTTCCACATCCTCTCCAGCATAAAGTGTCCTCAGTGTTTTTGTTCTTAGCCATTCTGACAGGCATAAGGTGGTATCTCAGAGTTGTTTTGACTTGCATTTCCCTGATGATTAGGGATGTTGAGCAATTCCTTAAATGTCTTTCAGACATTTGAGTTTCCTCTGTTGAGAATTCTCTGTTTACTTCTACAGCCCATTTCTTAATTGGACTGTTGGTCTTTTTGATGTCTAATTTCTTGAGTTCTTTATATATTCTGGATATCAGTCCTCTGTCAGATGTGGGGTTGGTGAAGAGCTTTTCCAATTCTGTAGGCTGTCACTTTGCCTTGTGGACCGTATCCTTTGCTCTATAAAAGCTTCTCAGTTTCAAGAGGTCCCATTGTCTCGAAAAACCAAAAAAAAAAAAAAAAAAAAAAAGCCGAGCGGTGGTGGCACACGCTTTCAATCCCAGCACTCGGGAGGCAGAGCCAGGTGGATCTCTGTGAGTTCCAGGCCAGCCTGGACTACCAAGTGAGTCCCAGGAAAGGCGCAAAGCTACACAGAGAAACCCTGTCTCGTAAAACCAAAAAAAAAAAAAAAAAAAAAAAAAAAAAAAAAAAAAAAAAAAAAAGAGGTCCCATTGATTGATTGTTTCTCCCAGTGCCTGTGCTACTGGGGTTATACTTAGGAAGTGATCTGCTATGCCAATGCGTTCAAGACTACTTTCTATTTTCTCTTCTAGCAGGTTCAGAGTAGCTGGATTTATGTTGAGGTCCTTGATCCACTTGGACTTAAGTTTTGTGCATGGTGACAGATATGGAACTATTTGCAGCCTTCTACACGTTGCTATCCAGTTATGCTAGCACCATTTGTTGAAGATGCTTTCTTTTTTCCATTGTACACTTTTGGCTTCTTTGTCAAAAATTATATGTTCATAGGTGTGTGGGTTAATGTCTGGGTCTTCAATTCAATTCCATTGGTCCACATGTTGGTTTTTACACCAATACCAAGCTGTTTTTATTACTGTAGCTCTATATTAGAGCTTGAAGTCAGGGATTGTGATGCCTCCAGAGGTTGTTTTATTGTATAGGATTCTTTTGGCTATTCTTGGTTTTTTGTTTTTCCATATGAAGTTGAGTATTATTCTTTCCAGGTCTGGGAAGAATTGTGTTGGGATTTTGATGGGGATTGCATTGAATCTGTAGATTGCTTTTGGTAAGATTGCCATTTTTACTATGTTGGTCCTGCCTATCCATGAGCATGGGAGATCTTTCCATTTTCTGACATCTTCTTCAATTTCTTTTTCAGGGACTTAAAGTTCTTGTCATATAGGTCCTTCACTTGCTTGGTTAGTGTTACCCCAAGGTATTTTATGTCATTTGTGGCTATTGTAAAGGGTGATGCTTCTCTGAAATCCTTCTCAGCTTCTTTGTGCATTGTATATAGGAGGGCTACTGATTTTTTTAGTTGATCTTGTACCCTGAAGGTGTTTATAAGCTTTATCAGTTCCTGGATGGAATCTTTGGGGTCACTCAAGTATACTATCATGTCATCTGCAAATAGGGAAAGCTTGACTTCTTCCTTTCCAATTTGTATCCCCTTAATCTCCTTATGTTGTCTTATTGCTCTGGCTAGAACTTCAAGTACTATATTGAATAAGTATGGGGAGAGTGGACAGCATTGCCTCATTCCTGATTTTAGTGGAATTGCTTTGAGTTTCTCTCCATTTAATTTGATGTTGGCTGTTGGCTTGCTGTAAATTGCCTTTATTATGTTTAGGCATGCTCCCTGTATTCCTGATCGCTCCAAGACTTTTATCATGAAGGGGTGTTGGATTTTGTCAAATGCCTTTTCTGCATCTAGTGAGATGATCATGTGGTTTTTTTCTGTGAGTTTGTTTATATGGTGTATTACATTGATGGAATTTCGCATGTTGAACCACCCTTGCATCCCTGGGATGAAGCCTACTTGATCATTGTGGATAATTGTTCTGATGTGTTCTTGGAGTCTGTTTTCCAGTATTTTATTGAGTATTTTTGCATCAATGTTCATGAGGGAGATCGGTCTGTAGTTCTCTTTCTTTGTTGCATCCTTGTTTGCTTTGGGAATCAGGGTTATTGTAGCCTCCTAGAAGGAGTTTGGTAATGTTCCTTCTGTTTCTATTATGTGGAACAATTTAGAGAGTATTGGTATTAACTCTTCTTTGAAGATCTGGTAGAATTCTGCACTGAAACCATCTGGTCCTTGGCTTTTTTTGGTTGTGAGTCTTTTAATGACTGTTTCTATTTCCTTAGGGGTTATTGGACTATTTAAATAGTTCATCTTGTCTTGATTTAACTTAAGTATGTGGTACCTATCCAGGAAATTGTCCATTTCTTTTAGGTTTTCCAGTTTTGTGGAGTAGAGGTTTTTGAAATATGACCTGATAATTCTCTGGATTTCTTCAATTTCTGTTGTTATAGCCCCCTTTTCATTTCTGATTTTGTTGATTTGGATTCTCTCTCTCGGTCTTTTGGTTAGTTTGGATAAGGGCTTTTCTATCTTGTTGATTTTCTCAAAGCACCAACTCTTTGTTTCATTAATTTTTTTGTATTATTCTCTTAGTTTATATTTTATTAATTTCACCTCTCACTTTGATAATTTCCTGGCGTCTATTCTTCCTGGGAGACTTTGCTTCTTCTTGTTCTAGAGCTTTCAGGTGTGCTGTTAAGTCACTATGTGAGAGTTCTCCAACTTCTTTATATGGGCATTTAGTGCTATGAATTTCCCTCCTAGCACTGCTTTCATAGTGTCCCATAAGTTTGGGTATGTGGTGTCTTCATTTTGTTGACTTCTAGGAAGTCTTTAATTTCTTTCTTTATTTCTTCCTTAACCCAATGGTGATTCAGTTGAACATTATTCAGTTTCCATGAGAGTGTAGGTTTTCTGTCGTTTTTGTTGTTGTTGAAATCTAACTTTAAACCATGGTGGTCTGATAGAACACAGGAGGTTATTCCAATTGTTTTGTATCTGTTGAGATTTGCTTTGTGGCCAAGTATGTGGTCAATTTTAGAGAAAGTTCCATGGGGTGCTGAGAAGAAGGTATATTCTTTTTTGTTAGGATGGAATGTTCTGTAGATATCGATTAGGTCCATTTTGGTCATGACATCAGTTAAGTCCTTTATTTCTCGGTTAAGTTTCAATTTCAGAGATCTGTCCAGTGGTGAAAGTGGGGTGTTGAGATCTCCCACTATTAATGTGTGGGGTTTTATATGTGGTTTAAGCTTTAGTAATGTTTCTTTTACATATGTGGGTGCCCTTGTGTTTGGGGCATAAATGTTCAGAATTGAAACTTCATCTTGGTGGATCTTTCCTGTGATGAGTATGGAATGCCCTTCTTGATCTCTTTTGATTGATTTTACTTTGAAGTCTATTTTGTTGGATATCAGGATGGCTACACCTGCTTGTTTCTTAAGACCATTTGATTGGAAAGTCTTTTCCCAACCTTTTATTCTTAGGTAGTGTCTGTCTTCGAGTTTGAGATGTGTTTCTTGTAAAACAAGATGGGTCCTGCTTTCGTATCCATTCTGTAAGCCTATGTCTTTTTATAGTTGAATTAAGTCCGTTGATATTAAGGGATATTAATGACCAGTAATTGTTCATCCCTGTTATTTTTTGTGGTAGCGTGTGTGTACTTCTCTTTTTTGGGGTTTACTGCTGTGGCTTTATCTATTGCCTGTGTTTTCAAGTGTGTATCTGATTTTCTTCGGTTGGAATTTTCCTTCTAGTGCTTTCTGTACGGCTGGGTTTGTCGATAAGTATTGTTTGAATCTGGCTTTGTCTTGGAATGTCTTGTTTATTCCATCTAAGATGATTGAAAGTTTTGCTGGGTATATTAGTCTGGGCTGACATCCATGGTCTGTTAGTGTCTGCATTACATCTGCTCAGGTCTTTCTGGCTTTCAAAGTCTCCATTGAGAAATCGGGTGTTATTCTGATGGTTTTGCCTTTATAGGTCACTTGGCCTTTTTCCTTTGCTGCTCTTAATATTATTTCTTTATTCTGTACATTTAGTTGTGTAATTATTATATGTCGAGGGGCCTTTTTTGGGGGGTCTAGTCTGTTTGGTGTTCTATAGGCTTCTTATATCTTCATAGGCATTTCCTTTTTAAGTTGGGAAAGTTTTCTTCTATGATTTTGTTGAATATATTTTCTGTGCCTTTGAGTTGGTATTCTTCACCTTCTTCTATCTCTATAATTTGTAGGTTTGGTCTTTTCATGGTGTCCCAAATTTCTTGGACATTTTGGTTCATGACTTTGTTGGCTTTAGTGTTTTCTTTGACTGATGAATCTATTTTTTCTACTGTATATTCAATGCCAGAGATCCTCTCTTCCATCTCTTGCATTCTGTTGGTTATACTTGCATCTGAAGTTCCCGATCTTTTACTCAGGTTTTCTATTTCCAGCATTCCCTCTGTTTGTGTCTTCTTCATTTTTTCCATTTCCCTTTTCAGGTCTTGGACTGTTTCCGTTATTTGTTTCATTGCTTTTTCATGATTTTCTTTCATTGCTTTATTGTTTTCTTCCAGTACTTTATTGTTTGCTTCAAATTTGTTTGCCCTTTCCTCTGGTTGTTTA
Organism: Peromyscus maniculatus bairdii; assembly: GCF_049852395.1. Taxonomy (NCBI): domain Eukaryota; kingdom Metazoa; phylum Chordata; class Mammalia; order Rodentia; family Cricetidae; genus Peromyscus; species Peromyscus maniculatus. The sequence goes on from NC_134865.1 coordinate 21,643,667, forward strand.
CAGCGTTCTTCCCATTTTTTTTTTTTGTCTTTTCCTCTACATAGGCCTCTAACTTCATCATGATGTTATCCATAAGGCTGTTTTCTTCTGTTTCTTCCAATTTTTGATGTTCAGATCTAGATGTTGGAGGCGGGCTAGGTTCTGGTGATGCTGTATTGTTCTTCATTTTGTTGTATGTACTTCTGCCTTGACGTCTGCCCATCTCCTTATGATTCATTCTTGGCCTTATCAGTGCACTTGTTTCAGACAGAGCTGACAGATTCAGGAATTCTCTCTTTCTTGTCCAGTTGGGAGCTCCCTTGTCCAAATGGGAACTCCATGGCAGGATAGAAGGTCTTATCTGGATGGGAAACTGGGGCAGGATAGGAGCTTTTGTTCAGATAGGAAGTCAGTGGTAGGATGGGCGCTCTTATCCTGAAGGGAAGTCAAGGGCAGGATGTGCACTTTTGTCCAGAAGGGAAGTCCAGGTCAGGATGTGAGCTCTGGTCCAGAAGGGAAATTGGGGGCGGGATGGGAGCTGGGGGCCGGACTCTAAGTCCCAGGAAGTGGCTGGGGTCTCGGGCAGATGGGCATGGGGGCAGGGCGTGGAGATTGCAGGGGTTGCCAGGGGCTTGGACAAGGGGATCCTTCCCGGTGGGGCTAGAAGGGGACCTGCCTGGTGGCCAGAACCTGGGGCCAAGTTGGGCAGGTGTTCCCAGGAGTGGCTGGAGCCCAGGGATGGGGGCCAGGATGGGCCTGGATACTCACCTCTGGTCCAGAAGGGAAGTCGGGGGCAGGATGGGAGCTGGGGGCCGGTCTCTAAGTCTCAGGAAGTGGCTGGGGTCTCGGGCAGATGGGCGTGGGGGCAAGGCGTGGAGAGTGCAGGGGCTGCCAGGGGCTTGGACAAGGGGATCCTTCCTGGTGGGGCTAGAAGGGGACCTGCCCGGAGGCCAGAACCTGGGGCCAAGTTGGGCAGGTGTTCCCAGAAGTGGCTGGTGCCCAGTGATGGGGTCCGGGATGGGCCAATTTTAACCTTTCTTACTAACAACCCTGTAGAGGTTTATTTATTTATTTTTTTATATTAATCTGTAAATATGCTATGTGATTTTTCTAATCCGGAAATCTATCAATCAGGAGTTACATCTGATTTTTGTCTTTGGATGGTGAGATTAAAGGTGTGCACCACCACTTGGTTTACTATAACTCTCTAATTTAGAGGACAACTAAATTATAGAGATCCATCTCTCTTAACTGTGAGGCATGGACTGTCATCGTCCTGTTCAAATATTTATCTCAACTTGAAATCATCCTAACTCTTAGATATTTAGAAATCAAACTTGAACTGTTTTAATTCTTTGAATTTTCTCAAAACATTTTAAATCTCTTTACTTCAATTTTAATACAAAACAACAAAATATCTTTTTTATTTAAGAGCGCAATTCAAAAGCTAATGTCCAAAGTGGTGTATGCTACATGACAATCTATAGTCCAACATTCTAATATGGAATTAAGACATGTAATTAAAGAAACCCTATTTTTCCTTTCATATCAATAAGGAAATTTTGCCTTAGATAAATTATACATTTTTTTCTTTTTTTTAACCTGATGAAATAAAAGGCATTTGTTAGTCTTATAATTAGTTTGAACGGAATGATCAAACTATTTGGTGAACTTTCACCTTATGTGATCAAGAGGTCTCTCCAGTTTGAATCTAATCTTTATCAATCTTAATGGTATCCATAGCTTTTCTTCTCCCATGGAAACAAAATAAAATACCCCTTCCCCAGTGAAACACATATTCTGGTTTCCATTATGAGGTCAAGATATCTTTATAATATACAGGCTGATTTAATTCAGCAGTTTTTCTACTATCCAGTGTCTCTCAGCAGCCATTTGTCCTTTTTCATTAGCATTTAAACAACTTAAAGTTAATAAAGCACTATGTAATCTATCTCTAGGGGTCTTTATTACCTTTTTCTGTTTATTAAGCATATTTTAAAAAGTGTGATTACATCATTCTATAACTGCTTATTGTAGGATTGCATGGTATATCTGTAATGTGCTTTATATTGTAATAGGCAGAAAAACTGTTTCATTTTACTAGAGACATATGCTGGAGCATTGTCAGTCTTATTTGCACAGTTATCCTCATAATGATCATAACTTCTAATAAATGTGTAATTTCCAAATCAGCCTTTTCAGAACTTAAAATCCTGAATATGTATATATTGCATGGTGCACACACTTTAATATCCCCAGGTCTGCAAAATGAAAGGCATCCATTTGCCAAATTTCATTTCTTTGAGTACCTTTTGGGTTACCTCGTGCAGGTAATGGAGTTTGATTATACAAAGAATAACTATGATGTTTCTTTATAATTTCCTTGGCTTGATGACAAGTGATGGAAAAACTTCTTCAAACCTTTGTTATTAACATTATGTTTCTTATGAAACTCTGAGGCTTTTAGCACATTTTCTGTTAATAGATAGTCAATTTCATCTTTACCTTGTGCTATAGGGCCTGACAGACCCATATAGAATCTGATATGTTATATTCAATGGATTATCTCTTTTTCTGATTACTTATTGTAGTTTAATAAAAGTTAATTCTGAATCATGTGGAATAAGTTCAGTGGTTTTATTATGTAAAACAACTCTTTCTGCATATTGTGAGTCAGCAACTATATTAAAATATTCTGGAAAATTTAATAATACCATGACAATAACATATGATTCTGATTTCTGAACTAAATCATAAGGTCTCTGAGCCCCTTTACTTATTTTTCCTGACTTATAACCTACCTTTCCTGAATTATTTGCATCAGTATAGAATGTAGGGGCTTCAGAAATTCATGTTCCTCTTACTATGTGAGGGAGGATTCAATTAGCTCTTTTTGTAAACAGGAGTCTCTTGCTTTTGGGATATGTTTTGGTAAGCTCTCCCAAGAAATCATTGTAAGCTCTTTGCCAATGTTCATTTTCTGCACATAATGAGGCAATTTCAGCCTTGGTAAAAGGTACCACAATTTCAGCTGGGTCAATTGCTGCTAGTTAGTGAAGTCTTAATTTTCCTTTCAGAATCAACTCAGAAACCCTTTTTAAATAGATATTTAATTTTTTACTCTGTGAGGTAAAAATATCCATTCTAAGATATTGTCTACTCTCTACCCAAGAATTACAGTAGGAGAATGAGTAGAAGGTAGAATAACTATGTAGACAAATCTCTAAACAGTCTTAGTAAATAAGAAACACAGAGCCAGATACAGAGGTGCAATCCATAGTGATCAGAGCAATAACTGCCAATTAAACTTATCTTACCACCTCTCTGTAGCTTCCCAAGAGAGCTTCTTCCTGTCTATCCTATGCCTTTATTGCCTTCCTGTTCTGCCTTCTCATTGGCTCTAGGCCCAGCCATGTCACTTCATCATCATTGCCTGTCTATACAGACCCAAAGGTCTCTATGGTTGGTACTGGGATTAAAGGCATGTGTCACCACACTTGACTGTGTCCTTGACCACACAGAGACTCTGCCTGCCATGTGCTCAGATTAAGGGCATGTGCTACCACTGCCTGACTTCTTTTTATGGCTGACTATGACCTCTGATCTCCAGGCAAACTTTATTTATTAACATACAAATAAAATATCACATTTCAGCACAAATAAAATATAACTATATAACTAGAATACAATCAACCTCTGGATCCAAGTGATTCATATGTGCATCCTGTAATTTCTTTTCTACCAGAGTCAATTCTTTCTCAGCCTCAGCTCATAATTTTCTTGAACTGTTTAAGCCCTTATCCCTTTGTAAGATTTGAAATAAATTACTTAGTTCTTGAATAATTCATCCAACTGTAGGCCATAGCCAGTTAATATCCCCAGAAAGTTTTGAAAATCATTAAGAGTTTATAATTGATCTTTCATGATTTGTACTTTTTGTGGCTGAAATTTTTATAAACCTATTTTTATATTCTAAATAATTAATAGAAACTTCTCTTTCTATTTTTCAGGAGCAATTTATAATCCTCAAAAATAAAAATTCTGTTTACTTCATCTAACATTTTTTTCCCAAGATATCTATGTATGAATGAACCAGTAAGATATCATCCATATAATGGTAAACTGTAGACTAAGGAAACTGTTCAGGAACTATTTCTAGTGGCTGTTGCATAGAATATTGACACAGGGTGGGGCTGTTTAACATGTCTTGTGGAAGAATTTTTCAATGGGGTATCTTTTTAACAGGATGGGAATTTTTAAAATTAGGCACTGTGAATGGAAATATTTCTCTGTCCTGTTCTTGCAAAACTATAGTAAAAAAGCAGTCATTTAAATCAATCACTATAACAGACCAACCATTAGGTAATAAAGAAGGCAAGGAAATTCCATGCTGTACAGAGCTGCTTGACTGACTCATCTAATTTATAGCTCTCAGATCAGTTACCATTGTCCATCTTCCAGATTTTCTTTAATAAAAAATATAGGAAAATTCCAAGGACTGGTTGATTCTTTCACATGTTGAGCATTTAACTGCTCCTGTACCAGCTGTTCTAGTGCCTCTAATTTTACTGATGACAAAAGCCATTTTCCCACCCACACAGATTTGTCAGTTAACTATTTTAAATGTAAGACTATTGGTATCTTTGAAAGGCAAACAGCTGTTGTGCCCTTTTATATACAATCTAAACAGTCTGGGACTGTTCTTGTTAATACTTTTTAATAATTTTCTCAGAAGTATTCTTTATCATAGGTTTTGCTTCTGAGATTGGAGGAATGTTAATTTGTGTTTTTCATTTCTGCAACAAATCATGTCCTCATAAATTCATTGTAATGTTAGCTACATGCAGCTTTAAATTTTTATCTGTCGTTCTGGCCCTATAAACTCACTCATCATGTATTTTGTTTTACCTGTGATAAAGTTATAATCCTTAAAAATTGAACATTTACTTCCTGAACAGGCCAATATGGATGCCAAGATTTTTGTGAAATTATTGCTACATCCTCTCCTATATCTACTAAACCTTCAATTTCAATGCCATTTATTTGTATTTTTAAAATTTGGTCTCTGATCATTTATGGCAGTTTGCCAAAATATCTTTTTTTTCTAGTCTCTCCTGATTTTTTTTTTTAAATTTCATCGATTGAAGCTATTCTGTCATTGATCATATCCAGAGCAGTATTGTTTATTAACAACAGGCATTAAGGCTTTTGATTGCTATGTAGATGAGTTTCTCCAAGTCTAACAGTAATGATTGAATGAAATTTGATAATGGGGCCTGAAGGAGGCCCACTAAGGTGTTTCCCAATGGCAAAGGGTACCTTGCCTGTCCCTGGTTGATCTGCATTCATTAGTCCACTGCTGGCCTTTGCCACATCTGCTGCATATTTCAGAAGGCTGAGGAATTCTGTTTGAATTATCTCTCGGGGGGGGGGGGAGCATTGTTTCTAGGAACACCTTGCCTACAATTCCTTTTCAAATGACCTTGTTTACCACAATTAAAACATATGACATTTTGATTTCTCTTATAATTTCTAGAAATTACTTCTCCTATCAAAGCAGCATCATAAGTATGAGATCCAGTATCAGCTGTAATTCTAATTAATTCATCTATTGGTGCTAATCTTGCCTTCGAAGTCCTAATCATCCTTTTATATTCTGAATTAACATTTTCAAAAGCCAAAGATTCAATTAATATCGACCTGACTTCTGGATCTGATACTACTGTATATACAGCCAAAGTTAGTCTTTGTAAAAAAAATCAGTGAAGGTTTCTTTTGAGCCTTATATAATTTTTAATACATGACTCAGACCTCTTTCCTGATTCTTCAACCTTTTCCCAAGCATTTAAAGCTGCTAAGTTACATAGGGTAAAGGCATGATCATAAAATTCACATTGTGTTTGCAACTCAACTCATTGGCTTCCACCTAGAAGCTGATCTTGGGAAATATTAATGCTTCTAGCCCAATTTCATTGTTCTATGACTCTAGCTTCCTCTATCTACCATGTTCACCATTGTAACTAAGGAGAAGCTTAAATATTGCTGTAACTACATCTTTCCAGTCTTGGGAGATAAGAGCTGCCCCTGATTTTAACATCTGTTTCACATAGAGTGAATGCATATTATGTGAAATGACCACTTCCTTAAATCTTCTCAAATATAATATTTCTATAGGATCCTACTTAACTTCTGCATAACCATGTGGGAGTGCTATCATCTGGTGGTCATTCTTATATAGTAACTGGATAAACTAAGGATGATTTTCTAACAACCTTGGGCTACTTCTTCTCAGTTACATTATGCAATGGTGCTGTATTTTTTTTTCTAAATTCCTGTCCATGTCTGAGTATTTTTCTTATTTTCATTATAGGTCTTTCTAAAGCTTGTATCTTATCCATAGTAAGTCTTCCTGAGGCTTGTGTTTTATCAATAGTAAATTGGTCAATTGTTCATATTTGGCACATTTTTCAAACCACTTTTTAAAGGATAACATGTGAATTACCAAACTGATAGTAATTACAGTCAACATGTCAATCCCAGGTAAGTCACTTATCCCCTCATTTAGTGTTTTCATTTTCACGCCATCCATAGTAGCACTATACAGAGTCCTAACTCCCTGAATTGTGGTATTTCCCATTCTTAATGTGGGAAAGATTTTTTTCTTTTTAATATTATTTAAATCTCTCCTTAAGGAGTCCCCAGGTGTCTCACCAAATCTGCTCTCTTCTCAGTTTGTCAACAGCAGCACTGCTGTTATTAAGCTCAGGACCCTTCTGCTGAGTGTGATCCCACTTTCTTTTTTTGGGGGGGAAAGGGTTTATTTGGTTTATAGGTTACAGTATCGTTTTTAGGGGTTCAACAGTTTATTGAGAGACATTTTTAAATTTTATAATTAATTTAACTTTACATATCAGTTACGGATTCCCCTGTCCTCCCTCCTCCCATGCCCCCCCCATCCACAATCCACCCCCCCATTCCCACCTCCTCCAAGGCAAGGACTCCCCTGGGGATTTAGCTCAGCCTGGTAGATGCAGTCAAGGCAGATCCAGTCCCCTCCTCCCTTCATCTAAGCTGAGCAAAGTGTCCCGGCGTAAGTCCTAGATTCCAAAAAGCCAGCTTATGCACTAAGGACAGGTCCTGGTGCTACTGCCTGGGGGCCTCCTAAATAGTTCAAGCTAATCTACTGTCTCACTTATCCAGAGGGCCTGATCCAGTTCCATGGGGGCTTCTCAGATATTGGTTCATAGTTAATGTGTTTGCACTAGTTTGGCTATTTGTCCCTGTGCTTTTACCAATCATGGTCTCAATATCTCTTGTTCATATAATCCCTCCTCTCTCTCACTGATTGGACTCCTGGAGCTCCAGCGGGGGCCTGGCCATGGCTCTCTGCATCCGCTTCCATCAGTCATTGGATGAGAGTTCTATCATGATAGTTAGGGTGTTTGGCCATCTCATAACCAGAGTAGGTCAGTTTGGGCTTTCTCTCAACCATTGCCAGTAGTCTATTGTGGAGGTATCTTTGTGGATTTCTGGGGACCTCTCTAGCAATTTGCTTCTTCCTATTCCCATGGGGTCTTCATTTATCATGATATCTCTTTCCTTGTTCTCCATCTCTGTTCTTGATCCAGCTGGGATCTCTCACTCCCATAAGCTTCTTTTCCACCGACCCTTGCCCTCCATTACCCGCCCTCACCCCCAGTTTGCTCATGTAGATCTCATCAATTTCTCTGTCACTGGGTGATCTTTGTGTCTTTCTTAGGGTCCTCTTTGCTAAGTAGCCTCCCTGGAGTTGTGAGTTTCAGTCTAGTCATCCTTTGCTTTACCTATGAGTGAGTATAACACAATTTTCCACAGATCTGGAAAGAACAATACTCAACTTCATATGGGAAAACAAAAAAACTCAGGATAACAAAAAAGAATCCTGTAACATAAAACAACCTCTGGAGGCATCACAATACCTGACTTCAAGCTCTACTATAGAGCTACAGTAGTAAAAACAGCTTGGTACTGGCATAAAAACCAACATGTGGACCAAAGGAATCAAATTGAAGACCCTGACAGTAATCTTCACACCTATGAACATAAAATTTTTGATAAAGAAGCCAAAACTGTACAATGGAAAAAAGAAAGCATCTTCAACAAATGGTGCTAGCATAACTGGATAGCAACTTGTAGAAGGCTGCAAATAGTTCCATATCTGTCACTGTGCACAAAACTTAAGTTCAAGTGGATCAAAGACCTCAACATAAATCCAGCTGCTCTGAACCTGCTGGAAGAGAAAGTAGGAAGTAGTCTTGAACTCATTGGCACTCGAGATCACTTCCTAAATATAACACCAGTAGCACAGACACTGAATGAAACAATTAATCAATGGGACCTCTTGAAACTGAGAAGCTTTTGTAGAGCAAAGGATACGGTCAACAAGGCAAAGCGACAGCCTACAGAATGGGAAAAGCTCTTCACCAACCCCACATCTGACAGAGGACTGATATCCAGAATATATAAAGAACTCAAGAAATTAGACATCAAAATGCCCAACAGTCCAAATAAGAAATGGGCTATAGAACTAAACAGAAAATTCTCAACAGAGGAAACTCAAATGGCTGAAAGACATTTAAGGAATTGCTCAACATCCCTAATTATCTGGGAAATGCAAATCAAAATGACTCTAAGATACCACCTTACGCCTGTCAGAATGGCTAAGATCAAAAACACTGAAGACAGCTTATGCTGGAGAGGATGTGGAGCAGGAAAAGCTTTCCTCCACTGTTGGTAGGAATGCAAACTTGTACAGCTCTTTGGAAATCAATATGGTGCTTTCTTAGAAAATTGGAAATCAATCTCCCCTAAGACCCAGCTATGCCACTCTTGGGATTATATCCAAGGAATGCTCAATCATGCCACTAAGGCACATGCTCAGTTATGTTCATAGCAGCATTGTTTGTAATAGCCAGAACCTGGAAACAACCGAGATGCCTTTCAACTAAAGAATGGATAAATAAAATATGGTACATATACACAATGGAGTACTACTCAGCAGAGAAAAACAATGACATCATGAGGTTTGGAGCCAAATGGATGGATCTAGGGAAAAAATCATCCTGAGTGAGATAACCCAGACTCAGAGAGCCCACTTTCTAGAATCCCTGTGAATGGTAGCAATGGTGGTAGCTTGGTGGTTGTCCAGTTCATAGTAGTGACAAAATGTTGTTTTTCTGATAGCTCAGCAGCTACACTTGAATCTATGGCCATTTCAGCCAATAACTGTGTGTTAGCTTGCTTCTCAGGACTTTTATGTCCCTCCAGATCTGGCTCCTGCTGCTGACACCAAATGCAGTTTCAAACTAAATCTCTATTTTTCTATTTATCAATTAGATTCAGGAATCAGAGGCTGGGGTGAAAATCGGCAAGCTCAGAGAGGCTGGTGAGCAACTAGCTGACCTTCCCTCATCATTGGCCTCTCCAATGGAGAGCATCCTTCTGCTCTGCCAAACCACAAAAGACCTCCACACTAAATGCTGCTCCCTACTAGTTCTTGTTTGTCTCTCTGTCTCTCTTTTGGACTCTCTCTGACTCTCCATGTTTACTTTTCTGTCAAGTAGTTTCTGGCTTTGCCTCCTGACCCAAGGTTGATTTTATTTAATTAATACAAACTCAAACTTGGTGTTCACAGTGTGGTAGAATATCCTATAACGTTTACATTTACACATCCTAATTGCATCAGAAATAATTAAAAAAACATTATATTTTCTTTGTGATATTTAAAAATACTACTAAAATGAAAACATGTACAATCTGAAATGAAATTTATAATCAAAGTCACTCCAAACTTATTTTTATCTAGCTACAAAGTTCCTATTACTTTTTTGTACATGTGCTACTTAGGCAGCAGCCTTTGAATATTGTTACATAGTTTTCTTTCCTTTTTTGTTTTTGTTTTGTTCTGTTACTTTCTTTAGCCAATTAGTAATGAAGCCTCCTTCCTTTGCATTTATTCATTTTAACAAGAAATGCATGTACTTTGAATATTAAGACTTTATTACATCTCACATAATGAGCAATTGTCAATAATATTTGTTTCATATCCATCAGTTTCACTCCACTGATCTTATGGTACAATTTCTTTTTAAGTTTGTGTGTGTGTGTGTGTGTGTGTGTGTGTGTGTGTGTGTGTGTGTGTGTGAGAGAGAGAGAGAGAGAGAGAGAGATTCACTTAAATTTAAATCAGCTTTACCATGCTTAAAAATTCTAATCCAGCATAGTTCTTAGTTGATCCATTTCTTATATGAGATATAGTTTTCCTCTTTGATATATTTAACCTCTCTATTATTGTGAATTTTAATTCTCTATTAGTGTTTGCAGTATATGTGTTTAATTGAGAGTATAGTTCCCATGGATAAGGAATTTGGGGAACTAAAAGAGTAAATGGGTGCACCTACTTTGGAAGAATAGAGAGAACTAAAAGAGCTATTCAAATTTGGAGAGTATATCTGTAGTTTAGGTATTAATGTTACAATGTATAAGATTTCAGAAACAGAAACAGATGAATCAGGTAAGATAATCCATATACAATTTCTGTATACACATACGAACATCTAGAAGGGCTAGATGTATTTTATTGTTTAGAATAATAATGTTTATATATGAAATGGAAAGATTGTTATTTAGTTCACTGTTTTCATACAGTAGTTAGGATGCAACAGAACACTAAAATGATGCAGCAAACTAAAACTTGGTGGGAAAACAAAAAACAAAAATCATGTGCAGAACATTTCTGTGCATAACTAAAATTTCTGTAAACTTTGCAAATATTCAAAAACCAATTTGCTCTGTATAGGCAGTGAAGCCATTTGGTGCTTTGTTTCTTTGTTGGATTGGCCTGAGTGAACTGGTCATTTGGCATACTGCATCTATTTCTACCAGAAACTGTCCTTTAGAAAAGTAACCGTCAGAACATTAGTCTATTCTCCTAATTTTCCATCCAGTGTTTAATTTCCCACACATCCAATTTATTCTGCTCAACATCATCATGCTTCATTTAGAACCCTCGAATAAGCTTACCACCATCAATTCTATTTTTAAATGATTTTTCAAACCCTGTGGAGTATAATCTATACCCTCTTGTACAATCATAGTATCCATAGACTGGCTTTGCTTTGCCATGCCAGCCCTATACAATTTGTATGCTGTTTTCTAGCTTGGAAAAAAAAGTGTTTGTAATATATTCCACTACTGTTTACCACATTTTACCTCTGAAATTCTTAGACCACTTCAATTTGTTAACAAAATTAATTCAATTTTCAGTTGAGCTCTATCCTTCAATTATAGTGAGCCTGAGGATGAGTGGAAAGGAGCTCTCTTCTTCTGGTTCTGCATATCAGGTTGCTAATGAAACCAGCTCTGACATTCAGTGTTGGCTCTCCCATCATCAAGATGTTTAAAATTTGCATCTGTCATGGTTTATGCTTGTACTTGAACCATAACTAGTCTCTTCAGTTTTAGAGTCAATCTGTAAATGTTTCTAGCATTTAAACTTGAGGTTCTTCTGGTGTCATAAGACTACAGTATGCCTTTACTCTCTTTACAGCTTTATAATCCAGTTTCTTCTATTATTTCTATTCATTTTCCTTGTACTATTATTATCCTCTCAGCCATTTCCCCTTATTACTATGTATCTAATGTGCACTCAACAAACAATTATTTTTAGTTGTATTTTATGTGTATGGTGTTTTGCCTGCCTGTATGTTTGTGAACCAATTTCATGTCTGATGCCTGTGAAGGTAAGAAGTGTTGGTGGTTTTTTCACTCTTTATACTCTGCTCTTTTATCTCTTTTTGGGGGCCACCACCCATCTTCCAATAAATCACACACAGAGGCTTATTCTTAATTATACATTTCTGATCTTAGCTTGGCTTGTTTTTTTGCAGCTTTTTTTAACTTAAAATTTTCCCATCTACCTTTTGTCTCTGGGATTTTTCCTTTTCTTACTTCTTAATTTCTGTAAATCTTAATTTCACTCTTACTCTGTGGCTGGCTGTGTGGGTAGATGGCTGGCCCCTAATGTCCTCCTCTCCTCATTTTCTTGCTCCTCTTTTCCTCCCAGATTTCTCCTTCCATTTATTCTCTCTTCCTACCAGCCCTGCCTATCCTTTCTCCTGCCTCACCATTGGCTGTTCAGCTCTTTATTAGACCATCAGGTGTTTTAGACAGGCAAAGTAACACAGCTTCACAGAATTAAACAAGTGAGAGCTAAACAAAAGTAACACATCTTAAAATAATATTCTACAACACAGAAGAGAGCATTTTGCTCTCTGAAACTGGAGTTATAGAAGAATATGAGTAACCATGTAGGTGCTGAGAATGAAATCCTGTTTCTCTAAAGAGCAGCCATGCTCTAAGCCATACAACATCTCTCCATGCCCCACACAAAATTTTCTTAATCCTGAGAAGTTTTGTGGAAGGGAGGCAGGCAGGTGGTTTCAGGGTCTATATTTTACTATTCATAAATTTGAATCATTTATGAGGAAAGATTTCCTTAAAAATACTTTCATCACTTTAAAATAATAGGTTACTTTAAATCTTATTTGGTATTGATTGAAACTTGTGCAATACTGTTTAGAATAACACTCCCGAATCTCAAATCTAATAGTATAGTTTGTTATTAAATATTGAGTTTTAATTTTCATAATATCTGTGAGTCTATTTTCTAGTGTATCTTCACAAAGTAATATATTTTATGTATCCATAAATATAACTATTTTATTTTTAATATACACATCCCCTACCTCATAGTCATTATCAAGATTTTTTGACAGATAGTAGGTTTGAAAAGTTTGACTTATTTTATCTTTTATTCATACAGTTTTATATAGACTTTGTCTTTCTCCAAATAACTGACTCAATTCTTATTTACATAATCAAGTAATGATAGGTCGATAATGAGCAGGCTGGTTACACACACAAACCTCTGGGTTCTGTTTAAGAGTGTGCTTGTGCTCACTCTCAGTGTGTTCTAGCCCACATTTTATTTAACTTTGCTCTTCAGTCTCCCATTAGAAATGCCATTTTGTTATGAGTCACAGTTTCACACATGCTTTGAAACTCAGTTCCTATTTAATAAGATTTTCTGCAAACTGTTTGCTTTCTCTCTACTAATTACAAAAATGAAGATTTTTTGACAGAGTGTTAAAAACATTCACAATAAGTAAGAAATCTGTATTATTTCTGCTCATATACAAAATGAGTAATGAATAACCAATCTGCAAGAACAAGTTCCATCACGATATGTATGAAACTAATTTGATTAATGTAGCACTGTGCTATTTGATAGTTTAAGGTATCATAAATCTTATAACAGATTTCAGATTATTAGATGAAAAATATTCTAGATGATATTTCTTCTGAGACTTATGGCTTCAAATATACATAAATTTAGATAAACATTTTAAGGATAAAATTGATGCAATAGTTTTAGTAAAATTTTAGCTTTAATATTCATTTTCTTTTCTTTTTCTCCTGATATTAAGAAAAGAAGTGGAATCTATTTCAAGCTGAAATGTAAATGTGACCTGGGCTATCTTCCTCTCTCAAGAAAATTAGCAATGCCACTGCAGTCTTTATCTACTGAGTACAGACTTCATTAATTAATCCTTTTTATCTGTGACAGAGGTAAATCTAGAATATTCTGCCTCCTTGAAATGATTTCCAGGCTTGCTCTTATTTGCTAAAATGCATGCTTTCAACCACAGGTTATATTCTGTTAACCATATAGAAATTAAATCAAATTGCAGTGGGCTATTTCTTAACTACATTCGCTTTTCAATAGATAGCCATTTAGATAAATGCTTTTTCATATATTATCTGAGACTGACAGAAAGAAAGTGGGGTATCTTTGTGCTCTAATTTTCCTAGCAGTAGAAGGTGGAATTCATATGGCATTAGGAGCAGAAAGGTTCTGCTTCACTAAGAGCATGGCTCAGAGCATAATGCCTCTTAGAAAAATCAGAAAGCATTCTAATAATAAAATCCTTGGTTATATTTCATACATCAGCCATGCCATTTTTTCCCTTTTCACTGCACACATGTTCCACATAAAAAAGAATATGAGCATCTAGTTTGTCTGTTCCTGCTATCTTTTCCTCATCTCAAAGCACATATGCATTCTGATCAAATGCTTTAGAAATAATCATTGTGCCCTACTTCAAAGAGAAAGCATGGCAATGCAGAGAAACACCTGAGAATGCAGGATACTACTTTACTTTAAATTTTTATGTTCTAACTGTTTCCACTGAGGCATCATCTGGTTTTTAATGCTGGTGCTTTTTGTTTCTGTATAGTGCTATGTTGTTAGACTAATACCTGTCAGGAACCAGTAATGGGAAAACATTCTAGTTACATGGATATTTGGCCACTGATGCTCACCTTTAACAAAAAGTGACAAGCATGTCACATTTCATCAGGTCACATCAGCTTGTGTCTCGAGAAAATAGAGAGCATAAGATAACCCACATGAAATCAGCATGCCTTTCCAAGCATCACAGAAAAAAATATTGCTTAGGATATCAAAAGGAAAATTAGACCCTATCTTTATGCTAACAGCCACCTGGATTTTCAACACAGGTTTGCTAGTAACAATTATGACTGGGTATAATTGTTTTATATAAATTAAATTGTACTTTTTATTTTTATATATAATAGATTTCTTAACATAACTATATTTAACAGCTCAATTTAAAATATCAAATTAATGATGATGATTATTCCATGCTTGCAGGCGTATTTCTCTCTTTTTTTCTTAGCTTCTGGTTTTTGAGGCAGGGTTTTTCTGTGTAACAGCATTGGCTATCCTGGAACTTTTTCTGTAGAACAGGCTGGCCTCAAAATCACAGAGATCCACCTGCCTCTGCTTCCTGAGTGTTGGTATTAAAGGCATGTGCCATCACTGCCCATCAGAGACATACTTCTCAAAAGTAAGAAATGTTGGTGTGTTACTATTAAATGAAAATTATATTCAGTTCAGGATTATTATTATTTTTCATTGATATTATTTTTCTGCTTCAGGGTGTTATTCAAGATACAATGTTGAACTTTATTGTCATTCCTTCTTCTTCTTTTTTTTTTTTTGGCCTCCTGTGTTCTGTGACAGTTTTTTTTGAACTTTTGCTTGTGTACTCCTTTTCTGTTGCTGTGATAAAATACTTTAACAAAAGCAACTGACAGGAAAAACAATATTTTGGCTCTCAGTTCATGATGGGAGCTTGAGGTGTATGATCATTCACATTGCATCTTCAGTCAAGAAAGGGAGGGCAGTGGACATTCCTGCTGAGCTGGCTTTCTGTTTGTCATGCACCCCACAACCCGGGCACAGGGAATGGTATTCCCTACTTTTAGGGTGGGTCTTTCCACCTCAAATAAACTAATCAGATAATCACTCTCAGGTATGCCCAGAAACTTATCTCCTAGGTGATTCCAGATTCTGCTAAGTTGTCAATCACCACCTTGCCGTTCGTTCTTGAGTTCCAGGAATTCTGGAGTCCTGACAAGGCTGTCCCTGAGTTTGTGCTTATTTAATAAACTCTCATCTTTGGAAAGGGGTTACAGATTTTGCAAAGACTATCACAGAAGAGAAGTGACTTTCAAAAATGGTCACATTGGGGTTCCTAATAGACACATGTAATTATTTTGTTTTGATCTCCTAGCTACCAAACAGCTGCCAGGTGACTCCAGTAGTACAAAGTGCTACATTTTCCTCTTTGTACATTTTCCTGTTGTTATCTTGGAAGCAAGTCACTAGGTTCATTCCAAATCATAGTTGGAGCAGAACTTGATTCCAGTTCTTGCTGAGGGAATATACGAACATATTTTGAGACATATTTATAGGAAATATTTCTTTTCCCTTCTCTATTATTTATTCGTATTTCTCCTCATTTTGTTAATATCGTCAGGAACTAATCCATACTTAGGTAATGTTGGGAATTGTAATTCATTACAATTATTTCATTGTGTTACTCAAATAATTCTAATTTTGCAGTTGGACTTTTCAGCTGGCTCCTGTGTCTTTTTTGGCATGCCTCATTGTTTTGTTAGAACACATGGCTTTTTGGGACTACAGAGTGCATTAGGCTGATTTTATATTTTCACTATTTCTGTCCTAGAATAAATAAAATTTCAAAAATGCTCTGATAGCTTTTTACTTAAGAATGGTATGTATAAACCAAGATGTGTATATTAGTGGTACTTACTTACATTGAATGGCATTTCTTGGCTACCTCAGAAGAAAGATGCATATAATATATGCATATGTAACCTGTATGCTCAAACACAATAGTTGTTTCTTTACCTGTCTATCTGCATAGTTATTAAGCGAGACATGGATTCATATTACTGTCTCCTAATCAAGCCTATTATGAAAGAGTTAATCCTCACTTTTTTAGTGCTTTTTGACACTATATTCTCTGATAGTGAGACCTCTGCTTCTACCATGTAGATTTCATTTGTTCAGTTATCCAATGCGTGTGTAAAAGAAAAATGTTTTCTGAATTGTTAATTATTTCCCTGTACATGTAGCATTTTTATTTATTTCTTCATTTAGAATGTCTTGGTTACAATAAATCAGTTTATTCCAACTTGATTGACTGATTTTTTATTAAATTATTGCACTGCATGAATAGCTTCTGAAATTAATTAAATACATAATTGGGAGACCAGCATATGTATATTTGTCTAAAATGCTTATGCCTACCTAAGCTATCTAGAAAAAAGAGGACAGTGATAAAAGAATACCATCAAGTATGAAGATAAGGAGATTTACAGAACTATATGAGAGACATTGGGTTAACTAAAGGTCAAAAGAAAAGCATATTCAAAGAAATCCTTAAGAACAACCCATAAAATAGAAAAACCTAGATATCAAGTGTAGATGTATCCAACAGTCTTATTAAATAAGAAACACAGAAACAATGTAAAAGAGAAAGCCAAGAGGTCAGAGCTCAGAGCTAAAATCTCACCCTTCTGCCTGCGGTGTCCCAGCTTCCCGAAAGAGACCTATTTCCTGTCTGTTCGTCTATTTATAGTATTTTGTTCTGCCTTCTCATTGGTTGTAAACCCAAACATGTGACTGCCTCGTCACTGTCTGAATGTACAGCCCCCTAGGTCTTAAAGGCATATGTCTCCTATGCTGGCTGTATCCCTGAACACACAGAGATCTATGGGATTAAAGGCGTGTGCCACCACTGCCACACTCTTGCTATGGCTCTAATAGCTCTGACCCCCGGGCAACTTTATTTATTAACATACAATCACATTTCAGTACAATTAGAATACCACCACAATCAAGCAAGTAGTTTCAAAATGAAACATGCCGAAGACATGGCCTATTTTCTGTCAAGGATATTTGGAAATAACAAACACTTTCAAGTAGAATTGAGCTTTAAACAGATGAGGTAACAGTGTATTTTCATCAATGTAGTAATCCTTCCACTGGCATCACTGACTATTGTTGGTAATGATATGAATTTTGAAGAGTATCATGTATGTCAAACATGAAAGTGACAGATTCATCAGTGTCCAAGATTCAAAGCTTATAAAGAACTCAAAAACTGATGGCTGTGTGTGAAGTTTCAGAAGGTAATTCCTATTCTGGTGTAATATAACTCTACCCTATATATGATTATGCCAAAATAATAAAAATGTAAACAAATATATCTTTTTCCCTTCACTTATCCAGGCTTTTTGGTAGCCTTGTATACCTTAGTGAAACAGAAGACCAGTTACTTCTTTCTCCCTCCATCTTTTCCCTTTGGAGGTTCTAAAGTGAGACAATAATGGAAGATAGGAACCTGGTGCTGGTACTTTGAGAAACCCAATGAATTCTTGATCTTCTTATTGAATATTAGATACCTTAGAAGTGAGCAAAGTTAAGTTTCAAGAAATAATACTGGTGATATGTACTTCAGAAATTTAAAATGTAGTTTAAATATGTCATTAAGAATATAAGTAGAATTGCTGGTATGAGTACAAACTTGTACAGCTGCTATGAAAATCAGTGCAGTGATTTCTCAGGAAGGTAGGACTCAATCTATCTTAATTGAAGCTTCTTTAAGGCAAAGAACACAGTAAATAAGACAAAACAACAGCCCACTGAGTGGGAAAAGATCTTCACCAACTCCACATCTGATAGAACTCCAAAATATATAAAGAACTCAAGAAACTAGACATCAAAATAATAAACAATCAAATTAAGAAATGGGCTACAGAGCTAAACAGAGAATTCTCAATAGAAGAATCTCAAATGGCTGAAAGACATTTAAGGAATTGCTCAACATGCTCAACCATCAGGGAAATGCAAATCAAAATGACTCTGAGATACCATATTACACCTGTCAGAATGGCTAAGATCAAAAGCATTGCAGACAGCTTATGCTGGAGAGGATGTGGAGCAAAGGGAACACTCCTCCATTGTTGGTGGGAGTGCAAACTTATACAGCCACTTTGGAAATCAGCATGGCAGTTTCTTAGAAAATTGGGAATCAGTCTTCCTCAAGACCTAGATATACCACTCTTGAGCACATACCCATGGAATGCTCAATCATATCACAAGGAAACATGCTCAGCTATTTTCATAGCAGCATTATTCATAATAGCCAGAACCTAGAAACAACCTAGATGCTCCTCAACTGAAGAACTGATTAAGAAAATGTGGTACATATACACAGTGGAGTACTACTCGGCAGAGAAAAACAATGACATCATAAAATTTGCAGGCAGGTGGTTGGAACTAGATGATATCATCCTGGGTGACGTAACCAAGATTTAGAAGAACAAACATGGTATGTACTCACTCATAAGTGGATACTAGATATAAAGTAAAGGATAACCAGACTACAACTTACAACTCCAGAGAAGCTAGCTAACAAGGAAGAACCAAAGTGTGATGCATGGATCACCCTGGGAAGGGGAAATAGATGAGATCTCCATAAGTAAACTGGGGATGAGCGGAGGGCAAACGAGGGTAGGGGATGGAAGATGAGAACATAAGGGAATGGGATGGTTGAGTTTGAGCAGGGATGGAGTGGGAAAACAGTGAAATAGATACCATGGTAGAGGGAGACATCATGGGGATAGAGAGAAACTGGTGCTAGGGAAGTTCCCAGGAGTCCCCAGTGATGATCCCAACTTGGACTACTAAAAATAGTGGAAAGGGTGCCTGAACTGTACTGGCTTGCCCCAGAAATCGGTGAATACCCCAACCATCATTACAGAGCTTTTCTCCAGCGCCTAATGGAAACAGATACAGAGATCCACAGCCAGGCACCAGGCAGAGCTCCAGGAATCCAATCTTGGAGAGAGAAGAGGGATTCCATGAGCAAATGCATCAAGATAATAATGAGGAAACCTACAGAGTTGACCAATCCAAACTAGTGGGAACTCATGAAAATGAATCAATGGCTGTGGAGCCTGCATGGGACTGGGCTGGTCCCTTTGCTTGGTGAGAAGCTGTGTAGCTTGATCTACTGGGGGGGGCTATGGTGGTGGGATTAGAACCCATCCCTGGTGCATGAGCAGGCTTTTTAGAGCCCACTCACTATGATGGGACAAGTCTCACAGCCTTGAGGCAGGGGGAGGGGCTTGGACTTGCCTCTACTAGATGTGCCTTCTCATGGGAGGCCTTGCCTTCTTGTGGTGGGAGTGGGGGGTAGGTTTGAAGGGGGAGGCTGGGGGAGCAGGAGGAGAGAAAAGGGAAATCTTTGACTGGTGTGTAAAATTAATGGAACAATTTTCTTAAGAAAAAAAAAGATCCAGCTAAATCACTGTTGAGCATATACACAGAAAGGATGCAGCATCCTACCTATTCTAGAGATACTTGTTCAACCATGTTTGTTGCTGCTCTACTCATTATAGCCAGAAATTAGAAATAATGTAGATGTTCCTCAGTAGACAAATGGACAAAAAATGTGGTACATTTACAAAAAGAAGTGTTACTCAGTGGCTAAATAAAACAGAAATCATAAAATTTGCAGATAATTGAATGGAACTAGAAAAAAAATCATTCTGAGTGAGATAACCCAGATCCCATAATACAAATATGGTATGTACTCATTTATATGTGGATATTAGCAGTTATGTAAATGATAACCTGGCTACAATCTGTAGAACCACAGAGGTTAGTATAGAGTAAGGGATTGGGCGGGGGCAGATAGATATCCCTAGGAAGGGGTAATAGAATACATAGTAGTGGATTATGTATGCATTGGGTGCAGAGCTAGTACTGGAGGATCAGGTGGGTAATCAGAGCAGAAAGTGAGTCAAGGGAGGGACTATGAGGAGAGATAGCTAAAATTAAGGGCCATTTGAGGGATAGTATGGAAACCTAATACAGTACAAGCTTTTTAAAAGATACACGTATATGAAGAAGATGTAAATGAAATCTCCAAATTATGGGGGAGAAAGAATCCCAACTGCCCTTCTTTTTTCACCAAATGAAGCTTCCAGTATTGGTATTGGGTTACATATAATTGAATTGTTGGCCAAAGGGGTCCCATGGAAACCCCTAAACAATGCAGGCTTGTGCTGAGAATATAGGTTGCCTTTTACAAATTGAGAATATAGGTTGTTCTCTACAATCTGACAACAAATCCCCATTACTAAAGACAACACCACCACAACTCACTGAGTCAGAAAAAGTCAAGCTGATGCCTACATAGACTAGCCTTTATTTCTACAGGCTAGCATTTTTGGTATGGAAGTTTCATTACACACTCCCAAAGGAGTAATGTAAACACTAATCCAGCTATAAACCCTTCTATCTACAATGGCATTTTATCTTCAAGGTATGGTAGTGAAATAGTGGCACAAGCTTGTGGGAATAGTGAACGAAAATTTTATTTGACTTAAGGCCCACTCCACAAGATGGAACCCATACCCTCACTTCATTGGTAACCAAGAACCTGAGACTAGATAGTGCAGGGTAAAACCAAAATACTACTATTCCAAAAAGAAAAAAAAGAAGCATCAATTAAATGACTCCTAATGATATTCTGCTATACTTATCACTCAGTGCCTTGCTCAGGCATCTCCAGAGAAGCTTCCTGCTGTAGCAAATGGGAACTGACCAAGAGAAAGACATTATGTAGAGAGTGAGAGACCTTGGAGCATTTAGCCCTAAACAGGATGTTTGCATCAAATTCCTCCCCAGATGTATAATTGGGATTTTTTTTTTGTCAGGGCGATTTTCTCCCCAATAAATGACATGAAGACTTATGAAAGCTTGGACAATAGCTTTGGCTTGTTTATAACTAGTTCTTATAACTTAAATTTAACATTTCTTTTAATCTATATCCTTTCACATTGCTCAATGACCTCTACTTTGTAATACCCATATGGCTTTCTCTGTGTTCTGCTGTCTCCTCCCTTCTTATTCCCAGCATCTTCTCTGCCCTGAAAATCCTGGCTAGCTATTGGCTGCTCAGTTTTTTTTTAAACCAATCTGAGTAACACATCTTCAATGTCTACATAAATATTATTCCAAAACATTTCCCCCTTTTTGTGTAAATAAAAAGGAAAGGCTTTAACTTGAACATAGTAAAAGTATACAGAGTAAGAACAATTATCAGGTAAGAATTACAGTCACAATGTCCAGTCTATTTGTATTTGACAAATACAGAGAAAGTACTATATTATCTATCCTATCATAGTCCAAAGTTTTAAATCTAAACCATGTTTGGTCATAGCTTGTATTATTATCCTAAAAAAATCTTTTAAAACCTTAAAACATTTTTTTGGATAAACAAATTAAAGTTTTATATTTCTTCACTTTTTAAGTTTTACATCTCTTACATAAATTTCTTATCTTAATTTGGTAACAAGAAAAACTGTAAAATTATAACAATCTAGTCTTCAATCTCCATCAGAGAACAAAAGGAAGTAAGTAGAACCAAGGGGAGTAGATGTCAAGAGATCATGAAAATGATGGCTTAAATCAATAAAACAGAAACAAAGAGAACAATAAAAAGAATCAAGGAATCAAAGAGTTGGTTCTTAGAAAATCAAAAAGTTAGACAAACCCTTATCCAACTAACTAAAAGATAGTGAGTGAATATCTAAATTAACAAAATCTGAAAAGAAAAGTAGGACATAATAACAAATAACAAGGATATCCAGAAAATCATAAGGACATACTTTAAAAAAAGATGTACTCCACCAAATTGGAAAATCTAAAATAAATTGATAATTTTCTTGATGGGTACCACTTAACAAAGTTAAATCAAGATCAAATAAACAATTTAAATAGGACAATAAGTCCTATTGAAATAGAAGCAGTTGTTAAATATCTCAGTCAAGCAAAAATCCAGGGCCAGATGCATTTAGCTCAGAATTCTACCAGACTTTTGAAGAACAGTTCACACCAATAATTTCCACATTCTTCCAGAAAATAGAAACATAAGAAACATTGCCCATATAAAGACTCAACAACAAAGAGAATTACAGACCAATTTCCTTATGAACATAGACGCCAAAACACTCAATAAAATATCTGCAAACCAAATCCAAGAACACATCAAAAAGATCATGCACCATGATCAAGTAGGCTTCATTCTAGAGATGCAGGAGTGCTTCAGTATATGAAAATCAGTAAATGTAATCCATACAGACAAACTGAAAGAACAAAACTACATGTCAGTCTCATTAGATGAAGAAAAGGCCTTTGTCAAAATCCAACACCCTTAATGGTAAATGTCTTGGAGAGACGAGGGATACAAAAGTCATACCTAAATATAATAAAGGCCATTACAGCAAGTCAGTAGCCTATACCAAACTTAATTGAGAGAAATTCAAAGCAATTCCACTAAAATCAGGAAGATGATAAAGCTGTTCACTTTCTCTATATCTATTCAATAGAGTACTTGAAGTTTTAGCTCTAAAAATAAGTTAACAGAGATGAAAGGGATATAAATTGGAAAGGAAGAAGACAAAGTATCATTATTTGCATATGATATTTGGTAGTATATATAAGTGACCCAAAAAATTCTACCAGGGAACTCCTAAAATGATAAACACTTTCATCAAAGTGCCTGAATACCAGATTAACTAAAAATATCAGTAATACTGCTATATACAAATGACAAATGGACTGAGCAAGGAACCAGGGAAACAAAACTTTCACAATAATTTCAAATTATATTATCCTGGGGATAACTCCAACCAAGAAAGAGAAATATTTGTGTAATAAAAATTTCAGGTTTTGAAGGAAAAAATTGAAGAAGATATAAAGATTTCCTCATGGTCATGGATCAGTAAGATTAACATAGTAAAAATGACCATCCTAACAAAAGCAATCTATAGATCCAATGCAATCCCCATGAAAATTTCAACACAATTCTTTACATACCTTGAAAGAACAATTCTCAACTCCATATGGAAAGTTAAAAAAAAGGATAGCTAAAACAATTCTGAACAATTAAAAAAAAACTGCTGGAGGTCCCATCACCCTCAATTTCAAGTTGAACTATGGAGCTATAGTGATTAAAAAACCTGCTTGGTATTGGCATAAAAACAGACGTATCTATCAATAGACTCAAATTGAAGATATAGATATAAATCACACACATATGGACACTTGATTTTTGATAAAGAAGCCAAGAATACAGACAAGAAAAAAAAGACAGCATTTTCAAAAAAATGGTGCCAGTCTAACTGGATGTCAACTGTAGAACACACCTGCATGAAACTCAAGTGTAACTGAATCAAGGGCCTCAACATAAAACCCGATACACTGATGTAACATGAATTCCTAAATGGTCTTAATAAAAAAACCCAGAGCCAGAATATTTGGATAAATGCTTAAAGATCAGAGAGACAAAGGAACAAGCCACAGCCATCACCTCTTACCTCACCAACTCCTCAGCCTGAAAAACCCTCAGCCGATAGGCCTCTAGACAAATGAGCTTCCTCAGCTGAAAAGGCTTCAGCCTAAAGAGCCTCTAGCTGAAAGAGATGTTTCTGTCGAAAAGCCTTTAGTTCCTGTCTCATCATGCCTTATATATCTTTATCTGCCCAGCCACACTCTTCCTGTGTATGCTTCCCAGTACTGGGATTAAAGATGTGTGTCACCACAGCCTGGCTCTGTTTTCTCTCCTAGACTGAGTCAAGCTTATGTAGTCCTAGGTGGCATTGAACTCACAGAGATCCAGACAGATCTCTGCCTCCTGGGTGCTAGCATTAAAGTTGTGTGCCACCAATGCCTGGCTTCTATGTTTAATCTAGTGGCTTGTTCTTTTCTCTGATCTTCAGTCGAATTTTATTAGGATACACAATACACTGGACGTTGTAGAAGAGAAAGAGAGGAATAGCCTTGAACTCATTGTTACAGGAGGCAACTTCTTGAACAGATACCAGTAATACAGATGAACTATTAATGACTGTAACTTCATGAAAAATCTAAAAATCTTCTGGAAGGCAAAGGAAACTTTCAACTGAACTATGCAGCAGCCTGCAGAATGGCTGTTTTACATATATTACATTGATTGCTGTTTTTCCTCCCTCCCTTCCCTTAGCCTCTCTTCCCTACCTCCTCTCTCCCACAGATCATGTCTACTCTGTCTCCCCTCAGAAAAGAGCAGACCTCCTGGGGAGAATGGCCAAGCATCACATAATATGCCATAATAAGACCTGATACATACAATCACATCAAGGCTAGATGAGGCAACTCAGTAGGAGGGAAAGTGTCCCATAAGTAGGTAAGAGTCAGTGACCTTCTCTGTTCCCATTGTTAGGAATTCCACAAGAACACCAAGGTATTCGGCTATAACAGGCATTGGACCTAGGTCAGACCTCCCCACCCCTCCAGGCTCCCTGATCTCTGTGAGCCTGCATGAGTACAAGTCAATTGATTCTGTGGGCTGTGTTGCTGTGGTGTCCCTGACTCCTCTGGTTCCTCCAATCCTTCCTTCCCCTCCTGCAAAGGACTCCCCAAGCTTCCTCTAATGTTTGACTGTAGGATGATGCATCAGCTTCTATTGGTTGCTGGATGAACCAGCAACCAATGGTCTCTTTGATGAGGACTCTGTTAGTCTCTGATCCCAGAACACTCTACAGGCAGGAAAAAGAGTAGGTCGGAGTTTTTGTGGCTATATTGTTGTCCCAATCCCTCCACTTGGGGCCTTTTCTGGTTACAGAAGATGGCTGGTGCAGGTTATTTGTTCCCATTACTAGGAGACTTTGCTAGGGTTACTCTCATTGATTTCATGGAGGCTTCCACTTCACTACCAAATCCAGGTATTTCTCCCTCTCCACTCAGTTGATTCCTCCTGTTCCCAACCCCATCCAACCTCAGTGCACCAGTGAAATCTGTTCTATTTCTCCTTCCCAGGGAGATCCTTGCAACCAACCCCCTTAAGCCCTCCCTGTTGCTTAGCTCTTCTGGACATGTGGACCATACTACTATGATCTTTTACTTTACAGCTAGTATGTACTTATGAGTGTGTACATACCATGTTTGTATTTCTAGGTCTGGGTTACCTCACTCAGGATGACTTTTTCTAGATCCATCCATTTGCCTGCAGATTTCAGGATGTCATTGCTTTTGACAGCTGAGTAATACTCTATTATGTAAATGCACCACAATTTCTTTATCCATTCTTCAGTAGAGGGATCCCTGTTTCAGTCTTTGTGAGCTCCTATGAGTCGAGGTTAGTTGATTCTGTGAGTTTTCTTATGATGCCCTTGACTTTTCTGGCTCCTAAAATCCTTTCCTCCCCCTCTGCAATAGGATTCCCTGAGCTCAGCCTAATGTTTGGCTGTCAGTGTCTGCATCTGTTTCCATCAGTTGTTGATGAAGCCTCTCTGATGACAGTTGGTCTATATACCAATCTCTCAGTATAGCAGAATATGGTTAGGCATCCTTTCATTGACATTTTTCTCTTCAATCTTGTTTGGTTCTATCTGAGGTCTCTGAGCAATCCAACCTCTGTGTCCTGCTGCTCCAGGCAGTGTCTGGAACGAGATCACTGTTGTGGCATGGGTCTGAGGATGAACTAGTCATTGTTTGGCCACTAATGCAATCTCTGTGCCACCCTTGCCCCAGGACATCTCATGGGCAGCACAGTCTGTAGGTTGAAGGTTGTGTGGCTGAGGTGGTGTCCCAGTTCCTCAATTGGAAGTATTGCCTTGTTGTAGGAGATGGCGAGTTTAGGCTATGTGTCCCCTGTTGCTTGAAGTCTTAGCTGGGATTATCCTTGTAGATTCCTGGGAGTTTTCCTTGCACTAGGTTTCTATATCATCTTGAATTCCCCAATTCCTAATTGTCTTATTCAGTAGTCTTCCCCTTGATGCCTCTTCCCCCTGATCCCTCCTATTCTCATTTACACCTTCTGCCAGTATACCTGTAAAAATCTATTGTATTTCCCCTTGCAATGGAGATCCAAGTATTTTTTTTCAAGTGTCATCCATTTGCTGTAAATTTTGTGCCATTGTTTTTAACAGGTGATTAATGCTGCAAATTTACTATATTTTCTTTATCCATTCTTTGGTTGGGGGACATCTAGGACATGTCTAGTTTCTGGCTATTATAAATAATGCTGATAAGAACATAGTTGAGCCACTGTTCTTATGATATGATTGAGCATCCTTTGGGTATATGCCCAAGAGTGGTATAGCTGGATCTTGGAGTAGATTTATTTCCAATTTCCAAGAAACTGCCCTACTGACTTCCAAAGTGGCAGTACAAATTTGTAGTCCTACCAGCAACAGAAGAGTGTTCCCCTAGCTCCACATCCTTTCCAGCATGAGTTGACACTTGTGCTTTTAGCCATTATGACAGGTGCAGAGACTTTTTGATACACATTTCCCTGATGGCTAATCATTTTTAACATTTTTAAGTGTTTCTCTTTTTTATGTTGTATTTTTTTTATTTTATAATTTAATTTTACATATCAGCCACGGATTCTCTTGTCATCCCCCTCCTGCGCCACCCCCCACCTTCCCCCCAGCCCACCGCCCATTCCCATCTCCTCCAGGGCAAAGACTCCCCTGGGGATTGAGTTCAACCTGGTAGATTCAGTCCAGGGAGTCCAGTCCCCTCCTCCCAGGCTGATCTAAGTGTCCCTGCAGAAGTCTCAGGTTCCAAACAGCCAGCTCATGGGCTGAGGGCAGGTCCCAGTCCCACTGCCTGGATGCCTCCCAAACAGTTCAAGCTAATTAATTAGCTGTCTCACTTATCCAGAGGGCCTGATCCAGTTGGGGTCTCCTCATCTATTGGTTCATAGTTCACGTGTTTCCATTCGTTTGGCTATTTTTCCCTGTGCTTTTTCCAATCTTGGTCTCAACAATTCTTGCTCATACAAACCCTCCTCTTTCCTGCCAATTAGACTCCTGGAGCTCCACCTGGGGCCTGGCCGTGGATCTCTGCATCTGGTCCCCTCAGTCATTGGATAAGATTTCTAGCACGACAATTAGGGTGTTTAGCCATCCTATCACCAGAGTAGGGCATTTTGGGCTTTCTCTCACCCATTGCCAGTAATCTATTGTGGAGGTATCTTTGTGCATTTCTGTGGACCTCACTAGCACTTTGCTTCTTCCTATTCCCATGTGGTCTTCATTTATCATGGTCTCTTATTTCTTGTTCTCCCTCTCTGTTCTTGATCCAGCTGGGATCTCCTGCTCCCCTAAGCTCTCTTTCCCTCAAACCTTGCCCTTCATTACCCCCACTCACGTCCAGTTTGTTCATATAGATCTCATCCATTTCTTTGTCATTGGGCAATCCCTGTGTCTTAAGTGTTTCTCAGCTATTTGAGATTTCTTTATTGAGAATTCTGTTTAGATCTGTACCTCATATTTTAATTAGATTATTTGGGGTTTTTTGATATTTAGTTTCTTGTTTTCTAAATATTTTAAATATTAGTCTTCCATCCGATGTTGAGTTGTTAAAAGTATTTTCCAGCCCCCAATCCCAGAAGATTTCCACTGCTCAGGTGTAAGCCACACCAATCAGAAGAACAGATGAGTGTAACCCTTCCAGGTGAACTGGCCTATCCCCTAGTATCTATTCCCAAAGACCCAACCCAATGCCCACACCCTCCCTCTTCATTGCCACACTGTTGCTGAATCCTGCCACCAAACCCCTGAAGATTGTCATTGATCAGGTACAGGCCACACCATTCAGAAGAAGAATCTGCATCAGTCACAAGAACAGGTGCAGGTTACACCAGTCAGAAGAACAGAGAACTCCTGCTGTACCAAAGGCCAAGCTAGCTGCCAGAAGGCAAGCCTCCAAATTAGGCAGAGAGTCTATTAGATCAGAGGTCATATAGGCCACTAGAAATTCAGGTCATAATAATGAGAGGAAACAGAAGCCAAGGAACAAAACACATAACCAACAAAGACACACTCAGAAATCAGCACCTAGATCTATAATCACTCTGAACCCAGATGTCTAAACTCCAGTGTAAGAATACAATCAACATCAACAGAACAATAGGCAACTGCCAGAACCTAGCTATTCTACTCTAGCAAGACTTGAATATTCCAACAAAACTGAAGCACAAGAAAAGTGCATTAAAACAACTTTATGAAGATGATGGAGATACTTAAAGAGGAAATTTAAAAATCCCTTAAAGGAATCAGGGAAAAGACAAACAAAAAATTGTGGAAAGCAATACATTTCTTAAAGAACAAACAAATAAACATGTGAAGAAATCTATTCAAGACCTTAAAATCAAAATAGAAGCAATAAATTAAACACAAACTGAGGTAATTCTGGCAATGGAAAATCTGAGTAAGCAAACAGGAACTACAGATGAAAGCATCACCAACAGAATATAAGAAATGGAAGAAAGAGTATCAGGCACTGAAGACACAATAGAAGAAAACTTTAAATCTAAAAAATTGAGATATAAAACATCCAGGAAATCTAAGGCACTATGGAGAGGTATACCTAAGAATAATAAGAATAGCAGAAGATACACAGCTCAAAGGCCCAGAAAATGTTTAAAAAAATCATAGAGAAAAATTTTCCTGACCTAAAGAAGATACTTACAAAGGTACAAGAAGTATACAGAACATAAATAGATTGGACCAGAAAAAGAAATTCCACTCATCACATAATACTCAAAACAGTAAATATTCAGAACAAAGAAGCGATATTAAAAGCTGCAAGGGGGACGACTTCCCCTCTGGACCAGAGGTGAGTGCCTGGGTCCAGCCCGGACCCCATCCCTGGCCACCAGCCACCCCGGGAGGACCTGCCCAGCTTGGCGCCGGGTTCTGGCCACTGGGCAGCTCCCCTTCTAGCCCCACCGGGAGGGATCCCCATTTCCAAGCCCCCGGCAGCCCCTGCAGTCTCCGCGCCCTGCCCCCACGCCCATCTGCCCAAGACCCCACCCACTTCCTGAGACTTAGAGACCGGCCCCCAGCTCCCAGCCTGCCCCCGACGACTTCCCTTCTGGACCAGAGGTGAGTGCCTGGGTCCAGCCCGGACCCCATCCCTGGCCACCAACCACTCCTGAGAGGCCTGCCCAACTTGGCACCAGGTTCTGGCCACCGGGCAGCTCCCCTTCTAGCCCCACCGGGAGGGATCCCCATTTCCAAGCCCCCGGCAGCCCCTGCAGTCTCCGCGCCCTGCCCCCACGCCCATCTGCTCAAGACCCCACCCACTTCCTGAGACTTAGAGACCGGCCCCCAGCGCCCAGCCTGCCCCCGAAGACTTCCCTTCTGGACCAGAGGTGAGTGCCTGGGTCCAGCCCGGACCCCATCCCTGGCCACCAGCCACCCCGGGAGGACCTGCCCAGCTTGGCGCCGGGTTCTGGCCACTGGGCAGCTCCCCTTCTAGCCCCACCGGGAGGGATCCCCATTTCCAAGCCCCCGGCAGCCCCTGCAGTCTCCGCGCCCTGCCCCCACGCCCATCTGCCCAAGACCCCACCCACTTCCTGAGACTTAGAGACCGGCCCCCAGCTCCCAGCCTGTCCCCGACTGCCATTCTGGACCAGAGCTTGCCCCTGACTTCCCTTCTGGACCAAAGAGTTGGACAAGAGAACTCCCTTTTGGACAAGAGAGAGAGTCTTCCTGAGTCTGTCAGATCTTTGTGAAACAAGTCCACTGATAAGACCAAGAAGGAATCACAAGGAGATGGGCAGACGCCAAAGCAGAAGTACATACAGCAAAATGAAGAGCAATACAGCATCACCAGAACCTAGCTCGCCTCCAACATCTAGACCTGAACACCAAAAATTGGAAGAAGCAGAAGAAAGTAGCCTTATGAGTAACTTCATGAAGAAGGTAGAGGCTTGTGTAGAGGAAAAGACAAGAAAATTGGAAGAACGCTGTAAACAACTAGAGGAAAGGGCAAACAAATTAGAAGAAAACAATAAAGCCCTCCAAGAAAACAATAAAGTCCTGGAAGAAAACATTAAAATCCTGGAAGAAAACAATAAAGCACTGAAAGAAAATCATGAAAAAGCAATGAAACAAACAAAGGAAACAGTCCAAGATCTGAAAAGGGAAATTGAAAAAATGAAAAAGACACAAACAGAGGGAATGCTGGAAATAGAAAACCTGAGTAAAAGATCAGGAACTTCGGATACAAGTATAACCAACAGAATGCAAGAGATGGAAGAGAGGATTTCTGGCATTGAAGATACAGTAGAAGAAATAGTTCCATCAGTCGAAGGAAACACTAAAGCCAACAAAGTCATGAACCAAAATGTCCAAGAAATCTGGGACACCATAAAAAGACCAAACTTACGAATTATAGGGATAGAAGAAGGTGAAGAATACCAACTCAAAGGCACAGAAAATATATTCAACAAAATTATAGAAGAAAACTTTCCCAACTTAAAGAAGGAAATGCCTATGAAGATACAAGAAGCCTATAGAACACCAAACAGACTAGACCCCCAAAAAAAGTCCCCTCGACACATAATAATTAAACAACTAAATGTACAGAATAAAGAAAGAATATTAAGAGCAGCCAAGGAAAAAGGCCAAGTGACCTATAAAGGTAAACCCATCAGAATAACACCCGATTTCTCAATGGAGACTTTGAAAGCCAGAAGGACCTGGACAGATGTAATGCAGACACTAAGAGACCATGGATGTCAGCCCAGACTAATATACCCAGCAAAACTTTCAATCATCATAGACGGAAGGAACAAGACATTCGAAGACAAAGCCAGATTTAAACAATACCTATCCACAAACCCAGCCCTACAGAAAGCACTAGAAGGAAAATTCCAACCGAGGGAAGTCAGATACACACTTGAAAACACAGGCAATAGATAAAGCCACAACAGTAAACCCCAAAGAAGAGAAGTACACACACACTACCACAAAAAATAACAGAGATGAAGAATCACTGGTCATTAATATCCCTTAATATCAACGGACTTAATTCACCTATAAAAAGACATAGACTTACAGAATGGATACGAAAGCAGGACCCATCCTTCTGCTGCATACAAGAAACACATCTCAAATTCAAAGATAGACACTACCTAAGAATAAAAGGCTGGGAAAAGACTTTTCAATCAAATGGTCTTAAGAAACAAGCAGGGGTAGCCATCCTGATATCCAACAAAATAGACTTCAAACTAAAATCAATCAAAAGAGATCAAGAAGGACATTACATCCTCGTCACAGGAAAGATCGACCAAGATGAAGTTTCAATTCTGAACATATATGCCCCAAACATAAGGGCACCCACATATGTAAAAGAAACATTACTAAAGCTTAAACCACATATAAAACCCCACACATTAATAGTGGGAGATCTCAACACCCCACTTTCACCACTGGACAGATCTCCCAAATCGAAACTTAACAGAGAAATAAAGGACTTAACCGATGTCATGACCCAATTGGACCTAATAGATATCTACAGAACATTCCATCCTAACAAGAAAGAATATACTTTCTTCTCAGCACCCCATGGAACTTTCTCTAAAATCGACCACATACTTGGCCACAAAGCAAATCTCAACAGATACAAAACAATCAGAATAACCTCCTGTGTTCTATCAGATTACCATGGTTTAAAGCTAGATTTCAACAACAACAAAAACTACAGAAAACCTACAACCTCATGGAAACTGAATAATGCTCAACTGAATCACCAATGGGTTAAGGAAGAAATAAAGAAAGAAATTAAAGACTTCCTAGAGATCAATGAAAATGAAGACACCACATACCCAAACTTATGGGACACTATGAAAGCAGTGCTAAGAGGGAAATTCATAGCACTAAATGCCCACATAAAGAAGTTGGAGAAATCCCACACTAGTGAATTAACAGCACATCTGAAAGCTCTAGAACAAGAAGAAGCAAAGTCTCCCAGGAAGAATAGACGCCAGGAAATTATCAAAGTGAGAGGTGAAATTAATAAATTAGAAACTAAGAGAATAATACAAAAAATTAATGAAACAAAGAGTTGGTTCTTTGAGAAAATCAACAAGATAGACAAGCCCTTATCCAAACTAACCAAAAAACAGAGAGAGAGAATCCAAATCAACAAAATCAGAAATGAAAAGGGGGACATAACAACAGACATTGAGGAAATCCAGAGAATTATAAGGTCATATTTCAAAAACCTCTACTCCACAAAACTGGAAAACCTAAAAGAAATGGACATTTTTCTGGATAGATACCACATACCTAAGTTTAATCAAGACCAGATAAACTATTTAAATAGTCCAATAACCCCTAAGGAAATAGAAACAGTCATTAAAGGTCTCCCAACCAAAAAAAGCCCAGGACCAGATGGTTTCAGCGCAGAATTCTACCAGATCTTCAAAGAAGAGTTAATACCAATACTCTCTAAATTGTTCCACATAATAGAAACAGAAGGAACATTACCAAACTCCTTCTATGAGGCTACAATTACCCTGATTCCTAAACCAAACAAGGATGCAACAAAGAAAGAGAACTACAGACCGATCTCCCTCATGAACATTGATGCAAAAATACTCAATAAAATACTGGCAAACAGACTCCAAGAACACATCAGAACAATTATCCACCATGATCAAGTAGGCTTCATCCCAGGGATGCAAGGGTGGTTCAACATACGAAAGTCCATTAATGTAATACACCATATAAACAAACTCAAAGAAAAAAACCACATGATCATCTCACTAGATGCAGAAAAGGCATTTGACAAAATCCAACACCCCTTCATGATAAAAGTCTTGGAGCGATCAGGAATACAGGGAACATACCTAAACATAATAAAGGCAATATATAGCAAACCAACAGCCAACATCAAATTAAATGGAGAGAAACTCAAAGCAATTCCACTAAAATCAGGAACGAGACAAGGCTGTCCACTCTCCCAATACTTATTCAATATAGTACTTGAAGTTCTAGCCAGAGCAATAAGACAACATAAGGAGATTAAGGGGATTAGAATTGGAAAGGAAGAAGTCAAGCTTTCCCTATTTGCAGACGACATGATAGTATACTTGAGTGACCCCAAAGATTCCACCCAGGAATTGATAAAGCTTATAAACACCTTCAGCAACATAGCAGGATACAAAATCAACTCAAAAAAATCAGTAGCCCTCCTATATACAATGGACAAAGAAGCTGAGAAGGCAATTAGAGATACATCACCCTTTACAATAGCCAAAAATGACATAAAATACCTTGGGGTAACACTAACCAAGCAAGTGAAGGACCTATATGACAAGAACTTTAAGTCCCTGAAAAAAGAAATTGAAGAAGATCTCAGAAAATGGAAAGATCTTCCATGCTCATGGATAGGCAGGGTTAACATAGTAAAAATGGCAATCTTACCAAAAGCAATTTACAGATTCAATGCAATCCCCATCAAAATACCAACACAATTCTTCACAGATCTGGAAAGAACAATACTCAACTTCATATGGAAAAACAAAAAACCCAGGATAGCTAAAAGAAACCTGTACAATAAAACAACTTCTGGAGGCATCACAATCCCCGACTTCAAGCTCTACTATAGAGCTACAGTAATAAAAACAGCCTGGTATTGGCATAAAAACCGACATGTGGACCAATGGAATCGAATTGAAGACCCTGACATTAACCCACATACCTATGGACATATAATTTTTGACAAAGAAGCCAAAAGTGTACAATGGAATGAAGAAAGCATCTTCAACAAATGATGCTGGCATAACTGGATACCAGCGTGTAGAAGGCTGCAAATAGATCCATATCTGTCACCGTGCACAAAACTTAAGTCCAAGTGGATCAAAGACCTCAACATAAATCCAGCTACTCTGAACCTGCTAGAAGAGAAAGTAGGAAAAAGTCTTGAACGCCTTGACATAGGAGATCACTTCCTAAATATAACACCATTAGCGCAGACACTGAGACAAACAATCAATCAATGGGACCTCTTGAAACTGAGAAGCTTTTGTAGAGCAAAGGATACAGTCAACAAGGCAAAGCGACAGCCTACAGAATGGGAAAAGATCTTCACCAACCCCACATCTGACAGAGGACTGATATCCAGAATATATAAGGAACTCAAGAAATTAGACATCAAAACGACCAACAGTCCAATTGAGAAATGGGCTTTAGAACTAAACAGAGAATTCTCAACAGAGGAATCCAAAATGGCTGAAAGACGTTTAAGGAATTGCTCAACTTCCCTAATCATCAGGGAAATGCAAATCAAGACAACTCTGAGATACCACCTTATGCCTGTCAGAGTGGCTAAGATCAAAAACACTGAAGACACTTTATGCTGGAGAGGATGTGGAACTAGGGGAACTCTCCTCCACTGCTGGTGGGAATGCAAGCTTGTACAACCACTTTGGAAATCAATATGGCGCTTTCTTAGAAAATTGGGAATCAATCTCCCCCAAGATCCAGCTATACCACTCCTGGGCATATACCCAAGAAATGCTCAATCATACCACAAGAGCGCTTGCTCAGCTATGTTCATATCAGCATTGTTTGTAATAGCCAAAACCTGGAAACAACCTAGATGCCCTTCAACTGAAGAATGGATAAATAAATTGTGGCACATATACACAATGGAATACTACTCAGCAGAGAAAAACAACGACATCACACGGTTTGCAGGCAAATGGATGGATCTAGAAAAAATCATCCTGAGTGAGGTAACCCAGACTCAGAAAGACAAATATGGTATGTACTCACTCATAGGAAGATGCTAGATGTGGAACAAGGATGACTGGACTGCTACTCACATCACCAGTGAGGCTACCTGGAAAACGGGACCCCCAAAAAAGACACAGAGAAATGGACGAGATCTACATGAACAGCCTGGTCATGAGTGGGAACAATGAAGGGCGACGGTCGAGCGAAAGAGAGTGGGAGATCCCAGCTGGATCAAGAAAAGAGAGGGAGAACAAGGAATAGGAGACCATGGTAAATGAAGACCACATGAGAAGGGGAGGAAGCAGAGAGCTAGGGAGGCCCACGGAGATCCACAAAGACACCCCAGCAAAAGACTGCTGGCAATGGTCGCGAGACGGCAGGAACTGACCTACTCTGGTGATGGGATGGCCAGACACCCTGATAGTTGTGCCATAAACCCCATCCAAGGACTGAGGAATCTGGATGCAGACATCCACGGCTGGGCCCCTGGTGGAGCACTGGGAGTCTAATTAGTGAGAAAGAAGAGGATTTATATGAGCGAGAATTGTTGAAGCCAAGGTTGGATAAAGCACCGGGACAAATAACCAAATGAATGGAAGCACAGGATCTATGAACCAAAGGCTGAGGGGCCCCCAACTGGATCAGGCCACCTGAACGGGTGAGACAGTCAGTTGGCTTGATCTGTTTGGGAGGCAGCTGTGCATTGGTGCCAGGTCCTGGGCTCGTTGCATGAGTTGGCTGTTTGAATCCTGGGACTTATGCAGGGACACTTGGCTCGGTCTGGGAGGGGGGAATGGACCTGCCTGGACTGAGTCTACCAGGTCAACCCCGGTCCTCGGGGGAGACCTTGATCTGGAGGAGGTGGGAATGGGGGGTGGGCTGGGAGGAGGGGTGGGCGAGAGGGGGAGAACAGGGGATTCTGTGGCTATTATGTTGAACTGAATGGTGTTGTAAAATAATAATAATAACAATAATTAAAAAAAAAAGCTGCAAGGGAAAAAGGCCAAATAACATGAAAGCAGAATTATTAGAATTATACCTGACTCCTCAATGTCAACTCTAAATGCCAGACCGGCCTGGACAGATGTGTAACAGACTGTAAGAAACCACTGATGCCAGCCCAGAATATTATACCCAACAAAAATTTAAATCACCATAGATAGGAAAAACAAGAGATTTCAAGTTAAAATCATATTTAAACAATACTTATCAACAAATTAAGCACTACTGAAGGTACTGGAAGGAAAACTCCAACTCATGGAAGTTAACTACACCCATGAAAACACAGGCAATAAATTATCTCCTAATAGCATAACCAAAAAAGGAACACACACACACACACACACACACACACACACACACACACACACACACACAAAACCATCAACAAGTATAGCAAAGCATCAGGAATGAACAAGAATTAGTCACTGATATCTCTCGATATTAATGGACTCAATTTCCCAATAAAAAGACACATACTAATATAAGGGATGCAAAAACAGGATTCATTCTTGTGCTGCATAGAAGAAACATACCTCACCATCAAAGATAGTCATTGCCTCAGAGTAAATGATTTGAAAAAGATTTTCCAAGCAAATGGCTCTAAAAAGCAAGCTGGTGTAGCTATTCTATTATCTAATAAGATAGACTTCAAAACAAAGTTAATAAAAGAGATGGGGAAAGACACTTCACATATATCAAAGGAAAAATCCAACAAGATGATGTCTTGATTTTCAGTATTATGCTCCAAACATAAGAGCACCCATGTTTGTAAAGTAAACACTATTAAAGCTTAAATCATATATTGATCCTCATAAATTGACAGTGAGAGACTTCAATAACCCACTCTCACCAATGGAAAGATTATCTAGACAAAAACTAAACAGAAAAATAATGGAACTAACTGATGTTATTACCCAAGTGGATATAACAGATATCTATACAATATTTCACCCAAACACAAAAGAATACACTTTCTACTCAGCATCTCATGGAATATTCTTCAAAATTCAACACATACTTAGTCACAAAGCAAGTCTCAACAGAGGCAGGAAAATTGTATCTGCATCTTATCAGGCCACAATGGATTAAAGCTAGATTTCAACAACAATAGAAACAATAGAGAGCCTAGAAACTCATGGAAACTAAATAACTGTCTACTGAATGACTACCGGTCCACAACAGAAATAAAGAAACGCATTAAAGACTTCCAAGATCTCAATGAAAATGAGTGCCAAACATACCCAAATTTATAGTATTGATGAAATTATTAAGGGCACTCCAAGTAGTTAAAAGGATATTTATTTAATGGCGTAACTCACAAATTAAGGGATAAGTAGGTCGCAGGGTCTGGGGAAGGTGTATTGCAGTCCAGCGGTGTTCTCTGGAGCTCTGCTCAGCCCACCTCCACCGTTCAGGGTCCCAGCACAGAGAGAGTGCTTGCCCATCCTGCTCTCGGGTCTCTAGGTGCCTCCCCTGGCCCCGCCTCGCAGGCATGACAGTTGCCAGAGTCTCGATGGGGGTTGGAACTTCCAGATCCAAGCTGGAATGGCTACCCACTACATCTCCCCTTTTTGTCTAAATAAGGAAGTTCTAAACTAATACAAGACTATATACAAAGGAATGGTTATCAAATATTGTCCAGGAATAATGAGGGATAATGACCTAGATAAGATGGAACTACGACCAATGCAAATAGTATCAAGCAAGAAACACATACTAAAATCCAGAGAAGTATAGAGCATAGGTAAATGGCATATTATAAAGATTATTCCAAAAAGTGTCCTATCCTAAAGAACCTGAATCTAATACTTAATATGTTCTATCTAATATATTATATATACTAAGTTGTAACTATAACTACTAATCTTCAATCCCATCAAAGACCTGAGAAAGCTGTTCAGTTATGCCAAAATGTAAATTTTAAAGGTACCTTGACTTCAAAATTTGGATATAAGGATATGTTACTTTGGAAAAGAGGTTCTGCTTTTGTTTCCACAGAAAGCCAGAGGCTATGGATTTGTTCCAGATTAAGATACATCAAGTTTGACCAGCCAAGACCCCCTGAAAGATGTCTGATGACACCATGGCCCAGATGATCCAACATCCAGAATGGTTTCAAGGCAACTGGCTCCCACAATACAGCCTCAAGGACTACCCAATATGCCTAAAATTTTCTTTGTGTCCCCATAAGATACAGCGCCCTCCTCCAGCAGGAAGTAGTAAGAGATGCTACGCCCAAATTCCTAAATATACCAAGCTGGCTTTAGAGGTGGAATTGGCTCACTCCCCATCTAAACCCAGACATATTGCTTTAAAAAAATGGTTAAGAAATTCTTGTGTCCCAAATCAGAAGAGCCCTCTGGTGTGGGACAGAGAAAAACCAATATTTTTATTTAAAACATGTTGATTATAAATGCGATCTCTTTCTAAAAAAGAAAAGGGGATATGATATATATATATATATATATATATATATATATATGATATAGAGATGATAAGAAAAAGGGTAGATTAATGAACCTACTTTTAAAGAACAACAACTTGTTTAAAATGTTTACATTGGTATAGATTTTAGTTTATTGATACAAACTTAAAGTTAATTTTGTTATCCTGTATATATTTCTATTCTTGTTTGAGGTATTATGTTTATATAACTCATTTAAAATTGTAATGGATAATTAAGAAATAGATTAATAATTAGTCATCTATGATAATCATATTTATAGCCATGTTAGATAAGTCTTCTAGGTATACATAGATATATTTCAGATAGATGGGTAGTCTTCAAATACTTCAAAGACCTACAGAATATGGCATTTAAAATGTTTTAAAAATTTAGACGTTCTGGACAGTGAGACATGTCTGCTCCTGGTAGCACTGGATTTACTTCGGAGAGGAGGATGGGCATCGAAGACACTCCATATGGAGTTTCTCTTCACCTTGGCAAAGATAGCCATTTGGGCAAGAAACTTTTCTTGCCTGGACTGCTTGATCGACTGGACATGCAAGACCCGTGGAAGGATGACCACTAAACTTTGCTTGACAAGATGGTACTTCAGGTTCCTGCTTTGCAGAGAAAACTGCCAGACATTCTACGGGACACTAAAAAAAAAAAAAAAAAGAAAAAGAAAAAAAATGACGGAGAGACTCTAGCCCTGTAAACTAAAGACAGATGCCCCAACTTTACAAAGGAACATTAGGTGACTGTCCAGGCTGTCAGCTGTCTCTGTCTACCCTGCAAGACTCCTGAAAGTTACATACTTTCTCCCATTTCTCAGGTAATATTATATCCTTCTGAGGTCTTTGATGTGGTTAAAGACTAGATAGTTGTAATTTTCTCAGTTATGATAAAACATAAGTTAGATATAAAACCTTAAACTCACAAATATAAGATAGATAGGACATCTTCTTTAATATTTTAACTGTAATTCTTGCTTGATAATTGTTTTGTTATATGTAATTTTACCATGTTAAAATTAAAACCTTCCTTTTTTAAAAAAAGAAAAGGGGAAGTGCTGTGGATATCACTCTATATAAATAAAACACTGATGGCCAGTGACCAGGCAGGAAGTATAGGTGGGACAAGGAGAGAGGAGAACTGGGGAAACAGGAAGAAGGAGGGAGACACTGCAACCACCGCCAGGACAAACAACATATAAAGACGCCGGTAAGCCACAAGCAACATGGCAAGGTATAGATTTGTAGAAGTGGGTTAATTAAGATATAAGAACAGTTAGCAAGAAGCCTGCCACAGCCATACAG